>NC_142463.1:37212104-37516979 GCF_049115385.1 Moschus berezovskii
ATGACCGAGGTGCCTTAGCACTCAGGCACACAGGAATACGCACCTGTCTGGTATTCAGTGTCTCTCGTGGACATCCCTGTCTTCATCACTGTCCTCTCCACCTTGTGTTAGAGCTAACTATGTGTTTCTCCCTTGCTGGACAGTTTCCTGGTTGATGTCAGGAACTATATATTCTTTTTTATTATCAAAGTACCCAGCAGTTAGCTCTTGCTTCATAAATACATTTTGTAATAAGCACTTACTGAAAGGTAGGCAGACAAATTTAAATGAGTACTTCTTTTCTCTTTGACTTCCCTGGTGGCTCAGATGGTAAAGCATTTGCCTATAATGCGGGAGACCCAGGTTCAATCCCTGGGTTAGGAAGATCCTCTGGAGAAGGAAATGACAACCCACTCTAGTACTCTTGCCTTTTAAAATCCCATGGATGGAGGAGTGTGGTAGGCTACAGTCCATGGGGTCACAAAGAGTTGGACACGACTGAGCGACTTCACTTTCTTTCTTTTCTCTTTAAGCTTACCAGATAAACACAGGCCACTCAGCTAAATTGGAACTGAATTCAAATTTGAGTTTCAGATAAGCAATGAATAATTTTTTTAGCGTAAGTAGGTCCTAAATGTTACATATGATATAACTAAGTAGTATGTGTCTCAAATATTTCCTGGGACATACATATACTAAAAACTTATTTGTTATTTATCTGAAATTTAAATTTAACTGGGCTTTCTGTTTTTGTTTGCTAAACTGTGTGGCCCTATCTGTCTCATTACATTTCTAAAAAGTCAAAGTATGTGAGCAAGGGTATTCTCATATGACTGATGGAAAAATGTTAAATCTGGCTAAGACTTTGGCAAAATGTTTTTGAATGTAATTGGATAATTGTTCAGAAATACTGGAAATTGATTCCAGTATTTTCAATCACCCAAAATTTGAAGCAACTTAAATGGACCTCAGTAAGAACTTTGGTAAAATAAAATAGAATTTTTTTTTTTTGCAGTATAACACCAAGATTAAGAGCACAGGGTCTGAAGTCAAAATGCCTGGGATACAGGGTATGAGGCGCTGGAAGGTTACTTAAGTTTTCTATCTCAATTTCCACATTTGTAAAACAAGAATAATACAAATGTCTGCCATAGTGTTTTGTTGTTGTTCAGTCACTAAGTTGTGTCTGACTCTTTGGGACCTCATGGACTGTAGTATGCCAGGCTCCTCTGTCCTCCACTATCTACTTGAGTTTGCTTGAATTCATGTCCATTGAGTTCGTGATGCCATCCAACCATCTCATCCTCTGTAGCCCTCTTTTCCTCCTGCCCTCAATCTTTCCCAACATCCAGGGTTTTTTCCAATGAGTCAGGTCATTGCATCAGGTGGCCAAAGTATTGGAGCTTCAGCTTTGGCAGCAGTTCTTCCAATGAATATTCAAGGATGATTTCCTTTAGGATTGACTGGTTTGATCTCCTTACTGACCATGGGACTCTCAAGAGTCTTCTCCAGCACCACAATTCAAAAGCATCAGTTCTGCAGCACTCAGCCTTCTTTATGGTCCAGGTCTCACACCTGTACATGACTACTGGAAAAACTATAGTTTTGATTATATGGACCTTTGTCAGCAAAGTGATGTCTCTGCTTTTCAACATGTTGTCTAGGTTCGTCAGCTTTTCTTCCAAGGAGCAAGCATCTTTCTGCCATTAGGGTGGTATCATGTGCATATCTGACGTTGTTGATATTTCTCCCAGCAGTCTTGATTCCAGCTTGTGATTCTTCTAGCCTGGCATTTCGCATAATGTACTCTGCATAAAAGTTAAATAGGGTGACCATATACAGCTTTGTCGAACCCCTTTTCTAATTTGGAACCAGTCAGTTTTTCCATGTCCGGTTCTAGCTATTGCTTCCTGACTTGCATACACGTTTCTCAGGAGGCAGGTAAGGTGGTCTGGTATTCCCATCTCTTTAAGAATTTCCCACAGTTTGGTGTGATCTTTGTGCAGTTCTTATATCAGGGCCTGGCGGAGAGTAATTCTCAGAAAAAGATCACTATTATCATCATCACCACTATCCTTATTGTAGAATACTATGGTGCCACTGAAAATGACATTATAGATTGATGTTTATTGATGTGAAAAGATGTTTCCATTATGCAAGTGAGGAATAATAATCAAAACAACATATGTACAGCATTCATTTAGCAAATAATTTTTGAACACCATCTCTCCATTAAGCCCACTGTCCAGAAGTCAGCAGCTTCAGGCATAGCAAGGAACAAAGCAAAAATGACCTCTCCCTTCATGAAACCTGAAACCTTTCTTGAACAGACAGACATTATGGAAAACATACACAAATTAAATGTAACTAACATTCTGATAAGAGCTATAGAGAAAAATAAAGAGAAGAGTATAAAGTAGGGAAGACCTAATAAAAAAAGATTGCATAAGTTGCTTTAGTCACATCCAACTCTGTGTGACTCCTTGGACTGGAGCCCACCAGATTCCTCTGTCCGTGGGATTCTCCAGGCAAGAATACTGGAGTAGATTGCCATTTTCTACTCCAAGGAATCCCAAACCACGGATCAAACCTGCATCTCTTAAGTCTCCTCCATTCTCAGGTGGGTTCTTTACCACCAGTGCCATCTGAGAAGCCCAAGAATACAGGAGTGGGTTGCCATTTCCTTCTCCAGGGAATCTACCCAGCCCAGGCATCAAACTGGTGTCTCCTGCATTAGCAGGTGGATTCTTTACCCCCCGAGCAACCAGGGGTTATTGTATGTAAAACCTGAAGGATGAGGGGGTTAGCCAGACCATAGCTGGAAGACTACTCTAAGCAGAGGAAATAGCATGCATGAAAAGCTGTGAGGAGAGGGAAATCTGGAAAAGGTTAAGGAACTTAAACATGGTCAATGTGGTTGGAGCCTAGCAGATGGGTGAGAGAGCAAAGACAAAATTGGAAGGATAACTAAGAGTTGATCATCTTCAGCCTTGTAAAATATCAAGTCATGTGAAGTAGGGTTGAGTAGTTGGATGTTTATGCTAAGGTTCTCAAATACAGTCTCACCATCCATCATTTTTGTTTTACTTGCTTGAGATTTGGGGCTCTGCATATTGAAGGAGAAGGACAAAGTTGAAGGATTGACAGTACCAGATTTCAAGACTTTCTATAAATCTACAGTAATCGAGACAGTGTGGTATTGGTGAAAGAACAGACAAATAGATCAACTGGACGAAATAGAGAGCCCAGAAATAAATCCACATAAATACAGTCAACTGACGTTTGACAAAGGAGCAAAGGCAATACAATGGAGCAAAGATAGTTTTTTAACAAATGGTGTTGGAACAGCTTTACATCCACATGAAAAAAAGCGAGTCTCTACATAGACCTTTTGCCCTTCACAAAAATTAACACAAAGTGAATCATAAACCTAAATGCAAAGTGCAAAAGTTCTAGAAGATAACACTGGAGAAAACCTAGATGACCTTGGCACTGGTGATGACTTTTTAGATATGACAGCAAAAGCATGATCCTTGAAAGAAATAATTGATAAACTGGACTTCATTAAAATTAAAAACTTCTGCTCTGCAAAAGACAATGTCGAAAGAATGAGAAAGCAAGGCACAGACTGGGAGAAAATATTTGCAAAAGAAACATCTGATAAAAGATTCAGAGCTCTGGGTAGGAAAACTCTCATTGGCTTAATTAAAGCTACATATCCTCAGGGAGGGGACAAGAGGAGTCTCCCTTCGGTTTCCACTTCCACTATTGACAAGCTACTGCATGGCCTCTGCTGCCCTGGCTTCCTTCCACCCTCGCTGAATTCAGGGACCCCATGTAAATCGAGGCTCCCATCAGTAGCCCCAGGCTTAAAGATAGCAGTGGCTACGCAAAGATGCTGGTGTGCCCCTCACCGAGGTATTTCTCAAGACTTTGGCAAAGGGAATGTCCTTTGCACTCTCCTGGGAGACATAGTTAGGGAGTGAGAGGGTAAGTCATTCCTGATAAATTCCCTCCAGCCTTTCTATCTCTCAAAGTCTTTGAATTCTTTCCTTTACTTGATATCAAGGAATTTATGACATCTCAACTCTGTTTAGTGTTGGCCACCACTGAGTCCAGATTTCTGTCAACCAACTGAACAAACAATGGTATCTGCTCCCAGCTGTTCAAACTTGCAGCAAATCTGGAGTCTCTCCTGAATGCATCCACATCAGTGACTTCAACTTGGTCTGAAATTATGTTCTTCTGTCCTTAGTCAAGAGTCTACAGAATTCATTCCCACACATATTCCCCAGATCCTTGAAGGTGTAAATTAGCAAAGTTTTGCAAGTTACTTGTTATATGCCTTTGACTTTTTACCACTCACCTCCCCAGTGGGTATTCTAACGCTGATCCTAAAAACAAGGGAGTGTTCCTGTAAGGCAGATCATAAAAATAGATTCCTTCGATCAATGTATCTCTTATAAGTAAGGGAGTTCTAGTGTCTTTGAGAAAAAAATAAGAGTCAAAAAAGAGAAGAGCTGCTTCTCTCTGAGCGGAGTTCTCTGAGTCTTCCCTCCAACCTCATTCCATCCACGCCTTAACTTTCCTCTGAGAGGCATGACAAGGCTGAGAACTCAGTTGATATAATTCTACAAACATCAGATCCCACTTTAAATTTGTTTTCCAATCTCTCATATATATGGCTTTTAGCAGCTAGATGTTCATTTAGCACTGTCATAATAAGTTGCTGGGTTTAACATATATTTTAAATGAGAATTTGGGGGGGATACTTCAACTTGTTTTCTTTTAATACACTAACCACAGCCAGTAGAAGCAGTCACTACATCCTAGATCCTCGAACTCCTCCTGTCTTGTACACTGTCTCAAGACCATGGTCTTAAAACCTTGCTTTTTATTGAGCCATTCATACAAATGACCACAAGTAATAATTAAGATCAGCTGCCACGAACCATGGGCTTAGTTTCCTCTTCTCTGAATCCTAGAAAGATGATCATTGTCATCAACTCAACACTGAGGCAATGTAATCAATCCCAGATATTTTTCTGGTTCTTTTTTTTTTTTTTTCTGGCTGTGCCAGATCTTTGTTGCTGTGCAGACTTTTCTCTACTTGCTCTCTAGTTTTGGTGTGTGAGCTTCTCATTTTGGTGGCTACTCTTGTTGCAGAGTTCTAGGGCAAGCAGACTTCAGTAGTTGTGGCACATGAGCTCATTAATTGTGGCTTCTAGGCTCTAGAGCACACGCTCAATTTTATGGCCCAGGGGTTTAGTTGCCCTGTGGCACGTGGGATCTTCCTAAACCAGGGATTGAACCCATGTCCTGTGCATTGACAGATGAACTCTTTACAACTGAGCCACCAGGGAAGCCTAATCCCAGATTGCTGCCTTAAAGCCCTTCTGATATGAAGAGCTTGCTGCAAATTCCTTGGTACAGATCTTTGTATTGGGAAACTACAAGAACAGAAACAGAGTCTGACTAACTTTCATTTAAAAATATTCATTAGAAGACATTGGATAACTCAAGGTTTGGAAAATAGGGACCAAGCAAGGCTAGGCAGCTGGAGAAACTGGCCAGGATATAGCTATAGCCAGTAATAAACAGAGCCTTCCTGTGGCTGGTCTCATCATCCCTTGCCTTTGCTTCACTCATTCAAGAGTCAAACTTTTGTGTAGAAGCATTCAATTAGTGACCATAGGTCATGTGCCCTCACTCTAGTAGGGGAGGAGGTGGTGGAGAGAAGGAATGCTTCCTGTTAAGGCTTCCACCAAAATCCCAGAAAGGCAGACATGTAAGGGGACTCTGACCCTTGGTCATTATTCACTTCCCTTGGCTCACTGAGATGTTGCTACCTCTCTGTGATCTCATGGGCTTCCCTGGTGGCTCAGAGGTAAAGAATCCACCTGCCAATGCAGAAGATGAGGGTTCCATCCCTGGGTTGGGAAGATCTCCTGGAGGAAGGCATGGCAACCCACTCCAATATTCTTGCTTGGAGAACCCCTTGGGCAGAGGAGCCGGGTGGGCTATAGTCCATGGGGGTGCAAAGAGTTGGACACGACTGAAGCTACTTAGCACTCATGTGGTCTTGTGTCGTGAGCCCATGCTGGTCACCATGGAATCCACTTCCTCCCATCAGCAAGAGCCCATCCCCCTACCATGCTGTGCTGTGGGAAAGTCTGCAGGTCCGTGGCAGAGTTTTATCTCTAGATAATCCACAGGGCTATTTCTACTCTGGTGTATCTCCCCGCTTCACAGATGCTCCTCAAGGAAAGAAGACTCTTGACCTTCTGAAGCCTGTCTGGAATGTCTGCTGTCTTCTCTCACTCAGAGCTTGACCTAAAGTGGGTGTGGGGGGGATGCAGGCAACCCACTATGTCTAAGCTCTCTGCGTTTCTTCTGTGACTTTCTTACCCTCTCCAGTCTGGAGAATCTTTTTGTTGTTGATGATGCTCTTTGCTCTGAAGGTAGGATAGTCTTTCTTTATATCTAAATCCCTAAATCTAGTACTTATGTCCTGATTTTCCTTTATTCTCTGCTTGGCCATTCCTCTTCCAGGGTAGAATACATAGAACATACAAGCTGTTTGCCAAATCAGAGGAAGGTTTATAAAATAACAGGAAATGCTGAGAAGAAAAAAAGTCAAAATATAATAAATAAGTCTAAAGAATACAAAATATTATCCTATAAACTTTCTGGTTTTGCTTATCTGTATTTTTAATTTTTCATTAGTTAAATCAGAGTACAGTGTAATTTAACACCAAACTGGCTACCTTATGAGATAGTGAGCTCTCCATCAATGGAGGCATTCAAATAGAGGTAGGATGGCCACCTGTTAGGAGTGTGGTAAAAGGAACTTCTTCATCAGTGAGAAGTAGGATAAAACAATGTCTAAGTTCTAATCGAAAGTTAATATTTTATGCTTTATTTTTTATTACATTTCTTATTTTTGTTTCACAGATTTTGACATCTTAATGAAAATATTTTGAGGTCCCAACTAATTATTTGAAAAAATAGCCTCCCTGGTTTCTAACAAATCAATCAACATTTATTTTAGAACTTGTTCTGAACGCCCAAGATTGGCCATTCCCAATTCTGTTGGTTCTGTTGGCTTTAGTTCAGCTCTTTCTGTTACAATGGCCTTATTGTTCTCTTCAATGTCTCTGGCCTTTTCTTTATAAATCTTCTATGGAGTGGTTGTCCGCTTATTTTTTCCAGGTAAAAGGAAAAAACTATGGCTTGACCCAAGTTTGGGAAAAGCATCTTTTAAAACATTGAAGTCATAGACTTGAGGAAAAGGAACATTATTTCCATCCTTTCTAACTATGGGGACCTGATAAGTTATTCAGCCTTTCTGAAGTTGTTTCTCATATGCAAAGTGAAGATGCTGCTGCTGCTGCTAAGTCACTTCAGTCGTGACCGACTTCTGTGCGACCCCATAGACGGCAGCCCACCAGGCTCCCCTCTCCCTGGGATTCTCCAGGCAAGTACACTGGAGTGGGTTGCCATTTCCTTCTCCAACGCATGAAAGTGAAAAGTGAAAGTGAAGTCTCTCAGTCGTGTCCAACTCTTCGAGATCCCAGATAAACCTCACTGTATCAACTCAGTCAAAATTAAGCAAAAGTGACATGTTGAGGTGTGAGATGATCTAGCGGCGACACCCTCTGGCTTCATCTCCATTTCTCTGCCAGTCCCTCCACCCTGCCCTCCTCTGTGGGTCAGCTCCCCTTCTCTTCCCCTCTTTCCCAAGCTGCTTCCTCTGTGGTAGCAAGAATGGCAACAGTGTTTACAGGCCTCCCTTCATACAGTATACCCCCAGAGGAGGAAGACTGGTCTGTTCCAGCTGTTGCTGTGGATGAAAAAAGAGGTTGAAATTCTTTCCTGGAAGTCCCCACAGCTGTCTCCTCACATCTCACCAGGCAGACTGGGTCCCATGCCCGTCCTGAAGATCCTGGTGCATCAGAGCGAGATGAGCTGAACTACTGAAGCTGATCAGAGCCCCCTCTGGAGATGAGGAGGAAGTGACCTCCCCTCCAAGAGAGGGGGGTCTCAGCCCAGGAAGGAGCTGCTCCCCACACCAAGATCCGGGCGCTATTTCTGGGAGAAGATGGAGAAGTGGAGGCTGGGGAATCGTCTGCCAAGATGGTTTCTATTCCTGAACAATTCTCTTATTGTTCAGCTGCTCAGTCATGTCCAACTCTTTGCGACCCCATGGACTGCAGCACGCCAGGCTTCCCTGTCCTTAACCGTCTCCTGGAGTCTGCCAAAATTCATGTCCATTGAGTTGGTGATGCCATCCAACCATCTCATCCTCCGTTTCCCCCTTCTCCTTCTGCTTTCAATCTTTCCCAGCATCAGGGTCTTTTCCAATGAGTTGGCTCTTAGCATCAGGTGACCAAAGTATTGGAGCTTCAGCTTCAGTATCAGTCCTTCCAATGAATATTCAGGGTTGATTTCCTTTAGGATTGACTGGTTTGATCTCCTTGCTGTCCAAGGGACTCTCAAGAGTCTTCTCCAGCACCACAATTGAAAAGCATCAATTCTTTAACGTTCAGCCTTCTTTATGGTCTAAGTCTCACAATTCAATTCCCTAGGTTAAGACAAAATTCGCATATTTGAGAAAATGGCAGTGCCTTATATATGTGAAAATGCCAGACTCCAATAAGACAGGTGGCAGCAGGGGACTGATTTGATTTCTGACCCCCACCTATCACTTTAGAAAATGTATGCCATTTCTTTCAGACTTACTTTCCCCACCTGTAGAATGGGGGTGCTACCTAATAATGGGATATGCTCACAAATATTCATTCATTATCAATTGTTTTTAATTGTGTCCACACAGGAATTGAGCCAGCTGTTCTAAAACCACTTGGGGCTGGTAAATGTGGAGGTCCTGTTTGCAACCTCAAGAAAACCGCCTCTGAGCAGATCATTAAGTTTCAAGAAACTATGGCACTGAGGTTTCAGAGGGAAGGAATGCTTTGTGAACCAAATTTTTAGTAACATATAGAAAATCATATTCGTGTGTGCATAAGTCATCATGCCCAGAACCCTTAATCTCCATATCTCTGATCCAGAAAGATTAATCTTAGGAAGAATAACTGACAACCCATTGCTTCAGGCTGCAGAGAAAAATGAAAATGTCCTCTGCCAATATGATTCATATTATAATACTTATGCACGTCCTGCGTTATCTGGTCTTGTTTGAACGAAAGAAACTTGGTCAACAATTCTGTTGGAAGATATACATGTTTTCTCCTTTTAGTATCACTCTCAGAATTGTTAGATGCTAAAATAGAGGCCTATTTCTTGCTCACACAATCTCATCTATGAGCTAGGCATTCCTAGGGAGGCAGTATGGTTTGGTGGGATTTTGTGAGATTGTCCTGTTACCAAATTCTGACTCAACTGTTTTCTTAACCTTTGCAAGCTCCAGTGTTCTCATTAGGGATGTTGGGGTGAAAAAGGCATCCACCTCATTGTAAGAAATAAATGAGAGGGACTCCCTGACGGCCTAGTGGTTAAAAGTTCACCTTTCAATGCAAGAGGTTGTGGGTTCAGTCTCTGGTCGGGAAGCTGGGATCCCACATGCCTCAGGGCCAAAAAAACCTGGCAAAACATAAAATAGAAGCAATATTGTAACAAATTCATTAAGGCTTTGAAAATGGTCCACATCAAAAAATATTTAAGAAAGAAATGAGATAATGCTGGTTAAATATATTAAAGAAAGAACTTCACATTTAATGCACATTAGCCATCACTGTTTGGGGATTTCTGAGAAAAAAGAAGTGTACTTACATTGGGAAAAGTCTAGTAGGCTGATACTTATTCTGATTTTGGGACTGTTCCTCATTGCTGGTATGTTCCAACATATGAGGATACGGGAATAAGAGTAGAAATAAGGGCCCTTGAATCAAGGCTAACCCCCTTCCTTTCCTACCTCCACTTTAGCCCTGCACTGTGAGCAATCTTATGCACATGCCTGGAAAGCCCAACCTCAGTGTTTAAGCTCTGTCTACATGCCCACCCAAATGCAGAGTAGTCCCTAGATTATACCCTAAAATTATGAGTATGCACACCTGTGACAAAGTCTGCTCTCATCATTGGGAGGTGGACAGGTGAAGAGACTCTACAAGTCATAAAAGCAAATTGGGGCCATTTGTGTAGGAATTTCAGGGTGCCAAGTACCAACAGAATGGCCTACAAGGGACAGTGAAGGATCTCGGTGAACTTGTCCCTTAGCCTGATGGACATTCAACCTGTGGGGAGGGTACAGTTATAGGAGAGCCAAAGATAGGGATCTTGAAAGTGTGGGGCCCAGGAGAAGAGCCTGGGGCTGGAAGTGGTACTGAATTCATCTCTTGGCGGGTATGGCAACCCATTCTAGTGTTCTTCCCTGGAGAATCCCTATGGACAGAAGAGCCTGGCAGGCTATAGTCCATGGGGTCACTTTATTGAGACATAACTTATATACTATGCAATTCACTCATTTAAAGTAAACAATTCAATTGTTTTACATATAGATGTAGAGTTAGGCAACCACCACCCCACTCAGTTGACTTCTGCTTCAGTAGTTGGTGGAGAGGGTGCAGAATCTACTCTCAGTCCACTCAACACATCTGCCTGTGAGGAGCATGAGAAGGGGAGACTGGAATTGGCTCTTTCTCAGGGGATCTGTCTTCTCCATGGCCTCTTATATAATGTGTTGCTGCACTGAGTTTGATTCTGATATTTAAAGATGTGAATTTCTGGTACCACATGGCCTCAAAGTGCAGTCCAATATCTTTATGAGGATTCAATCAAGAAATGGTGATTTATTTTTCCCCAAACTGAAAAACAAAACCTTGCCCATCATGGACTTACCAAAAGATGGTTCATCAACCTCCAATACAGTATTTTTCTCAGGGATTTTTAAGGGGAATTTTGATGACATGAAAATTTTACTTTATACATGTATCAGAATCTAATTTTCAAGAAAGATGCGACTTCACTCTAGACAGGAACACAAAAGCAGCATTTTGCTTGTTCTGGAGCTCTTAGATGACCCAGGGAATTGCAAGTCCAGCCTGTGACTCAACATGAGACCTATCAATATGGCCATTTCCTAAATTTCATTGACAGTGCATCTTAGCTAAAATACAAAAACAGGGGCTTCTTTGGTGGTCCAGTGGTTAAGAATCTGCACTTCTATTGCCGGGGCACATGTTCAATCCCTGGTCAGGGAACTAAAATCTTGTATGCTGCATGGTGCAGTTAAAAAATAAGTAAATGAAAACCTAGAGGGCTGTGATCGGGTGGGATGTGGGAGGGAAGTTCAAGGAGGAGGGAACATACATATACTTATGGCTGATTCATGTTGACATTCGGCAGAAACCAACATGATATTGTAAAGCAATTACTCTCCAATTAAAAATAAATTTAAATTTTAAAAAAATTCAAAAACCATTAAAACAACAATAGCAACAAACCACCTTTGGCACCTCCATGATGACACACAACTATCCTTCACTATCCAACTATGTCAGCTCCTGAGTTGGGATCGTATATTTGAATAGTGAGTACCAGTTTATCCAAATCAATTTGGCCCCCCAAAATTCCAAGAGCAAGTAGTAAGAGTTTGGATAGCAAAAAAATTTATCCTGAAATTCATTTGAATTGATTTGGCTCCAGCATTCCAACAGCAAGTGCTGGGTAGTAGAGATAGCTATATGTTTATTTAAGATTATATTTGTGTTGTTGTTGGTTAGTTGCTCAGTAGAGTCTGACTCTTTTGTGACCCCGTGGACTGCAGCCCACCAGGATCCTCTATTCATGGAGTTCTCCAGGCAAGAATACTGGTATGGGTTACCATTTCCTCCTCCAGAGGATCTTCCCCACCCAGGGGTCAAACCTGAGTCTCCTGCATTGGCAGGAAGGTTCTTTACCACTGAGCTACCAGGGAAGTTCTCTGTACTAATACATGGGTAATATTAAAGAATCACACAAAAATAGTCATTTTAATAGATGAAATGAAATAAATGCAAATAGCAATTCCAATCACTGTGCTAGATCCCTGAAGTATGTGTCTTGTTTTGGAGATCATTCTAACTGGTCAAGAACCAGGAGTGTCCTTGGGTCACCAGGCAAAGCGGCCATAAAACACTGTGATCTATTTCACTGGTTTTCAGAATAATTCTCTGCTCTCTTCTATATTCACAGCTATTAGCCTGCCTCATGCTTGGGGTGACTGCCTTTTCTTCATGTCACTTCATTTTATCACTTTATAAGTTTTGATGGTATTAGCAAATTTGTAATAGCTTCTCCCTCTTCTGTTTCACAGTAGATCAAACATTAGCGTTAAATGGGCAGTTTCTGATTTCTCCTTAAAATAGAATCCTAATTGTGTTTAAAACTACCTTCTCCCTGGGTGGTTTCTCAATAATAATTGCCAAAATGCTGAAAAGTTTCTGTCCTTCAAGAAGGAGCAAGTTACATCTGGCCTACTCTTGCCTCATCCTGAATTCCACATAAGCATCTGGCCTTTGCTGACCCTAAGAGAGGCAAGCAGGGTCTTTACTCATGAGCAATGGCTGCCCGTTTATGTGAGACTTTCAATTCAGTTTAATCAATATATCTGAAACCTTACTGTGTACAAGGTTCAGTAGTCTGTTTGTAGTTCCAGTTTATGTTAGCATTTGGTTAATGAAAGGGATTATTTTTGTGAAAAATAGCTATCATATAAGAGCCGTCCAGATTTTTCATTTCATCTTCATATCCAGTCATCAGTAAAAAGAAAGTTTTTGTCTATGATAGTAGTATTCAAAGGTATTTGAGAAGCCCAAAGTCTTTTCCCTAAGATTGTACTTGGAACTATAGTATGCAAAAGAGAGGAGAAGGTTCTGGTTAATTTAGACACAGGAGCCCCAGGTCCCACCTACATGGCCTTCTTTTGCCACTGACTCCTAATTCTTTTCTTTGCAGAAAACAAGAAAAGACCTGGGGTGGGGGAGAGATTGAAACATACAGACTAGAATCTCTGCTCTGAAAGAAACGATATGAATGTGTAACTTTGAGATGGGTATGGTCAACCCCTCTGTGCCTCTGTTGGCTTGTTTTAAAGATAGAACTAATAATATTTATTTCCCGGAATGACTATGAGCCTCCACTGAAAAGCCTGGCTCATTGCTCTGCTATAGTCACTTTGCTCCAAGCAGGCCCAAATTTCCCGAGCAAGAAAAAGCACAGCCATTACAATTGCTCTCAAGCCAAGCCAAGGTACACAGGTGAGGAGGAAATTCTGCCTGAGGCTCCATCTGGGCAGCAACACCAATGGGTAAAGAAACAGACCGAAAACTTGGATGTGTAGCCATAAGATTCATGATCCGTACTGACTCCTTCCTGTCAGGGAGAGAAACCACAGGTCTGCAGCACCACAGATGTTCTCCATAAGGTTTCCTGACTAGCCCACTTTCTCCTAAATGTATGTACAAGTTACTTTGTTTCTAATAATTACATATCAGGTCTTTCCCTCCTCCCATATCAGAGTCCATCCCCTTATTCTCCTTCCGATCAGTCCTGTCCCACTCCATGAAAATGATTGTGAATGTGTTTTGCAATGATCACAAACTGTTCACATGTGAGTTACCATTACTGTCTTTTATACAAGTTTCTTCTATTCAAACATATCGTGCTTTCTGATGTTCATTAATCATTGTCCTGGATCAGCTTTGCTTTTCCTTTGTCTTCTTTCAAAATAACTGACCTCTGCCCTTGAAACCTGAATCTGAGACAGACCTAGAACTGGGGCCTCTGCAGGGAGAACTTGACTTTCATTGTTTTATCCTTTTCTGCCCCATAAGCTAATTTTGTTTTCCCAGAGTAGAAGAAAGATGAGGCAAGATGCCACACCAGATATGCTGCTGACTGGGGTTCATTTCACTATCAGGCCATTCGCTGCTTGGAATCATCCATGGCTGGTGGCACAGAGATGCCAATTGCCCTTTTCAATCATGAGGGTGGTGGGCATTCCAAACCTGGATTCGATTCTTTCATGGCCCCTCTCTCCTCTCCATTCCCACTGATGTGTTTCAGTATCTGTATTGTTTTGAGAAGAGGAAAATAGTCAAGGTCCTAACTGGAATTGTTTTGAGGGGCAGACACAGGGAGGTAGAACCCATGATCAAGCAGGGTTGGCAGTTGGTGGCCAGAGTTGTGGATCTCTCTTCAATCTGGAGGGACCTTGGGCTACACAGGTGGGAGGCGTGGGCGAAAGGAGGTGAACACAGCAGGCAACTCATTGTTCAGATGTGACACTTCAACCCCTACAGCATCAGAGGCATTTGCCAAGAGCCCCACCCTTCTTTGGAAAGGATGAGTTATTGACTGTGAAGGAAACACAAATAATGGAGGTTATTTCCGTGCAGAGACAACATGAGCCAAGGTGCTCTTTTAGGTAGTAAGTCTTATCAACAATGGCTTCCCTAAGTGCCTCCAAAGTGTCTATCCATTAGGGCCCAAGGAGGCGCTTTGATTCTCCCTCGGAGGGGAGAGCAGTTTAATAAATCACCCAGTGAATGGAGCATCTAAATTCAATAATTGTGAAGTGCAGATAAATCACTGCTGTCAATGCTGACTTAGACTTTATTCATTCAAAACAGTTAAATTCAAACAGCATCCAGCATCCAGACATTCACAGCTCACAACCCCAGGCTACTGGGCTAGAATGTCTTCCCAGAGTTGGGCCTCCTTTCTGGTTGTCTGTTGGGAAGTGGAGAAGGAGGAAGTAGGTTGAATTACAGCCAGAGAGATGACCCATTCAAGCAGCAAAGAGATCGTGGAGGCTCAAAGTTAATAATTCATTGTACTGTCGGCTGTGTGTTAGGTTTCATCCTTCGAGTTGCTGATGGAAAGGCGATCAGGCTCTGGCAGCTTACTCCAGCTGCACAGCTGGGCCTTCTAACACATTATCTGTGGTTAATTTGCTTACCAGCGAGGTGAGGGCGTGACACAAGGGTACATGATGGTAGCTGGAAGTTTTGTAGATTCAGGTTGAACCAAGACAGGAAGGCTAATTCCATCTCCTCCCCCAGATTCTTCCCCATAAAATATGGGGCATTTCTAGCCCCTCCATTCAACCCTAAGTACATTTCATGTAAAATGCAAGAAAGTGTAACTCTTATATTTATAAACATGCCAACTTGTAAATGGTTGGATAGGTATTTGAATTATTGTTTGTTAAATATTTAATCTTAATCCCTCATCCATCAGTTCTCATGAGAAGGCAGGGGACAGATTTATGATGCTGGAGGTTTTCTGGTTAGTTGGCAGTTGGCATCGCCATTAATTATGGCTCACACAGTAGGGTCTGTAGCGATAATTGTAGCACTGAAAATCAGGGTCTCTATTATTCCTTTTAAAGGGGGCTAATGCAACAAGAGTTGCTGACATGAAAAGGAACAGGAAGATGCCATCTCTGAATGGTTGCTGCCACTTTGTGAGGCTTTGGTGGGTCTGATTGTTTCTCTGGCTACAGGATAGTTTAAAGAGCAACTTTTAAGAGACAAGACCTAGACAAATCTACAGACCTAGATTTCAGTTCTAGGTCCCTTGCTTTCTGATTCTGTGAACCTGAACAACTTATTTTATTCCTCTGAAACTCAGCTTTTATCTAAATAAAAGGGAATGGGAAAGAGATAAATTAGGAGTTGAGGATGAACATATGCACACAAGTATACTTAAAACAGATAATCAACAAGGACCTACTGTGTAGCACAGATAACTGTAGTCAATATTTAGTAATAACCTATAAGGGGAAAGAATCTGAAAAAGAATATACATAGATAACTGAATCACTTTGCTGTACACGGGAAGTGGACACAACATTGTAAACCAATTACACTCCAATAAAAAGTTTTAATAAAATAAATAAAAGGAAATAATCATAACTAACTTGATACAAATATATTCATGTATATACACACATGTGTAGAAAGATAAGTGGTTAAAGGGTAGTATAATACCTAACAAATAATAATAAATAGCCATAATTCTTAAGCAATAAAACAAACTTCACAAGGGAAAGGTTTTAGTCCTGTTTAGCCCCTGTTAATCCCCAGTTCCTAGAACACTGCCTGATACAGAGAATAAATTCAATAAACATTTGAACTTATTTCAAATGCTTATTGAATTAATCAATGAGCACATACCAGGTTCCAGACATTGGCACAGGTGCCATTTAATATTATGAGAACCCTGGAAGCCAGGTATTACAATTCTGGGGTTAAAGTCTCTGAGACTCTGAGAGGTTAAGTAATTTTACTGATGTCACCCAGCTAGTATATCCCCAATGAATGTCAGTTTCTAGCCCCTCTTCTCCCGCTCTCACTAAGAGTTGCAGTGGGTCCTGAGATCTGGCTCTTTTATGGTTTATAGGCCCTATGACTGTGGGGTCATATGTGGAAAGACAAGCACTCTCTCCCCACAGCAGGGAGAAGTCAAAGGTCTCTTTCCCCTTTGAATTTCACAGATGAAGGCTGGAAACTGAGAAAGTACCTCCAAACCAGAAAAGGCTACAGGTGAGAAGATGGATGCCATTGTGATGCTCATGGGAGCTCTGAGGATGGGGCGCAGGAAGGAAGGTTCACTGAGGTGCCCAGGGAAGGACAGCCCTTCTTCCTTCTCTAGGCCAAGTCTGTGGCTCAAACACTAGCATTGTCCTCTCTTTCCTGAAGAAAAACTCTTGGCGAGAGATAAGGGGCTGATTTTGGATAATCCTGTTTGCCAATTGGATACATGAGAACGGTTTAGGGAGGGGCTACTGTTTTTTCTGATAGATGTTAGGATGGGTATGTGTGTGTGTGGTCCCTGCAGCAGAGTTTGGTGAGATACAGATTGTGACCTGCTCCCCAGGCCCTCCAGGCCCTCTGGCCTCAGGCTGGCAGGTGAGCTGGGGGTCCCAGAAGAGACTGAGAGCTGTGTCTGTAGATCTCCAGGGCCCTCCTTATGGCTGCCCCTGGCCAGGCCCAGCCTTGAAGAAGCAGTGAACCCCATGCCCGCCTACACAGCCCATGGAGGCCTCAGCAACTGGAGTATACGGATGCTACCATTAAGGAAAATGTTGGATCTCACCAAAAAAAAGATACCCCATGTCCAAGGGCAAAGGAGAAACCCCAACAGGGTGGTAGGAGGGTGAAATCACATTTAGAATCAAACCCCATACCCATCAGAGATGCTCAGAAGACTCAAATAAAACCTTGTGCGCACCAGGACCCAGGGACCCCACAATAGACTGAGCCAGACCTGCCTTCGAGTGTTTGAGTTGTCTCCTGGGGAGGTGTGGGTCAGCAGTGACCTGCCACAGGGACAGGGGCTCTGGCTACAGCAGACCTGGGAGGCACAGTTTGTGAGACCCACCACAGAGCCACAGAGCAGACAACCCACAAACAGGAGAACAATTATACCAAAGAAGTTCTCACACTTTTGCCAAAGTTCTAGAGCCCACAACAGATTTCCCAACCTGGGGATCCGGCAAAGGGACTGAGAACCCCCAGTTTTTGAAGGCCTTGACTTTGAAGGCCAGTGTGATTTGATTACAGATCACAGACCTGGGGAAACAGACTCTTGGAGAGCACAAACAAAACCTTGAGCACACCAGGATGCAGGAGAATGGAGGAGTGACCCCATAAGATACTGAGTCAGACACACCTGTGAGTGTCCAGGAGTCTCCCAGGGAAGCCTGGGGTGACAGTGGCCTGCCCTGGGATCAGGGGCACTGAATGCAACAATCCTTTCGAAGGAAGTCACCATTATTCCTCCTGTGGGAAGGAACACAGCCCCACCCATCAACAGAAAATTGGATTAAAGATTTACTGAGCATGGCCATGCCCATTAGAGCAAGACCCAAAGTCCGCCAAAGCCAGTCCCTCCCATCAGGAAGCTTCCACAAGCCTCTGTCCTCCATCAGGGGGCAGGCAGAATGGAAACCACAATTATAGAAAACTGACCAAACTGATCACTTGGAACCTGGAAACTAGTCAGAAGAGTGAACTCAGCAGCTTGCTCCAGACCTACTGAGTCAAACCCTGGGGATGGGACCCAGCACTCTATTTTAATATGTCCTCCGGGTGACGCCTAGGCAACCATTGAAAATCGTTTACATGTATTTGTCTAATTTCATCCTTAGAACTGAAGAAGAGAGGTCCAGGGAACTTAAATAACATGCTCAAAGTTACATAGCTGGAAAATTATCAAGCTGGAACGAAAACCCAGCTCTTGACTGGCAGACTGGAATCTGCCCTGAGGTCTTCCAGATATCCCAGGGGGAGTCCCAATTGCTGACTGGCCCTCCTCTCTGCACTTTCCCAGAAGTCAGAGGGCATGGTGGCCATGAGGTAGTAGGGCCAGCTCTGTGCCCCCCTGCACTCTTTTCTCTCCACCTCCACCTCCTGCTTCACCTCCTGACCTGATCTGGTTTATAGGTACAGAGTCAGCAGCATTTCCATCTTCCTTTTCCTCCTCTGGCTCCTCATTCTCACCCACTGAGGCTTTTATACATCCCTAGTCTCTCATGGGAGGTAAATGAAATTTCATGGTTAGGAAATGTTGGATTAAACGAAGTAGACTGCTTTATCACAGGTCTTCTCAGAGCCTTTACTATGTAATATGTGAAGCTCCAAAAACAGTATATAGTAGGCAGCATTCATCAACTTCAGTTCAGTTCAGTTCAGTCGCTCAGTCATGTCCGACTCTTTGTGACCCCATGAATCACAGCACACCAGGCCTCCCTGTCCATCACCAACTCCTGGAGTTCACTCAAACTCATGTCCATAGAGCTGGTGATGCCATCCAGCCATCTCATTCTCTGTCGTTCCCTTCTCCTCCCGCCCCCAATCCGTCCCAGCATCAGAGTCTTTTCCAGTGAGTCAACTCGTTGCATGAGGTAGCCAAAGTTTTGCAGTTTCAGCTTTAGCATCAGTCCTTCCAATGAACACCCAGGATTGATCTCCTTCAGAATGGACTGGTTGGATCTCCTTGCAGTCCAAGGGACTCTCAAGAGTCTTCTCCAGCAAAACAGTTCAAAAGCATCCATTCTTCAGCGATCAGCCTTCTTCACAGTCCAACTCTCACGGGAAAAACCATAGCCTTGACTAGACGGACCTTTGTTGGCAAAGTAATGTCTCTGCTTTTTAATATGCTATCTAGGTTGGTCATAACATTCCTTCCAAGGAGTAAGCGTCTTTTAATTTCATGGCTGCAATCAGCACCCACAGTGATTTTGGAGCCCAAAAAAATAAAGTCTGACACTGTTTCCACTGTTTCCCCATCTATTGCCCATGAAGTGATGGGACCAGATGCCATGATCTTCGTTTTCTGAATGTTGAGCTTCAAGCCTACCTTTTCACTCTCCTCTTTCACTTTCATCAAGAGGCTTTTGAGTTCCTCTTCACTTTCTGCCATAAGGGTGGTGTCATCTGCATATCTGAGGTTATTGATATTTCTCCCAGCAATCTTGATTCCAGCTTGTGCTTCTTCCAGCCCAGCGTTCCTCATGATGTACTCTGCATATAAGTTAAATTAGCAGGGTGACAATATACAGCCTTGACGTACTCCTTTTTCTATTTGGAAACAGTCTGTTGTTCCATGGCCAGTTCTAACTGTTGCTTCCTGACCTGCATACAGGTTTCTCAAGAGGCAGGTCAGGTGGTCTGATATTCCCATCTATTTCAGAATTTTCAACACTTTATTGTGATCCACACAATAGGCTTTGGCATAGTGAATGAAGCAGAAATAGATGTTTTTCTGGAACTCTCTTGCCTTCTCAATGATCCAGCGGATGTTGGCAATTTGATCTCTGGTGCCTCTGCCTTTTCTAAAACCTGCTTGAACATCTGGGAGTTCATGGTTCACATATTGCTGAAGCCTGGCTTGGAGAATTTTGAGCATGACTTTACTAGCATGTGAGATGAGCATAATTCTCCACAAAAGCAATGAAACTAATCAACTACCTTCATTATTAAACACCAGTTATGGTTTTATTGTTCTATAACACTGTTTTCTCTCAAATTTTTGATGATCAGTTCTGCTTCATTTGTGGTATGGGTTGCTTCCACTAAATTTGATATTTAGTGGACTCAATAACCACATCTTTCTATAGGAGGGGTCACAGTCCAGCCAGAGGCCCCTGGCTTGGTTGGTTGCCCATATTAGGACAAAGAATATAAATATTAAACTTTGAAAACCTTAGGGTTAGTTCTGGCTCTGCTACTAGCTGTATGGCCTTGGGAAAGTTATATACCATCTCTCTGCCTTTGGAACATGGAGATATGTAATCATAAGATAACATGCATGAAGCAGCTGATTAACGAATGCATGGCACATAGTATGCTTTCAATAAAAGTTGTAAGACCCCAAAAATTGTTAGCAAACCTGGAAAACTAAAAGAGTTGACTAGTTAACTAATTAAGGAACCACATGCACACACACACATACCAGCTGCTTCTGGGTCACAGGCCTCATCTGAAGAGTAAACTGCTGGTTTGAGTTTGAATGTGGCAATGAATCTGAGACCTACCGCCTGTCCAACTCTGCACCCTCACCTTCAGTTGAGGCAAAGCAGATGTATAGAAAAGGAGGTACCAGATCAAGTGACCAAAATCTGAGCTGGAGGAAAGCACACGTAATCCCCATGGGCAAGGGCTTATGATCTGGCAATTGAGTGATGGGCACATAGTATATTAGAAGCAGGTATCAGTTAGCATTCCCCAAAACTTAGTGGCAGTGGCCACATATTTAGCTCATTGTTCTGTGGATCAGAATTTGAGGCTGGGGCTCCTGTCGTCTTGACTGGGCTCACTCATGAATGCACAGTTAGATGCAGAGTCATCTAGGAACTAGTGGGCCTATGTTGGCTTTAAATTTGAGATGGCTCATCCTTGTTCCACATGAAGTGTCAGCCTCTGGCAGATTTAGTTCAATTCAGTTGCTCAGTCATGTCCGACTCTTTGCGACCCCAAGAATCACAGCATGCCAGGCCTCCCTGTCCATCACCAACTCCCAGAGTTCACTCAAACTCATATGTATTGAGTCGGTGATGCCATCCAGCCATCTCATCCTGTCATCCCCTTCTCCTCCTGCCCTCAATCCCTCCCGGAATCAGAGTCTTTTCCAGTGAGTCAACTCTTCACATGAGGTGGCCAAAGTATTGGAGTTTCAGCTTTAGCATCAGTCCTTCCATTAGTCCAAGCCTATTCACATGGCAGCTGAGCAGAAACTCTACGAGAAAGTGAAAGTCCTCAAGACCTGTTAGGTTCAGAATTGGTATGTCATCATCACTTCCACTCATCTTACTGGGCAAAGCAAGTGACAAATTTAGCACAGATTCAAGGCGTAGAAAAACACTTCCCATCTCTTGATGGGAGGAACTTGACAGAACTTTTGATCAGAGTCTCCACCCATCCTAACCAACAGATGTTATGCAACCCGGTAGACCCACCCACATGCTCTTTGCCTGGAAACTGAACATTCAGTGAAAGGAACCATTTAGGAGCTTAGATGCAAACTATACACACGCACACACACACATATATGATGGATAAACAACAAGGTCTTATAGTATAGCACAGATAATTATATTTAATATCCTCAGATAAACCATAGTATAAAAGAACATGAGAAAGAATATACATATAACTGAACCACTTTGCTGTGCAGCAGGAATTAACAAAACATTGTAAATCAAATATACCTCAATAAAACAAAAGGAGAGCTAGTAAAATTATTCCAGAAAGAAAGGAACCAGGGAGACACAGACATAGAGAAGAAGTGTATGGACCCCAAAGGGGAAAGGGAGGGTGGGATGAATCGGGAAGTTGGGGCTGACATACATACATGCAGTGTATGTATGTCATTAGATGTATGTATGTATCTCATTAGATAACTAATGAGAACATACTCTATATCACAGAGAACTCCACTCAGTGCTGGGTGGTGACCTAAATGGGAAGGAAATCCAGAACATAAGGGATAGAGACCAGGGTTTGATACGGGTTGGGAAGATCCCCTGGAGAAGGGAACGGCTACCCACTCCAGTATTCCAGCCTAGGAAATTCCATAGACAGAGGAGCCTGGCAGGATACAGTCCATGGGGTCGAAAAAGAGTCGGACACAACTGAACAGTTTTCATAGGATGTGTACGTATGGCTGATTCATTTGGCTGTACAGTAGAAACTAATACATTGTAAAGCAACTATATTCCAATAAAAATTAATTTTAAATAATAAGGAAAGGAACCAGGAAAGTGACACTGTGACTTCCAAAAGGCTCTCCATTTGTTCTTGCCACCTAGCTTGCACAGTGCAGCTGAGCCACTTCCTTTCTCAAGCTTAGCTGTTAGTTTTACTTCAATTTTGTATGTTACCTCCTATAATGGATGAGTTGCTGCACTGTCCCGATTGCCTCCCAGGACAGGTAAGCCTCATCCCAAGAACTGCCCTCTGCTCATGAGTGCCACCTCACAAAGGTCGTGCTTCCTCCTTGGAGTGGCCTCCCTTGGGCTAATTCTGAAAGGCCATCCCTGTGGGATCACACTTGGTCCCTCTGCCCATGCCTTCCTCCCTCCTGCCTGCCTCCCTCCCTCCTGCCTGCCTCCTTCCCTCATGGGTTTTGCTACCAAGAACACTGTAGAAAAATCTCTAAGACACCACCCTGCAAGCTCAAGATAAGATATCCTACATCCCCCTGAAACTATCACAACATTGTTAATTGGCTATACTCCAATACAAAATAAAAAGTTTTTGTTATTTTTTTAAAGAAAAGATATTCTGTGCCCCTTCAATAAATTTCATGTTTGCCTGGGTGATGCAGTTGGATTCTTGTTACTTACAATCCAAAACTGTTACAAGATATTTCACTCCTGGATTCTTATCACTATACTGCTTTTTCAAATATTTATTTATTTCTATTTATTTATTTATTCATTTGGCTGTTCTGGGTCTTAGTTGTGGCATGCAGGATCTTTAGCTGAGGCATGCAAATTCTTAGGTGCAGTGTGTGGGATCTAGTTCCCTGATCAGGGATTAAACCCTGGTCCCCTGCATTGAGAGCACAGAGTCATAGCCACTGGACCACCAGGGAATTGTCTCACTACACTATTTCTAATTCTTATTTACTACTAATTGAGTGCCTACTATTCGACCTCTCAAAATCACCCTGTCATGTGAGTACCAGTATCCCTGTTCGACTGTGGAGATAAAATAAAGCAGAAAGAAAGTGAAAATGCTAGTTGCTCAGTCGTGTCCAACTCTTTCGACACCATGGACTGTAGCCCTCCAGTCTCCTTTTTCCGTGGGATTCTCCAGGCAAGAATACTGGAGTGGGTTGCCATTCCCTTCTCCAGGGGATCTTCCTGACCCAGGGATTGAACGTGGGTCTGGGCCACTGGGAAAGCTAGAGTAGTTAAGAAACTTTACCTTGGAACCAGGCTGCCAAGGTGTGATTCCCACTTCCGTCACTCACTACCTATGTTGCCTTGGGTAAGTTTCTTATCCGTCTATGGCTCAGTTTCCCCTCTGTAAAATAAGGGCAATAAGCCATCTCCTTGGGTTTCTGTGAGGATTAAATGAGTTAACATAGATAAAATGTTTAGAACAGTTCCTGACAAACAAGAAGCTTTGCATAAGTGTTTGCTATTATTATGGTTGATGTTAGTATTATCAGCAGTCATGGTATTAATGTTGATCTTTCTGATTCTGAAGGCTGTGGATGTTGTGCCTACTATCTTACCCACTTGAGAACCCTCTTTTTTCCATCCCACCCCAGTCCGTCTTGCTGCCAGAATGCCAGAACTCAGCAGAAAGTCATGCATCTCTGATGAAAGGGAACAGCCACGCCAGCTCTGCTGACAGGGCTCCTCTTTGCTGGCCTTCACATTTTTCTTTCTTGCAGGTTTGAAATACTGCCTCCTCCCCACTCACTGCCTTTGCTGTAACTGTCTTCCTGGAGCCACCTGAGAGACACTCCTGTCTGGGGAGTCCTGGCCTGACCGGGATGTAATTTGTTAAGGAGTATTTAAACACAACAGACTCCCAGAGTAAATGGGCACTGTGCTACCCAAGGAGGTGGTTTAATTATTAGGATCACTCTCCAGGCTGTTCTTAATCTCAGGCCTGCCTCTATTATCTGCACATCTTGTGATGGGACACAGCGTAAATACCAGAATCAATAAATTAAAAGTTTGCAAGGATGGAGGCCAAACAACAGTAACCTGGTTACTGGGCACCAAAGCCAGTTTCTCCTTAGAAACCTCAACCCTGGAATAAGAAGTCAGGGCAGTGGGATGTATTCTTGTTATAGGGCACAAGTTGTTATGAATGTAAAAGAATGGAGGTTGGTCTTAAAATCTGGGATCCTGTTATGGGGACAGCCCCCATCCAAGAGGGGGGCTCCAAGGCCCAGAGCACTTGTAGCCCCCATGGGAGGCTGGGGGCCTCCACCTAGCATCAGACCAACAAGGAAGCAGTTCAAACCAATGGAGACGTTTCCAGGACAGAAGCAACCAGAGCAGGTGTGTCGAGGCGGCTCCACCCGGGGCCTCTCCGAGCAGCCTGTCCTCACTCAGTTTCTCATCAGATGCTGGGTGAGTGGCACCCAGCCCGGTGGCCTCTCATGGTGCCATTCTCACCAGGGCTACCAGGCCCTGCCTCCAAGTTCCTGGCAGCCTGGATCTCCTTGAAGTTTACACTAGCCACTGCTGGGAGCTCCCTGAGTCCTCCGCATGATTTTGCAGTCAACCTCCTGCCCAGACGCTGCTGTGAACATTGTGTTCTGGGGGCACACGGGCCAGCATCTCCCGTTCCCCTTCACTTGGCTCTGATCTCTCCCTGTCCTCAGGGCTCCAGACTTCCTCTGCTGTGTCTGGCCTGATGACTCTCAGGGTGTCTTTTACTTCAACCATTTTGCCTCATTTATCCCAGTTGATCTTGCACACTAACCTGTCCCTGAGCCCCCTTTGGGCCTGTCCTCTCCTTATGCAGTGGTCTTTGGTGATGCATGTTCATGCTCGGCCTACCCCTGACACTCAGGGCTCACCTGCCTCCCCTGCTCCCTTGCTCCCTGTTCCCCATCCCTGGCTTTGAGACCAGTTGCAGCCTATTGCCTGTCTTTCACAGACTTCTGTTTGTCCCCCGGGCCGAGGGCTTCCCTAGTCTGACCCCCCACCCTACCTACCACTCCTTGGGGAGGAGCAGACCCTCTGGCCTCTCAGCAACCCCCTCCCCCCCAGTACACCCCTCCCCTCCTTCCCCTAGGCCCTCTGCTGTGAGGCGAGAGCTGCATGAAGGTTGCATCAGCAGCTGTGGCCAGAGGGAAGGTGTTGACCTTGTGGGACCTCATGCTCTGGAGGGAGAGGGGTCGTGGTGAATTCCACACCCTCTCTTGACCAGAGACACAGAGCTGGGCGTCTTCTCCAGAGGGAGTGCACGCGGGAGTTCTAGGGAGAATGCAGCCCATCCACGCGTGGGGTGGAGGAGTGTCTTTGTGCCTGGGAATTAGGACCCCTGCCCCCAACCATTAGCTCTCCATCCTGGGCCTGCTGCTCTCGGCCTCAGTATAGGCTCCCGAGGAATTGCTGTTCTCCGCCAGCACTTTGGGTCCTTCCTGAGAGCCCCTCCTTGAGGCCTGGGATGGGGGCATCTGCAGCTAGCCTCCTCTTCTTGGAATGCAATAAAGGCAGACACTGTGCAACCAGAAAAAAAAAAAAAAAGAATCCATGACTTTGTAATTATAAGGGGCAACCTGATTCTTAATAACAGGAGCATTCCCAGGCTGAACCAACTTATGTTTGGAAATCACAAGGCCAGATGAATGTGAAAAGCAAAGATTGACTGAACATCCCTAAGGGCGCCGGAGGCACAGAGGAAAGGCGGCCAGAGTCCCTGCGGTCCTCCGACAGGGAGGTGGGGAGCGACACAAGAAAACCATCTTTCCAGGAGGAGCAGAGAAAGAAGGTCGGAGCATGAGAAAGGGTGTTTGAAGCCAGCCTGGGGGCGATGGGGTGGGGGCGGGGCTTCCCTGAACTGAAGAGTCTCAAGCTGAAGATTACGATAGCAGGTGCAGAAGAAGCAGAACAATCTAGATGGAGGAGGAAGCTCTCTCAATGGCACCTGTGTGTAAACAACTTTGGGAGCTGCAGGAATCTCTTGAATTCATTCCTCCTCCCCACCTCCACTTCACTCTTCCACCAGTGAGCAAGGTCAGACTCTCACCATCGACAGTACCTGGGTTACTATCGCCGCCTTCTTACTGGTACTGCTGTCTCCTGTCCTCTGATCACAGCCTTCTCCTCTGCCTCCGCCCTCCCAAATCCGTCCTCTACTGAGTAATCTCATTCTCACTCTTTTTCCCAAAACCCTTTTAAGGGGCCTCCCCAGCAGGATGAAATCTATTCTATTTAGCATGGTAGCTAGTGTCTGTGTGGGTAATCCTGCTCCCTGCAAGGATGTCTCCCACCCCACCCCCCACCTTGTGTTCAAAGGACACAAAACAAAAATCTGAGTGTCATCTGAGTGTGAGGCTGGGCTGAATGTTTTTGCTTTGGATAGTATGTCATTTATTCTCATTTTACAGATAGGTTGAAAAGCGTAACCAATTATGGGACTTCCCTGGTGGTTCAGTGATTAAGAATCTACCTTGCAGTGCAGGTGACGTGGGTTTGATCCCTGGTTAGGGTGCTGATTCCACCTGCCTCCGGGCAACTAGAGAAAGCCTTCATGCCACAACAAAAAAATGGAAGAAATTTTAGAAAATAATAAAAACAAAAGTGTAATCAGTTTGACCCTACACCCATGCTCTTTCTATGGCTGTAGTTTGCATTAAATTTATGTTCAGACTTTTAAACTAATGACTTAAAAACTGTAGAAACAAACCTATATGTTAATTGTTTAAAAAGAAAAAAAGTTATTTACAATTATTGAACGAATAATCCACATACTTCAGTTCAGTTCAGTTCAGCTGCTCAGTCGTGTCCGACTCTCTGTGATCCCATGAATCACAGCACACCAGGCCTCCCTGTCTATCACCAACTCCCGGAGTTCACTCAAACTCATGTCCATCGAGTCGGTGATGCCATCCAGCCATCTCATTCTCCGTC
This sequence comes from Moschus berezovskii, assembly GCF_049115385.1. Lineage (NCBI taxonomy): Eukaryota > Metazoa > Chordata > Mammalia > Artiodactyla > Moschidae > Moschus > Moschus berezovskii. The sequence goes on from NC_142463.1 coordinate 37,239,199, forward strand.
GTCCCCTTCTCCTCCCGCCCCCAACCTTTCCCAGGATCAGAGTCTTTTCTAGTGAGTCAGCTCGTTGCACGAGGTGGCCAAAGTATTGCAGTTTCAGCTTCAGCATCAGTCCTTCCAATGAACACCCAGGATTGATCTCCTTTAGAATGGACTGGTTGGATCTCCTTGTAGTCCAAGGGACTCTCAAGAGTCTTCTCCAGCACCACAGTTCAAAAGCATCCATTCTTTGGCGATCAGCTTTCTTCACAGTCCAACTCTCACATCCATACATGACCACGGGAAAAACCATAGCCTTGACTAGATGGACCTTTGTTGGCAAAGTAATGTCTCTGCTTTTTAATGTACTGTCTAGGTTGGTCATAACTTTCCTTCCAAGGAGTAAGCGTCTTTTAATTTCATGGCTGCAAACAGCATCTGCAGTGATTTTGGAGCCCAAAAAAATAAAGTCTGGCACTGTTTCCACTGTTTCCCCATCTATTTCCCATGAAGTGATGGGACCAGATGCCATGATCTTAGTTTTCTGAATATTGAGCTTCAAGCCAGCCTTTTCACTCTCCTCTTTCACTTTCATCAAGAGGCTTTTTAGTTCCTGTTCACTTTCTGCCATAAGGGTGGTGTCATCTGTATATCTGAGGTTATTGATATTTCTCCCGGCAATCTTGATTCCAGCTTGTGCTTCTTCCAGCCCAGCGTTCCTCATGATATACTCTGCATACTTAAATCTCCTTAAAAACATGGAATTGACACCTGACACTGTGTCTGGCTCCAGCTCCCCCATCTGAACTCACCTCCTATCAGTCCTCCCCCTGCTCTGTGCTCCAGCCATTCAGCTGTTCCTCTGTCAGGAAGCGGTTGTCCATCAAGTTTTCTAGTCTCTCTCTCTCTTTTTTTTTTACTTCATAGACAGCTTTGCCAGGATCTTACCTCTTCAGAGAGGACTCCATTGACCAGACTCTAGATAGCCCCATCATATTTGGTTTCTATTTCCTGTTGCCCTCACCACTCCCTGACATAGCTGCTTATCTACTTGTTATTTGTCATCCTTATTCCACAGAGTTCTGTAACTATAGAATCTTTATTTCCAGAACTTAGAACAGTACCTGACATGTAATAGACACACAATTAGTATTCAGTGAGTCATTTTGAAGAATGACTCCCAATACTCCAAGGATTGATTATGACCTAACTGAGAGTACTATAGTAACTAAAGCACCCGGGGCATGCAGAAGGCAGACTTCGCAAGGACAGGAGAGGCGTGGAGGCCAAGTGGGTGGCCTTCACCTAACGCACTTAGGGAACAGGCCCAATAAGGTCACCTCAGATGCTTTGATGGGAGTCTTATCAACTATGGAGACAGATACCTTATTTTTTTATCCTGAGTGCCGGGTACAGAGTAGACACTCAACAAAAGCTTAAAGTGTAAGTGAATTCTAGAATTTTCTGGTTGCCTCAGTCTGCCTCCAGCTATCTCAACTCACATTCTGAGTGCAAAGGCTTGTCAATGATTTTACAAGTTGCTATAGCCTAAGTATGCATCTTTTCAATTCTGTGCTTAAAGTGGCAGCATGAGCAATCTGATTTCTGGTTCCTTTATTGGGTAGAAACTTTCTTGTAAGTCTCAAGTTTGGCTCAGATCCAGCTATGGAGTCTGGGAAGCTGAACACTGAATGACTGTTCCAAAGGCCTTCTCTGTAAAAGTGGTTAGTGTTTTGGCAAGCTTGTTGGAGATTCTTCACTATGGGAACCACTTCTCAAGATGGCTTGAAATAGCTGGATGGTCAGGGGGCACATTCTGCAGCAGAGTTTTTCCATTTACAGGTTAGCGATAGTTTGTGGTGGTCTTCAAACCACTTCAATGCAGTGGTTTCTTAAAGGAATGTAATAAGTTACACACAGCTTTTTAAAATAAAATATATTAGAATAGAAACTATAATTGGCAATCTAGAATCAAAAATGTATTTCAAAAATGAAGGCAAAATAAAGACATTTTTAGACAGCAGATGCACACTAAAGAAAATGCTAAAGATGTTCTTAGCAGAAGGCAAATGAGCCCTCACAGAAGCACAGAGATACAGGAAGGAAAGAAAAGGAATAGAAAAGACGAATTTTAGAGAAACTAGTGTATAAAACACACAGACAGTTGAAATACATGACAACAAAGCACAAATTTGGGAGGATATTAAATGGAGTAAAGATGTTCTAATTTCCTTGCATTTCTCATCTTACGTATAATGTTAAATATTATATACGTAATGATGTGTAATATATAATTTTTTATCACAATATTACCGTTATGATGTTAGATTTTGAAAGTCAAGGGTGCATATTGTGAGCTTCCCAGGTGGCACTAATAGTAAAAAATCCACCTGCCAATGCAGGAGACATAAGAGAGATGGGTTTGATCCCTTGGTCGGAAAGATCCCCTGGAGGAGGGCATGACAGCCCACTCCAGTATTCTTGCCTGGAGAATCCCCATGAACAGAGGAGCTTGGTGGGCACCAGTCCATAAGGTCGCAAAGAGTCAGACGTGACTGAAGCCACTTAGCAGGCACGCATATCCCAGGGATACTCAACCTAGCATCTGACAGTCAGAGAAGGCTTCATATTGGACAAGAGCTCTAAGTTAAAGGGTGAGTCGGAGTAATCCAGTTGATGGTGAGATGTATAGGGGGTAAGATATGGTGTATTCCAATCAGGGCAAAGAATGTATTCAAAAACTTAAAGGTAGGAGAAATTTATCTGTGCTCCAGGAATTGAAAGACCTTCAGTGTATCTCAAATAGAAGAGGGCAGAGTCCCAGAGAAAAGAGAAGTGCTATGAAGGAAAGAGGCCATATGTAGATTTGTTTGGTTGACTTTTCCATTTCTTGCTCACTTTCACTAACAGATGTTGATACTGTGAGTGATGCTGAGGTAGTGTTAGTATATGGTTTATTCCCCTCCTCTGCTCTAGGTAGACCCTGGAGTCCTGTAGAGATGCCCCTGGACCATGTCAGGAGGTAAGGTAGGTGGCAGAAGAAGCTCCTCTCCCTCATTATCTATTTTTAAACCACTATTGCTACCAGAGCAGCCTTTTCACACTTAACTGATTTACAAAATTAATTTCTGTGTAAAAGACACAGTTCTACTGCTTAAAATGATATCTGTGTATATTTGTGTAAGAGAGTTTCCAAGAAATGAACTATTATTTTCATGAACTAAGAAATCTGCCCCTGGCCAAGTACACCAACTCTGTCCTCCAACAGGTGAGCAGGGGTGGGGGGTCACATTGATAGCAAGGCCAGATGTTTCCAGCGGGCTACAAGGGAAGTGTGACTGCAATGTTCCTGGAGCTGAACTGCAAAAACGAAGAGAAGGGGGAGGAGTGAGAGAAGGGGGAGAAGTCAAACACGTGAGTGTGAGTGTTTGCAGGGAGCTTGGAAAATGCTTATTCTGAAAGAAGAGAGGCTGCGGAAACTCAAATGGAATCCTTCTGAGAGGGCTTTCTGAGCAAAAACAAGCTTCCCTCTTTTCTTTCTGCCTTTATCTCAGGGTCCAAAATGGTGAGCAAAACCCAGTATCTCTCTTTCCACCCAGCTTGTCATCACTTTCCCCACACCCCCAACCCTGACTGCGGGGGAGAGGATAATTTGAGTTTGGCAGAAAATGCAAAAGCATTTCATTTTCCCAGACTTTTTGAAAAACAGCAATTAAAACCATCCCAAACACCTTGAAAATTAATGAACTCTTTTCCAGTCAGGCTGATCGCCTTGTGAAGACAATGAACTCACCTTGTTAATATACATTGGAACATGTACTCATTATTTGCCTATATCTACCTGTCTTATCTATCTTTATTTAGACTTTTACAAAGCAGTTGTTAAATTGTATGCCCCAGTAAATATGTTAACTTGGTACAATTTCATGGAGATTTATGCACCTGTAAAGTCAGATACATTAAGTTCCCACAAAATCTAGGCTTGTGGGGTGTGTTCTTTCCAAAGACTCTGTGGGGGTACATTTTCTATGTGGAGAGCAATACGCAGGGACCAAAATCAATGGACTTAAATTATTAAAATTCTAAAGACTTGCTACAGATCGGGTCAGGTATTATAAAACCTACAGTCCATCAATTTACTTTCAATATTAATTTTAGCTCTGGGCCTGGCCATGAAAATCATGAGAATGCAAAGCATGTAACATCTCACTTAGAGCTGACGCAGAAGGGAAGTGACTCTGAAATATAGACCCTCTTGGCCTCTGGGGGAGATTTATGTGACTAGGATCACGCTCCTCAGAGAAAGACTGCAGGTGAGTGGCAGGTCTGCATTATAAATGCCTGGGGTAACTATAAAAACATAAATGGTATCAGGTTATTGATTTTTTTTTCTTTCTGGAACCCACAAATTAGAAAAGTCACTGCTAAAAATCACCGGTCTCTCCACCAAATTTTAATTAAAGCATAAATAAATCATTTTGGTTGCTGCACTTGCATATAAACAAAGGGGTAGATGGCATCCTTACAAATGCTTGTCAACATTTGGTGACTAATGACTCACAGTGAAAATACAATCTGAAGCAACTGAATTGAAAGCAGATTCTGGAGCTAACTAATATCACATGCAAACCATCTAAAGCTATTATGTCTAGAGGCATTGAAACCACAGATCAGGTTTTTGGAGGTGGGTGGGGGATGAGGATAATTTTGTTAAGTAGAGCAATACTATTTTTTGTTATTAAATAAAGTGAAGCCCTGTAATGAGATATTACAGCTGCTGCACTTTCGCCATGTGATGAAGAAATGGATACCTCATCCCTCACAGCAAACACTAACCATATGCTGCAATGATTCCAAATGTTGGTTTTATTTCTAAATAAATACATAGCAAAATAGGTCTTTAGAAAATAGGGGTGAAAGAGGATGTTCTGGGCATTCCTAGATCTCATTACATCCAAAAGAAAGAAAGAAAGAAACCCTGAGATATTGAATACTAAAGGAATCCCCAGGGGATTTCCAACATTGGCATGGGTGCAGGAAGCTCAACCCTGAAATCTGTGCTGTGCTCCGGCTTTTGGAGAACGTCATGGGACAGTCCTCTATGGGCATCACTGGAGAGTGCCTCCGGATTTCCCTCCAGAATCTGCTGTGAAGAGGAGGCAATGTGACACTGGGCTCGGCTCTGCTAGAGAAGGGGGATTGGACAGAATGACCTGTGGCCGACACATCTTAAAGCAAGGCTCTTCCTGGTAGGAAGGTGTACCTTATGCCTGTGGTCCCCACCTTTCTGACACCAGGGACCAGTTTTGTGGAAAACAACTTTTCCATAGGCTGGGGTGGAAGAGGATGGTTTGGGGGTGATTCAAGTGCATGACGTTTATTGTGAACTTTATTTCTATTATTATTGCTTCAGCTCTACATCAGCTCATCAAGCGTTAGATTCCAGAGGTTGGGGACCCCTGCCTTATGCAATTGTTCTTGCAGCTGCACTGGAAGCTCAGAGAGAACAGGAAGTGTGTTGTCTGCAGTAACAGCTTGTTTGTCAAATAATAGTAAAGGAAGGACAATTTTTCTTCATTCATTCATTTATTCCTCTAATCAGGCAACATCCATTGTGTACTTAACCTTGTGCCATGCGTGATATTAGCCATTTGAGAATACAGAAAAGTGTAATGTGAAGTCTCTACCCTCAGGAATGGTTCAACTTGAAAATAAAAATAGGTTCAGCACAATGTGGTAAATAATAGCAGCATCTTGAGGATAACAGGGGTCCAGAGGAAGGCAAACTTAACTTTGGAGGAAAAGTCATGGGGCCCAAGGAAAGTTTTATACAGTGATGTCTAGGCTGAAATTTTTCATCTGCACGTACACTTGCCAAGGAGAAAGATAAAAATTTCAAACAACTGGAACTTAACCTTGTGTGTGCTGAAACTTTTCTCTTTACCAATTGTGAAAAGAAGGGAAAACTTATTTAAAAACACAAACACTCTTCCTACCAGAGGCATAGAGAAGTCAGACTACCTAAATTTAAATTCCAGTTCTGCCACTTACTAGCGCTGGAAACTTGGACTGATTGATTAGCTTTTCTGTGCCTCAATTTCCTAATCGTTAAAGCAGGGGTAACAATAGTACATGTAGTATTTTGGCTTCCCATGTGGCTCAGTGGTAAAGAATCTGCTTGCCAATGCAGGAGCCGCGGGTTAGATTCCTGAGTTGGGAAGATCCCCTGAGGGAAGAAATGGCAACCTACTCCAGTATTCTCACCAGGATAATCCTATGGACCAAGTAGCCTTGTGGGCTACAGTCCATGGGGTCTCAAAGAGTCAGATGCGACTGAACAGGCAGGCATGTACTATTTTAAGAAGTAAATGAGAGTTAATGCCTGTAAAGATCTTATAATAGTGCCTAACATGTAAAACCATTATAACCACAAACACACACATTAATAGACAGACCCACATTCACACACATTCTTACAGACACACATAGATTGTCATAATTATACTTAATAGCAAATGTTTATTGAACATTGTTTATGTGCCAGTTATCCTGCTAAGCACTAAAAATGGAAAACAGAGAAACAAAGTCCCTGCCCCTAAGCAGCTCACCGCTTTTGTTTTTGTTTTTTAAGTATAGTTGATTTATGATGTTGTGTTAGCTTCAGGCATACAGCAAAGTGATTCAGTTACACACACACACACACACACACACATTCTTTTCAGATTCTTTTTCCTTATAGTTTATTACAAAGTCCTGAGTAGAGTTCCTTGTGCTTTGCTGGTTATCTATTTTCTATATAGTAGAGGGCTTCCCTGGTGGCTCAGAGGTTAAAGCATCTGCCTCCAATGTGGGAGACCCGGGTTCGATCCCTGGGTCGGGAAGATCCCCTGGAGAAGGAAACGGTAACCCACTCCAGTATTCTTGCCTGGAGAATCCCATGGACGGAGAAGCCTGGTAGGCTACAGTCCACGGGGTCGCAAAGAGTCGGTCACAACTGAGCGACAGAACGGAACAGAACGGATGTGTGTTTGTGTTTTAGTCACTCAGTCGTGTCTGACTCTTTGTGACCCCATGGCTGTAGCCTGCTAGGCTCCTCCATCCATGGAATTCTCCAGGCAAGAATACTGGAGTGGGTTGCGATTCCCTTCTCCAGGGGATCTTCTGGTATGTATGTATTAAATTCAAACTCCTAACTTATCCCCACTTCCCCTTTGGTAACCGTGTCTGTTTTCTACTTCATGGGTCTATTTCTGCTCTGTGGGCTTCATTGGAGCCCACAGTTTTCATTCACAATTTCATTGACTGCTAACTCTATCTTCAGACCTGAACATTTCGCCTGATCCCAAACGTCACCTCTCACAGAGTCCTCACACTCAACATGTATGTGATCATACACTTCATCCTTTCTCCCTAAACCTGTTCTTGTTCCTCAGGTCCCTGATGTAATCTGCTGCATCACCACCCAGTCAGTTGTCCAGGCCCAGAACCCAGAACTTATCCCTGACTCTGCTCTCTCCCTCACCTGCAAGTCTGATCATCAAGTCTTTCCAACTGTGTCTCTAAAAGTTCTTTCAACCCTGTCTCCTCTTCTGCATTCCGACATTGACTCCTGGAATTCACGCCTTTGACACCACCCTTCTGTATGACCACCAGAGCCCCTGAGTCAGCCTCCAGGTTAAGCCATCAGGCACCCAACTCCCAGTGGAAATTTCCAAAATGGAATCTGGTGGTGACCTGCTCACAGTCCCTCAAGTGATCCTCATTGCTTACAGTGTATACAGCAAGACTCTCAGAGACAGTCATGGTCCAGCTGAGTCATGCGTCATTACACCAGATGGTGCTGAACACCTCAAACCTCATCTTAAACTACTCTCCATCTTGTATTTTACCCTCCATCAAATGGAGCCACGTTTGTCCCCACCACACTCATCTCTTTCCAAAACCACCTATCTTGCACCCCTCTGGGAGGGCTTCCCTGACTCCTCCTCCTGGCGAGTGCCCTTTTGTATTCTCCCACTGCACACTTCACTTTGCACTGTGAGTAATCACTAATTCTCTGAATCATTCTCTCTTCCCACACTGAGTCTAGCATAGCTAGAGAAGGAGCAGTAGCAATATTTGTTGAAAGAATACAGTGCTTGATCAACTCTAACATGACTTTTTTGTGAGATGCACTTTTATTTTATGTTCCACTAAGGAAGAAAGAAAGGCTGCCAATGAAACTGATGCTACACGTTCTTATCACATCCCAGCTGGAGAGATGTTAAAATGGGAAAGAGAGGCTTCTTAGAATCCACGACCTCTGATAACTAACATTGTCTTTGTGGGTTTACCAGAGGCTTGTACAGTGTCAGACTTTATTTTTGGGGGCTCCAAAATCACTGCAGATGCTGATTGCAGCCATGAAATTAGAAGACGCTTACTCCTTGGAAGGAAAGTTATGACCAACCTTGATAGTATATTAAAAAGCAGAGACATTACTTTGCCAACCAAGGTCCGTCTAGTCAAGGCTATGGTTTTTCCTGTGGTCATGTATGAATGTGAGAGTTGGACTGTGAAGAAAGCTGATCGCCGAAGAATGGATGCTTTTGAACTGTGGTGCTGGAGAAGACTCTTGAGAGTCCCTTGGACTGCAAGGAGATCCAACCAGTCCATTCTAAAGGAGATCAGTCCTGGTTGTTCATTGGAAGGACTTATGCTAAAGTTGAAACTGCAAAACTTTGGCCACCTCATGCGACAAGTTGACTCACTGGAAAAGACTCTGATGCTGGGAAAGGTTGGGGGCGGGAGGAGAAGGGGATGACAGAGAATGAGATGGCTGGATGGCATCACCAACTCTGTGGACATGAGTTTGAGTGAACTCCGGGAGTTGGTGATGGACAGGGAGGCCTGACATGCTGTGATTCATGGGGTCGCGGAGAGTCAGACACAACTGAGCGACTGAACTGAACTGAACTGTAGAGATTAAGGCATGCGCTCTGGAGTCAGACCATTTACTAGCTGTGTCAATCTGAGCAAGTTACATCCTTTCTCTATGCCTGGTATTTTTCATTTATAAAATAGAGTTGATAATAGTACGGTTTCGATTTTGTCTGCTCACATCATTCCTGCATTTTGAACTTTGAATCCTAAAGTCTTTGCCTTTCTTGAGTAGCCTGTTATGTAGCTTGGTAGGTAGATGCTTGTTTGTCTAGTGTCACTTCCTTTGGTGAACCAACCCTCACCCCATTCTTTATTCTGCCCAATCCAGGTGACTCTGATGGGACCAGTGACATCTCTCTCAGCCTGAAGGACATGAGGAGGCTGATGTAAAGGGAGGGGGAGGGTAGCACAGAGACAGCAGGCCTAACCAATCAGAGCACACCATGCTACTCGGCCACAGTGACAGTCTCAAGGAAAAAAAAGAAGACTACGGTTTCAATGAAGGTTGAAGAGGTTAAAGTACAGAAAGTACTCTAAAGGCACCCATGGATTTTATGCAGGAACTAGAAACTTACTGAATGTAAGCTTTTGGAGAACAGAAATCTTTAACTGACTTGTTCACTAATATTTCCAAGAGAAGGTCTTCCCTAGTGGTTCAGTGGTAAAGAATCTGCCTACGACGCAGGAGCCACAGGACACGCAGATTTGATCCCTGGGTCTAGAAAATCCCCTGGAGGAGGAAATGGCAACCTACTCCAGTATTTTTGCCTGGAAAATCCCACAGACAGAGGAGCCTGACAGGCTAAGTTCTTGGGGTCACAAAAGAGTTGGACACGACTTAGTGACTCAAGAACAACAGCAACATTTTCTAGAGACCCAGGGTAGAGGCTGGCACATAATAGGCACTCAGAAGCATTTGCTGAATTCATGGACTCCAGTGTTTCTAAGTTCACTATCTAGATGTAAGACGTCATTTGTGCTGCTTTCAGTGTGTTCCCTCTGCCTTCCACCTCTCTATTGCCTCCTTTCCTTTCCTCCCTCTCTCCCTTCTTTCTTCCCTCCCTCCTTCTCGCTTCTCTATTTTCTTTATTTTGTATTTCACTTCTATTCTGCTATTACCTGAAAAGCAAAAACAGCCATTGCGTTAGAATTGTTTCTTCAGCCTAAATAATGCCCCCGTCCCTGCCCATTTCCACTTGTCAACCCCATCCTTGTTCATCCCCTCCTGAGGCACGACCTCGGCCCACAGCAACCCAGGTGTTTCTCCCTGAGCTCATCACGACACTGCAATTGACACAATCTCACCAGTTTCCTCTATGGTTTGCTCCCGTGCTCTGGCACTGACAATTCCCAAGAAGGGCTAGGCATCCTGTTGGTCCTATTTTGCTGTGGCCTCTCTCCTGACTTGCTTCCATTCCCACTACCCATTCTTGGTTGATGCCACCAGAGCCCCAGGCACCTCGAAGAGGAGCTCCCTTTCTGTCGTCCCATGGAAGCACATCTTGGCGAGGTGGAGGGGTTTCCCCCATGCAGGTCTCATTGGAGGCCCACCACCACCACTGGCCTCACCCTCACTGTCTGAGAACTCGAGGAGATTGGGACTGGACCACTGCTAACCGAGGATGAAGCCTAGGGAGGCCCCAGGGACAGTGTCCTAGGAAAAATATCCCAGTAAAACCTCAGTCTACAGGAGTTGACCAGACAGGGGAAAACAGAGCACAAAGCACCGGTCTTATTATTTGGGGAGGGGCATAAATTCACTGAAAAGGCTGTGCCAGACAGTCTGGAGAAGGAAGCAACAGACTCGGAAGGTGAGGCGGGGAGGGTGTGCTGAGATGGAAAAAGACATCAAAGATCAGCAAGTCCCTAGCTGTCTGGCCGTGGCCAGAGAGGGGATAAGGGCTGCTGTGTGGAGTTTCTCAGGAACCTGGATGTGGGAGCAGTGACCCATCTCACCTGGGTGTCCTCTGTCCCAAGCAGAACACTTGGACCTGGGCCCTCTGAAGGGGACAGTGGCCATCTCAGCAATGACCAGAGGGGATCTCTGGCCCCACAGAAAGGCCTCCAAGGACTTTTCCACAGACTGGAAGGATTTCCTCCCAACATAAAAGTGATGGGAGTTCAGAGTTGTATTTAAATTGACTGAACAAAAGAGAGATTTTGCCTTGTGTGTGATGTGCCTTGCTTCCTTAGTCTGTAGCCTGAGATTCAACCTGCTATACACATGGGTGTCTACCATGCGCTAGAAAATATAGTAGCATTATCAAACATATTTTATCATTTAAACTTCAAAACAGCGATTCTGTAGCAGTCAGGATTCAAACCTAATTTGTCTAACTGCAAAGTCTGTGGGTGTCTTAGTAAATAAAATCAAGACAAAGAAAGGAAAGAAATAAGTTGTAAGTGTTCCAGCATTTATGTTATATATGTGACTTTTAATCCTCACAATAAATATAATGTATTTTAAGTAGAAGAACACTATCTGGGGTATTTTCTCTGGCTAGGACTTCAATTCCTTGTCTGTTATGAAAAGCCCTGTTTCTATAGCAGGACCTCAGCTTTTCACAGCCCTGAGTTATTCATCTTGTTCGAAGTGAACAGCAGAGATCACAGAAACTGAAGTCTGAGTTCTAGATTTCCAGAAAAGAGACTCTCCCCGGTCCAGTTCGAGCCAGTTGTTAATTCCTGGTCCAATCAGCTATGGGAGCAGCTGCCCTCAAGCAGCTTAGCCAATCTAGTTCTCTCTTCCAGGGATTTGTAATTGGGCTTTAGAGATTCTAATCCGTCTGTACTGGCCATTTGAACAGAGGGCATGTAACTGTAATACTGGAAAGAAACTGTAGTTGGCTGTATGTGTCCACAGAAGTGCTGGTGGTGGTTTAGTTGCTAAACCATATCCAACTCTTGTGACCCCATGGACTGTAGCCTGCTAGGCTCCTCTGTCCATGGGATTTTTCCAGGAAAGAATACTGGAATGGGTTGCCATATCCTCCTCAAAGAGATCTTCCCAACCCAGGCATCAAACCTGCATCTGTTGAGTCTCCTGCATCTGCAAGCAGATTCTTTACCACTAAGCCACCTGGGAAGCACGTATTTATTTATTTACTTGACTGCACCGGGCCTTAGTTGTGGCAGGTGGGTTCTTTGATTTTCATTGTGGCATGTGGGATCTTTAATTATGGCATGCAAATTCTTAGTTGCAGCATGTGGGATCTAGTTCCTTGACTAGGGATCGAACCCCAGGCCCCCTGCATTGGGAGTGCAGATTCTTAACCACTGAACCACCAGGGAAGTCCACTGTTCCGTTCCGTTTCTGTTTCGTCGCTCAGTCGTGTCCGACTCTATGCGACCCCGTGGACTGTAGCCTCCCAGGCTTCTCCGTCCATGGGATTCTCCAGGCAAGAATACTGGAGGGAAGTCCACTGTTACAGTAACTTAACTACACTTTTCTTGTGATCATTAAGTGCTGGCTTTGGCCATGTTCATCTTTTAATTCTGTCATCTCTGCTGAGACTCAGCAGCCCAGTTCTGTGGTAAATTTTCCCCACCCACCTGTGTCAACCCTGAACGGCAAATTCTCAAGGTTGCCAGAGCCCCCTTCTCCAGTGCATGTCTTATAACCTTACGGGAGGGAATGCCCTTCAGGCCTCTTGAGGACCATGGAGAGTTGGTAGGTTCTCAGTTCTTATGGCAGCAGCAGCAGCATTTTTAGTTGTTTTCATCAAGAAAACAAACCTAGATATCTAGCCTGTAAATATGACTGAAAATGGAAATGTCATGATTTTTTTCAAGGTCAGGGAATTGAAAACTACAAAGGCCATGACAGTCGGTGATCAAGAAGAAATCCTATATAATTTAAAAAAATACTATGTTTTTTGTATGGCTCATTTTATGTTCACAAAGTATTAGCACTTTACCTCCTGTCCGTTTTTTTCTCTCCATTCCAACATCAACCAGCCTAGTTGAGACCTCACGACCTTTAGCAGCCTCCTGTCTGATCCGCGACTCTCAGCTTCTCTCTCTAATTAATCTTGCCGGCATAACATTCCTAAAAACAATCCCATGACCTCACTTCCTTCTTTACAAATATCCTATAGCTGCCCATTGCTTATTAGATAAAAATCACTTTTCATCCTAAGAGGTAACATGGTTCTACATGAAGATTGATATTTATCTAACTTGAATCCTCAATGCAAAAAACATATGCATCTGAAAGACCTAACTCAACACTGATTTCTTCCCTGAATTATTGCCTACTAACCTTGGTCTCTATTATTTTTCTTCCCTGAGCCATGAAGAAATGTATGTAGTAACACAAGGTCTATTATTCTTTAACAGCTTTATTGAGATACAATGAACATATCACATGATTCATCTGTTAAAGGTGTACAATTCAAAGGTTTTAGTATGTTCACAAGGTGGTGTAACTATCACCACAGTCAATTTTAGAATATTTTCAGCAATCCGAAAGAAACCACCCACACATTGGCAGTCACTCCCAGTTTCCCATCAGTCCTCCAGTCCCTAGGAAACTACCAATCTACTTTTGCCTCTATGGATTTGCCTATTCTGAACATTTTGTATAAATGGAATCACATGTTGTCTTCTGGGAGTGGATTCTTCTAGTTAGTATAATATTTTCAAAGCTTGTCTGTGTTGTAGTATATATTAGCACTTCATTCCCTGTTGTAATTAAGCAACATTCCATTGTATGAATATACAACATTTTATTTATTCATTCATCAATTGATGGATGTTTAGTTTTTTCCATTTTCTATTATGGATAATGTGGTTATGAACATTCATTATTATGGACAATGCTGTTATGAACATTATTATAGACATCTAAGCTGGTGTGATGTGGTATATCACTGTGATTTTCATTTGCAGTTCTCTAATGACTAATGATGCTAAGCACATTCTCATTTACTTGGTGGCCATTTATATATCTTCTTTGAATATATGTCCATTCAAATTCCTTGTCCATTTGAAAATGGGTTTTTGTCTCTTTATTACTGTGTTGAAAGAGACCTTTGTTCTTTCTGGTTATAGGTTCCTTGTAGATCTATAATTTACAAATATCTTCTCCCATTTTGAGCACTGTATTTTCACTTTTGTGACAGTGTTGTTTGTAACCAAAAGTTTTAAAGTTTTATATAATCCAATTTATCTATTTATGCTTTTGCTGCTTTGCTTTTAAGAAACTAATACCTAATCCAAAGTCATGAAGATTTGTTATAGCTGCTGTGAAGGCATGCTGGGTGGGTCTGCTAGGCTTATCATGGGAGTTCCTAGAAAAGCAGCTTCTATTGACTGGTTTTGCCCTCTGTTACTTTGCATGTTATATAGTTTTTATTGAAGACTAGACAGTTTAAATATTAGATTGTAACAATTCTGACTATTAATCCCTCCACCCAGTTGTTGTTGTTTGCTTGTTTGTTTTGTGACTTGGCTGAACAAACTTGACAAAGTCTAATTCTAGTGCAATCTGCAGCGTCTGACACCCCTGCTCAGACCTTTCTCCATTTATCTTTTATCCTGGCTTCCTTGGGGTCATCCTTGAGTTTGCATCAACCACTTGTCAGTAAAAAGTTGTGCTTAACCCCTATAGGTAGGTCAGTTTACCCTTTAACAGTGTGTGTATGAGGTTTGGAGATCTCTATTACAATAGGAGGTGGAAATGGCAAACCACTCCAGTATTCTTGCCTGGAGAATCCCACGGACAGGAGAACCTGGCAGGTTACAGTCCATGGGGTCACAAAGAGTCGGACACGACTTAGCAACTACACAGATTACAACCCAAGGAACTCTCTTTTTTCTTTTTTCTCATCCCATATCCTGTGAGGCACTGCAGTATGGAGGCCCCCACTCTGACCCCTTCTGAGAGGTGCAGCCGTGGGCATTCACACAGGCTTCCAGATGGCCAAGGACACATGTGATTTTTGTTTTTAAACCTGACTTTCTAGGAGTCACCGCTGGGTTAGAGTAGCTTATTGCTCAGTCAGTGCTGAGTCAGAGGCTGTGTTTAAGCCCTTTGTGCTGGTGTGGCTTCTGCCCGAGGTTAATAGCTCTGCGTACAGCTTGAGAGGCACTTTCAAGTCTGCCCCACATCCCACTCTGATTGTTCCTGGCCAGCACAGCCTATCACATACATACGTCCTTTCTGACTCCTCTCTTGACTGTGTTCCCAGGAGCTCTCCTGGTAGCTTCTTTCTTTGCTTGTTCTCTACGACCCTTATGCTCTGCCACTGTTCCTGTACAGTGGAGCTACCAGCTTTTTAATCACTCTCCATCAAGACCCCTGGGCTTCCCAGGAGGCTCAGACAGTAAAGAATCCACCCGCCAATGCAAGAGACCTGGGTTCGATCCCTAGGTTGGTAAGATCCCTGGACAAGGGAATGGCATCCCCCTCCAGTATTCTTGCCTGTGTAATCCCACGGGCAGAGGAGCCAGGGGGCTACATTCCACAGGGTCACAAAAGAGTCGGATATGACTGAGCGCCTAATACACACATACATACACACACACACACACTCCCCACTGTTTTGAGCACTCCACAGTACGGAGTTCCCCACACTGCTCCAAATGAAATCAATCCCTCAGGCAGAGCTATGGGATTCTTCAATCCTCCTGACCCGGCTTTGTCTGGGCAGAAACCCTGTGCCACTGCAGCAGAACTAGGGACGGAGACTTGTTTTTACCAGGGTGACACCCTTGCTCTGTAAGTGGGCACTGGATGAGGTGGCGGCCCCTGATCTCCTCGGCTTTCCCCTCCTGACACAGAACCTCCACCCTCCAAGCAAGTTGGGATGGGGGTGATAGGCCTCCAGTGTTCTCAGCCTCTGCACCTGGACGGAAGCAGCCATCTTATGAGCCTGAGCTGGGTGAGGAAGGGGAACTGCATCCTTTTAGCCATGCCTGCCCAGAATAAATGGCAACCCACTCCAGTGTTCTTGCCTGGAGAATCCCAGGGACGGGGGAGCCTGGTGGGCTTCCGTCTATGGGGTCACACAGAGTCGGACACGACTGAAGTGACTTAGCAGCAGCAGCAGCCCAGAATAGAGCTTCTGGAACATGGGGCTGGGGAAGACACGAAATGTCAGCCTGCCCCTCCCTGTGTATAACTTTAGCTGTAAACTGGGGGCTGGAGGGAGAGGGGGACCCTGTCTTCTTGATTACATGTGGCTGGAGCAGAGCTTCTATAACATGAAACTGTCCAGAGGGGTAAAAGAGTGGGTTCTGGCTCAGATGTCATGGACTTCACTGATCTTATCAAAATTTAGTAGATTTTCTTGAATGAATCTTTCTCCCTTTGCTGTATGCCCTCAGGAAAACTTTCAGAGACTTTAAGTGATTGTCTTTTTACATTGTCACCAGTGATTTGTTTTTCTTATTCCTCTTTCTGAAAGTTTTGAAGCCACACAATCTATTACTTGGTTAGAGGGAGATAGACTCTATACGTTCACTTGACAAATATTTATGGAGTTTCAACTATGTGTCAGGCAATGATTCTGGTACTGGTTGACCTCTATTAACGTACTGTTTCAGAGGTTTACTTGTATCTAACACTCATATCTCTAACGGGAGACAGTGAGCCTCCAGGAAAGGGCCACGTCTCTTTGGCCTTTGTAAATCACTATGGCACGCAGCACAAAGTGAAATGTATATGCTTTCGTTCAACTCATTCCTTCCTGATGTCCCTACTTGATCAACAGTGCATTTTCAAAGCCATGCATTTTTTCCTGAAATGCTCATTTCCTCTTGTCTTTATTTAGCAAACCATTCTAGATTTTCTATTATATATTTGTCTCTGATTCCAAAGTCATTGGGTCATCAGGTTTGATTGCCTAACGTGGATTTGTTGTTGTAGTTTAGTTGCAAAGTTTTGTCCTACTCTTTTGTGACACCATGGACTGTAGCCTGCCAAGCTCCGCTGTCCATTGGATTTCCTAGGGAAGAATACTGGAGTGAGTTGCTATTTCCTTCTCCAGGGGATCTTCCTGACCCAGGGATCAAACTCTGCTTTGATCTCCTGCATTGGAAGGTGGATTCTTTACCCTTGAGCCACCAGGGAAGCCCCTAATATAGATTAGGACTTTATATACACAATGTCACTAAGACTAGAATTTATCTCATGGTCAAAGCATTCCTATCCCATTTATTTTGCAGATGGAAAAGCTGAGACTCAGAAAGCTTAAGGAGGGACTTCTCTGGTCCAGTGGCTAAGACTGTGTTCCCAATCAGAGGGCCCAGGTTTGAGCCCTGATCAGGGAACTAGATGCATGCCACAACAAACAGGGAAGATCCCACGAATGCAACTGAGACAAGGGGCAGCCAAAGAAAGAAAAAAAAAAGCTTTAAGGAACTCACCTAATGTTACAGGAAGCATGTGCAGAACATAGAACTGCCTGCCTGCAAAGGCTGCTGTCTTTACTCTATGCCAGCCTACTCTGCCCCTCGACTTCTGAGAAAAGAGAACTACAGCAAGTTTTAAAAAAATTATTTTCAACACCTTGAGTCATCTACACAGCACATGCTTTGGAAGTCTGCTGATTTTCCCAAAGCAAATACACGATCTGGCCTCCTCATGCTTGTTGCACACAAAATGACTAATGAAGAACCGCAGGAGTGAAAAGGATTGACCTCATTACGCCACCCCAAAACCCCAAAATGACCCCAATTAAGGCAATGATCTGGCTGATTTACAAACATGCAGCCCACAAAACGGCAAATGTAACTCAACCACAACCAATCTGGCCCTTGTTAGCTGTGTTATAACAAGAACTTGTATGAATATCATTATGAAACACTTATTTAGGACAAGAATTTTGCTGAATTCAGAATTTTCTCCTACAACAACAACAATAAAAATCAGAGATGGTGAAGTATATCTGTTTTTTTTAATTGATTTGATCTGAGCACTCCAGTACTCTTGCCTGGAAAATCCCATGGATGGAGGAGCCTGGTAAGCTGCAGTCCGTGGGATTGCTAGGGGTCGGACACGACTGAGCGACTTCACTTTCACTTTTCACTTTCACACATTGGAGAGGGAAATGGCAACCCACTCTGGTGTTCTTGCCTGGAGAATCCCGGGGACAGGGGAGCCTGGTGGGCTTCCGTCTAAGGGGTCGCACAGAGTTGGACACGACTGAAGTGACTCAGCAGCAGAGCATCTTCAAAACCCTGCATTCTAAAGATCTTAGTCCTTCAACAAGATTTGAGAGGTTTAGTTGGATCTTATTGGTTGGTTCCTTCAAACTAACCTAATCTCACACCCTCTCCACCAAGCTGCAGAATCAATAAAACAAGGAAGGGTAAAACTGGAAAGAATTTGAGTGGAAGCCTCTGAGGAAAATGTGGGTTTGTTTCTTTCCGTGGCAGGAAGAAAAGTTGACATTTCAGTAAATCGTATTAGACCATAAACTTATTGAGTGTTAGACTGCTTCTCCCCTAAGTTCTACAAAACACCTGGAATAGTATTATTTACCTATCAGGAGGTCATCAAGTATTAGTTTATTATTGCAGCCCAAATCTCCCCTTCATTGCCATAGCTGATGGAACCAGGGTTAAGTCACTTTAAGGTTTTTTCCCTAAATCTCCTCTATTATCAGTCTTCACCTGCCATATGGCTGATTCATACCTTTTTTTTCCTTTTGCATCTCTCTGGGAGTTCCAACATGGGACAGGAATGTCTCACATATAACTTGAGCTGCTTTCTGGTCATCTCTCCCTTCCTCTGGCTGCTGTTTCTGTTGCCTAGAGTGTGCTGTTTTTCTGCTTAACCATATTGATGTCCTCTGGGTTGGACTGAGAGGGCCCCAAGTGTTAATACTGTCCCCACAGGGGCTAAGTTTCCTATGCTATTCATCACATGGAGAGGTAGAATAGAATTATGACCCTTGGGGCAGCTTACTCTTAGAAGGTGTAAAGGAAGAGTCCATCTGACTAGGCCAGTTTTTACTTACTAATCAATTAAGCTTTTCCAACTGTCCTGGGGGATAGTGAATAAAGTGTAGTGAGAGGCTGAGAGTGTGACTTTCACTGAGTTCATTTCACAAAGAAGGAACCTTCAGGTGTGATGGAGAAGCACTCTAAGGCCTTCAATATGCTAATCCTGATCTGCCCTTGGCCTCTAATGCCACTGGAGCTCCTAGGTCTAGATCCAGGCTTTGATCTTTCCCTCTGACACTTCACTCCTCTCTCCTTCCCCTTTTTATATGCTATTCTTTTCATAAGGAGGAGGGCCACAGCCAAATCAGGGCTGGATAGCCATGTGACCACCTGAAATTCTGGAGGTTTTTTTTTTTTTTTTTTTAATTACAAAAAGGGAAAACAAGGAGAATGGATGTTAGAACAGAGTTCAGTGAAGACCTACCCCTAACCCCAACCCCAACCCTAAACCCAACCTGATATGAGTAGATCTTCACCCCGTGCTCCAAACTACTCTGCCTTCAGGTTCTGTTGCCAATGTGGATCACAGCCCCAGACTTCTCCCTCATTTCCTCTAGACTCCCAACACCCCTCTCTGCAGTGTCTTCCTGCTCCCATTTTCAGTTCAGTTCAGTTCAGTCGCTCAGTCGTGTCCGACTCTGGGCGACCCCATGAACCACAGCACGCCAGGCCTCCCTGTCCATCACCAACTCCCGGAGTTCACTCAAACTCATGTCCACAGAGTTGGTGATGCCATCCAGCCATCTCATTCTCTGTCGTCCCCTTCTCCTCCTGCCCCCAACCTTTCCCAGCATCAGAGTCTTTTCCAGTGAGTTTTACCAAGCGTCAGAGATATCTGTTGATAACAGAATCCCAATGGTAGACAAATTTCCATATTCTTTCTTACTGTGACACATGCAGTTCAAAAACACTGAGATAAGTGACAGAGGTGTAACCTTAGAATGCTCCGGGAACACATGGCAGGGACACGACATCTGACCCCCATGGAGAGGTCAGAGACTGGAGAAGGCTGACAGTGATGTCTGGGAAGACTTATTCTTTTCTCAATAGCTATATTTATTTATTTGACTGTGTCAGATCTTAGTTGTGGCATATGGGATCTTTGTTGAGGTGTGTAGGCTCTAGTTCCCTGACCAGGGATCAAACTCCTCATTGGGAGTGTGGAGTCTTAGCCACTGCACTACCAGGGAAGTCCTGGGGAAGAGTTCATAAAGAGCAAGAGTTTGTCAATGAAAAGGCCTTATGAACAAGAAGAGTATATGCAAGAAGCAGAGAGATGAGGGACATAGTGCATTTGCAGAACAGCAAGTAGGACCAGGAGAAATATCAATAACCTCAGATATGCAGATGACACCACCCTAATGGCAGAAAGTGAAGAGGAACTAAAGAGCCTCTTGATGAAAGTGAAAGAGGAGAGTGAAAAAGTTGCCTTGAAACTCAACATTCAGAAAACTGAGATCATGGCATCTGATCCCATCACTTCATGGGAAATAGATGGAAAAACAGTGGAAACAGTGTCAGACTTTATTTTTTTGGGCTCCAAAATCACTGCAGATGCTGATGGCAGCCATGAAATTAAAAGACGCTTACTCTTTGGAAGGAAAGTTATGACCAACCTTGATGGTATATTAAAAAGCAGAGACATTACTTTGCCAACAAAGGTCCGTCTAGTCAAGGCTATGGTTTTTCCCGTGGTCATGTATGGATGTGAGAGTTGGACTGTGAAGAAAGCTGATCGCCGATGAATTGATGCTTTTGAACTGTGGTGTTGGAGAAGACTCTTGAGCGTCCCTTGGACTGCAAGGAGATCCAACCAGTCCATTCTAAAGGAGATCAATCCTGGGTGTTCATTGGAAGGACTGATGCTAAAGCTGAAACTGCAATACTTTGGCCACCTCACTGGAAAAGTTGACTCACTGGAGGAGAAGGAGACGACAGAGAATGAGATGGCTGGATGGCATCACCAACTCTGTGGACATGAGTTTGAGTGAACTCCAGGAGTTGGTGATGGACAGGGAGGCCTGGCGTGCTGTGATTCATGGGGTCGTGGAGAGTCGGACACGACTGAGCGACTGAACTGAAGTAGGACCTACTGCATGAGCCAAGTTCGGGTTGGAATGGGGATGTTTATAGAAGATGAGGCTATGGATGTAGATAAGAAACAAATGATGAAGGACCTTGTAGACTTTATCCTGGGGATAAATGGGATCTACTGATGAGCTTTAAGGGGTGATCCAAATGGATCTGCATTTGCAAAAGATGACTAACAGTTAGGTGAAGGATGTATTTAAGCAGCAAGATTGGGTGCTGCTACAGCAGTTAGGAGGTGATTAGAGAAAACCAAGGGAAGTAATTAACAGCCTGAAGTAGAATAATGACGTCTGTCTCAAAGCTCACATTTTTTCCACAATAATGATTTTCTTCTCTATTTGTTTGTGCATGCGAGCGTGCTCAGTCATTTCAGTCGTGTCCAACTCTTTGTGACCCTTTGGACAATAGCTTCCAGGCTCCTCTGTCCATGGGATTCTCCAGTCAAGAATGCTGGAGTGGATTGCCATGCCCTCCTCCAAGGGATCTTCCTGACCAAGGATTTGAACTGGCATCTCCTGTGTCTCCTGAATTTCAGGAGGATTCTTAACCCACTGAGCCACCTGGGAAGTCTCATTCCATAATGGATTTGAGATGACTTTGACAAATTCACTAAGTCCAGTTAGCAAATATGAATCTCATTCTGCAAAGTCAGGTATATAGAAAGCATTTCTTTGTTTTTCAGATGTCAAGCTTAAAATCTAACCCAAGCCTGCTGTTACCAGGTAAGTGGACTGGCCACCCACCTGGGTTGTGCCACTTTTGTGAGCTCTGCTTCCCTCTGCTCTCTCTAAGGCCACAGATTCAAAAACTCTGGGAATCTCTTTGTCATTCTTGGGGAAATCCTACTCTTTCCAAGTTCCCCCAGAAGCCATTCCTCTCCATACAGGACACTTAACTCATCCTCCTTTAAGACTTTAGACTTCTAAACAAATCCAGAAAGGGAATTCAGCCATAATTTTACCACCTGTAAAGCAAGAAGGCACAGAACTTGCATGATACTTTTATCAGAGAAGAAGGAATTCATGAATTCACATGTCAAAAATGGTCCTGTCATGATATCATGTGATTATTTCACATATAAATAACTCACGTCTAACGGAAGATAAAATAAATTAAAACTAGTGAGAGAGTTCATGCCTTAAAAACTGTAAACCCTTTTCAAAGTAAGAGCCAGATTTCAGCTCTGAGCTATTTAGTCATCAAAGCACAAATGAACACAGATTAATATTTCAACTGTTCATGGCATCCACTAAAGAAAGCACATCTGTTTTTCAGGAGCAACATGGTTTTTACCTGCCCCTGGGATGGAAAGTTCCTCCACTGCATCCTTATAGAGTGCACACTGTATGAACAGGCAACCCCATGTTCCACATCATCTTTCCAATAATTACTTCTATCAGATCATTTCTTGTAATGATAGAGGCACCAGACACCTATTCTAGTCAGGAACACAGGTAAATAGAAAATTGCTGCATGTGATTAAAGTAGTGGAAGTGCTGTACAAAGAGCAAAGGGAGTGCTTTTTCAAGTTCCCAGAAGAAGGAAGGATAGAGGGAGCCCAGCATCCAAAGATTCTGGGACTAGAATGAGTATGGAAAATTCTCAGGTTATAATAACTGGACAAAATACAGTCTCACACTCAAACTTATACAAAGTATTGACAGGAAGTACATTAATTATTATTAGTTGTTTTTAGGTGATCATATTGTGGATAATTTTCTATATTTTGTTTTCAGTTTATCTACATTTTCAAATTTTTATGATGAGAAGGTTATTAATATTTAGAGGCTAGTTTTAGTTGTAATAGAAAACCCCATAAAAGTAGCTCTTAGTTTTTGTCACGCATGATGTAACCCAGAATGAAATGACATGAGATCTGGGACTTGCTTCAGAATAATGTGGGGCAGAGGAAAAGTGGACAGGGCCACAGATGAGTCAAGACTGGTCATGAGTTGCTAATTGTTTAAACTAGATGATGGATGGGTACCTGGGGATTCATTACATTGTTCTCTACTTTAGTATATTCCTTAAATTTTCTGTAATAAAAAGCTGAAAAAGCAAACAGATAAGGAAAGTGACCTTGGCACATTAACCCCTCCCTGGTTCTGTTTCCTCAATTATAAAATGGAAATAATAAAAACATCCACTGCATAAGGCAGTTAGAGGATTAACAGTGAATGCGTGTAAATTGCTTATAACAGTGCCTGAGACCGAAATCATAGTTATGATTGCATTGTCATTATGATTATATTAAGACTGCTTAACTGGAGGCACAGTGGCCTCTTTAGAGTCCAGGTTCCTTCTACCTTTCTGCTTTGCATCTCACGTGGGTTACTCACGCTCATGGTTATATGATGCTGAAACTGTTCTAAACATCACCTCCTCTGTTGCCCTGTCTAGAAGCAGAAAAGAGGTGAGGGCTCTGTCCTTTTGGTGTCCTTCTTTAGGACTCAGGACACTTTCCAAGAAATCCCCTAGCAGATTTCCCTGTACTTCTCATTTGCCAGGATTGCATCACATACCCATGCATAAACCAGTCACTGACCAAGGGGATAGATCTACCAGTTGATGGTAAACTAATCAAAACGTATACCCTGGAGCTTTTTGAGGGCCCCTGCAGTAGATGGTCGGCTGCCGTCTATGGGGTCGCACAGAGTCGGACACGACTGAAGTGACTTAGCAGCAGCAGCAGTAGATGGTACACAAATGCCAGAAGGAAAAAAATCATGGTTTCTGTTCAGAAGGAAGGCAGTAAAAAGTGGCTAACAAACAGTCAACAGATAGTAATTTCCCGTCGTGTGTTGGAAAATCATGAGTAGTTCTGTGGGCCTGGTGTTTAAGGTAATGTAGGAAACAAGAGAAGAGATGGCAGATGATGGCAGGTGAAGGATAGGGTGCCATTCAGGAAACACTGCATTTTTTTCCTGGGGAGCCAGGAAGACTGAGGTACAGAAACGAAGAAAAGCACAATAAGGAAAAATAGTACTCATTTTCTTTTCTTTCAACTTGGGGTTTTCCTGAAGATAGTGTATAATTCTATGCAAATTCTATGTATATCATATGCAAATGTACTTATTACTACCTCAAATTTTTTACACAACTGGATGTGGTCTTTGAAATAAAAAAAACTTGGTGGAAATAATAGACTCAGCAGTAATATCCAAGTGGGGAAGCAAGCTAGCCTTGGATTTGATATTTACATCTTAACTTCATTTTCTACTAAGACTTTTTTTTTTAGGTTCTCTACTAAGGTCCTCTGTGATTTGCTTTCAAGGACCTGGTGAATAGCCACAGCCCTCACCACAGTATCTACCCTCAGTGCTGAGGGTAATTAACCCCATGTGAAAATGAATTCCACATGGGTCTTTTGAGGAAGGCAGAGCCTTTTAAGGTATTGTTTAATTGCAAATGAGAAAAGCATTATCTGATTCATTAAAGTATACTGTGATGCACAGAGGCTAACCTCAAGTTGATGAGCACTTTTCAAATTAAGATGCTGGGTGCTTCATTATTGGCCTAAGAATTACTTACTAGAGGGCCTGCACATGTGATGAAATGCAAATGGGTCAGGAAGGAGAAATTAGGAAGTGTGCTTGTCACTTATGAGATTTCCTCGTATTTCTGAACAGGAAAGCTTAACATCAGCCAGATCTTCACTGATAAAAGGAAGTTTATGACTTTGTTAACAAGAAAGTCTAGCTGCTCCTTCTCCTCCATCGGCAGAAAGAGAGTACAATAAGAAGCTCCCTTTGTGGATCCAGTATGTATGAGGGTGTTCTCCTTGATGCACAGAGTCTTGCATAAGTTAAGTGTATATGCAAATTTGTTGAATAAACAAACAATACCAACCCTGGTTTCAGGGAAACCCTGGTTTCCAAACCTGAGCAACTGAAAAATCAAAGTCTATTTTACATGGATCACTAATTGTATACTTCTTGTCATGTATAGCAGCTTTTAATCTATATATGCAGTCTCTATTCTGGACACTAGGAACACAGAGAATAAAACAAGACTCTCTTTTTTCTTGGAGCTTACATGCTGATGGAGGATGATATAAAACAAACAAGATAAACACATAATATACATCAGATCCAAAGGTAGTGATGGGTGCTGAAGACATTAAGTAATTAAGGGGGCTGGGGAAATTGGGAAGTGGTTGGGATGACTTGTAACTTTTCATATGTGGCCAGGGAAGGTCTCAGTTAAATGGTGACTGATAATCATTGATATTAAAGTACTGTTCAGACTTCCCTGGTGGTACAGAAGATGGGAATCCACCTACCAGTGCAGAGGACACGGGCTCACTCCCTGGCCTGGGAAGATCCCACATGCCATGGAACGACTCAGACCATGTGCCACAAATTACTGAAGCCATAAGTAAATGAAGAGCTGGAGCTTCCATTTCCTGAAATGAAGAAGACAAGCAAGTTTGTTGGGAAAAGCACAGGACCTCAATTTTGGACAATAGTAAGTTTGGGAAGTTCATTAGACTCCCAAGTGGAGATGCTGAGTAGATGGGTCAGTGATAGAAACATAAATTTGGCCTCTGCTGGTATATAGATAGCATTTAAAAATCATGAAATTCGATGATAGCACCAAGGGGAAAAGAGTGGAGAGAAAGGCATAGAGGTCTAGAGGACTGAGAAGCTCGATGAGGACTGAGCTTAATGCTGAAAGATCAGAGGAAAAACAGCAAAGCAGGCTGAGAAGGAGCTGCTAACAGATAAGACAAACAACAAGAAACGTTGTTGAAGAAAGACTTTCAGAGTGTTAAATTCTGCAGATAAATCAAATGAGGTCTGAGAACTGAGCATTGGGTTTAGAAACCGGAGGTCATTTGTAATCTTGATAAAAACTATTTCCCTGGAGTGATATGGCAACAGCCTGATTGGATGCTGCTCAAGAGATAATGGGAGAAAAGAAATGGAAACAACTCATTGAAGGAGTTTTGAAAAGGAAATTTTAAAAAATGGAGCTTTACTGGGTAAGAAAAGGAGTCAAGAGAAGATTGGAAAAAAGATGGGAGGACTAGTAGCAATTGTGTACGCAAATGGACAAGATTTATTAGAGGGGAAAAGATTGATAATGCTCGAGAGAGGGAGGAGATTGCAAGAGCAGTGTTCTCATACAGACAGGAGATGAGATCTAGTACACAAACAGAGGGGTTGGTTTTTGCTAGGAGTTCATCTGAGAGAAATATGCATAGATGCAGGGAGGTGTTTGGATATGGGGATGGGAGTGTGTGGATGTGACCATTTGAGTGCTTGTGTTTCCTTAGCGACAATGGAAGCAAGCTCACAGACTCAGAGTAACTGTGGCAATTTAAGAAGAAAGGTTGGTGGTTTGCCATAGAAGTCTGATGAGGAAAGAAAGGGGCAAGACAACGGAGGATTTTTTTTAACTTTTTTTCTTACCCTTTTTTAAAAATTTATTTTTAGTTGCATCGGGTCTTAGTTGCAGCACGTGGGGTCTTCACTGTGGCATGCAGAGCGCATGGGATCAGTAGTTGCAGCACGTAGGCTTAGCTGTGTCATGGCATGTGGGGTCTTAGCTTCCTGACCAGGGACTGAACCCGTGTCTCCTGTATTGGAAGGCAGATTCTTAACCACTGGTCCATCAAGGTACTCCTGACAACTGAGGGTTTGTGCAGGGCTGCAATAATGTCATAATTAATGATAAGACTTAAGCTGGCCAGTGAGGAAATGAGCAGTGTTAGTAACTAGAAAATGCATTAGGATCACTGAGTTGTGAAAACAGTAGTAGTGGCCAAGGCTGACTGAGTGCCTACAATGTACCATTACCAGGGCAGGTGCTTAACATTCATTAATGCTGATTTACAACCCTGTAAGGTGGGTAGTAGAATTCCAAAAGCAAAGATTGTTAATAGATTGATCTCACATATTGTGACCATAAACGAAGTCATAGAGATATTTGAAACTCAATCAGTTGTCATTTCAATATCCAATACACAATACATATATGCAGTGTCAATAACCAAGGATATGTAACTCTAGAATCCTAGAAGAAGTGGAGAGGCACTTACAGATTTAAGGTTTTGTGGAGGAAACATGAAACCCAACTGAGAGACTGACTCAAGCTTCCTAGTCACAGGCTTCCTGGAGCACACCCATAGAAATGGGTATAGATTAACTCTGAGGACAAGAGTAACAGAAATAGCCTCTTTTGGAAACTGATCTGCAACTACAGATAAAGTTCAGCTCATCCAAGCAGAATCAGCAGGAGTCCAGTCAGCATCCTGGCCAAGTCTGGAACCTTCAGTGACAGACAGACTCAGAAGGGCACCCACATGGTACAAGGGGAGATACATTGGTTTTCTAAGTGAGATGTGACAGAAGTCCGTGCAGGTAGCTGGAGACAGTTCTCTTGGTTGAAAGTAACCTCAGTGACTTTCAGCGACATTTGTCTGAACAGATAGAGACTTCTTAAATATTAATCTTTCAGGCTGAGGGAATCTGTGCAAGTGTTACATATTTCTAATGTTTACAATGAATTTGGCCAAACAGAGTGACAGTCTTGTAACTCCAACTTAAATTATGTAATCAAATACCTGATTAAACTTGTGATTTTCATTTGAAGTCTCACTAAGTTTATGTACTGTATTAGAATATCTAAGAGAGCTACAGTTTCCCATATTTCTAAGTTTAATTTATCAGACTTAGGTTTTTTTTTAATTAAGGAAACTGTTGTCAGACCATTGAAATCATTAAGAAAGAAATCAAATACATTAAATGCACTTTGAAATATGTAAAGATGTTTAATTAACCAGGTGTGTAAATGAAAGCAAACGTTAGTCATAGACTTTCTCAGAAGTAATTGTTAAAATTCACTAGCTTTATAAATGAATTAATAAGATTTGAAGCCAAACTTAAAATGTTAAGGAAGAGCTCAAGTTTCAATTTATAACTTTAATTTAAAAATTAGTTGAAAGAAACAAAAAAGCCTATGATTAATCTTTAATATCTGATTAATCTAAAACTGACCTTGAGGATACAAAAAAAAAAAAAACCCACCTGCAGAGATGGGAACTGAGGCAGGAAGTTAGTAAGTGATAGTGCTGGAATCCGAAGCCTGGAGCTTCCAAAACACATGTTTTTCTCATCACTCTTCATTGCCTTCCCCTGACAAATAATTAGACAACAGTAACATACAATTAACATAAAAACTTGAAGAGTTCATTCTTTCTCTCATGTCCTGCAGTGCCTCAGGGTTATAATTATATCATTATCTCACAGTGCAGAGTGAGTCAGAGTAGGTGTTTAAGGATTGGGCTGAATTAGTATGACTTTAATTGTAACATACCCTGGAAATGGCTTTTCTTACTAAATCCCTAACACTGACATGTGTATATATACTTTGCCAGTTTCTCATAAAAGTAGAGTATAAATAGAATAAGTCCAATAACCTATGGCTGATTATTTAAACTATAAGTATGTTTGCTTTATAGATAAACTGGAGTTTCCTATCCTCGAGCTTTTTCCTGAGATTGGTTCTGTGCGGCCCTGGGAAGAGGAATTGGATGGAGGGACGTTCCCTTTAAGTATTCTAATGAAAAACAAAATCCAAACCTCCAAATAGATAAGATATGATAATTCTCATTAGCAGCCAACACTATTGACGCTCATTCAGAGCACTCAGACTGTGATCAGGGACTGCACTCTAAAGAGTCTCCTGATTTCTTGGAGACCTATATTAGATTCTCTATCAGATAGCTTCTTCAGGACCAACAGTCTCCCATTGTCTCTGCATTTTCTGTTAACAAGGAGGAAGGTTGGTCGTGGTTGTCCAGATACACTGTTGGTGGCCTTCCTAATAACCATTAAAGCCTTTCCTCCCTGCTAACAGATGCCCCAGCCAGATACCTGGTTCAGGTATCAGACAGGAAGCCCAGGAAGGGTTGTGACCTGTCCTTTTTGCCAGTGACAGGTCTAGAGGTGCATGCAGGACCTAGTTTTAACCAAGGAGACATAAGGGTAAGATGGCAGGAGTGGATAGGAGGCTTCTGGGAATGATTTCTTCCCTGATATGAGAGGCAGTGCTGTGAGCAAGAGCTTCTCTGACCGTGCCCTTCCTCTTGAAGAGATGCTGACCTTTAGTGATGTTTAGAATTTTAGCAGCTATCTGGGAACTGACTGTAAAAGGTAAAACTTCCACTAGAAGCAACATTTGCTAGGAGCAATCGAAACTGACTTGTATTTTTATCACAGCTGGTTCTAAACAGTAGAATTTGATGAAACCTGATAAAGGACAGTGAACTTTGAAGGACTCCAGCAATCAGGTACCCATAGGACTGAAATGAAGACCCTTTGCTAACCAAAGAACATTTATACTGACAAATCCTGGACAAACTAGCCAATTTACTCTACTCTATCGAGAGTACTAGTTTCTATCCTTGGTTAGCCTAACCACTATGAACCACTCCTTCTCATTTAGCTCTTAAAACCCCTGACTGGAGAGAATGGGATGAATTGAGAGGGTAGTATTGAAACATATAATTATCATGCATAAACCAGGTAGCTAGTGGAAAATTGCTGTTTAACACAGGGAGCTCCACTAGGTGATGTGATGACCTAGAGGGTTGGAGAGGGGCAGGGGAGAGGTGCTAGAGAGGGAGGAGATATATGTGACTGATATTGTGACTGATTCACGTTGTTGTACAACAGAAACCAACACAGAATTGTAAAGCAATTATGTTGTTGTTCAGTCGCTAAGTCATGTCCTACTCTTTGCAACCCCATTGACTAAAGTACACCAGGCTTCCCTGTCCCTCATTATCCCTCAGAGTTGGCCTGAGTTGATATCCACTGAGCCGATGATGCTATCCAACCATCTCCGATGCCCTCTTCTCCTTTTACCTTCAATCTTTTCCAGCATCAGGATCTTTTCCAATGAGGTGGCCAAAGTACAGCATCAGTCCTTTCAATGAGTATTCAGGGTTGATTTCCTCTGGGATTGACTGGTTGGATCTCCTATACTCCAATTAAAAATATACTAAAAAAACAAAAACAAAAACCTGAGTTGTCCCCCTTAGGAAACTTCTCAGTGAATTTCTTCAAGGATCTATGTCCCCTCGACTATTAATTTAATGAACTTGCCTTTAAAAGTAAAGGCAAAAACTCTGGGAGGATCTGGTTTTATATGCTCACAAGACCATAGAGAAGCATGTGATTCTCCAGTTGGTCACCTTGTACTGTTGCTGTGAAGTGAAAGTTGCTCAGTTGTGTCCGACTCTTTGTGACCCCATGGACTATACAGTCCATGGAATTCTCCAGGCCAGAGTACTGGAGTGGGTAGCTTTGCCTTCTCCAAACAACCACTCACCGCTATGTACATCTTGCCAAGTGAACCTTAAATATGTTATTTTATGCTGAGGATCAACAAACTGCAGCCCATGGGTAATAAAGAAAGCTTTATTGGGACACAGCTGTGCTCCCATGTTCACATATTGTCTTTGACTACTTTTGTGCTGTACCTGCAGAGCTGAAAGTTTGCCACAGAGACAGCTGGGCCTCTAAGCCTATTTACTAGCTGGCCCTCAACAGAAAAGGTTTGCTCACCTCAGTTCTAAGTACTATTCGGTGAATTGTCTGTCACATCACATTGAAATGTGGAAATGATACAGTTCTATTTTGGCTAGTTCTTCCTTTTCCTGTGTCTTCCCAGGAAATGCCCAGTCTGATTCTTCCTGCACGCACTGCCTGGTGGACCATGGACGGAATCCATAAAGAATGGATATCTACTCAATCTATAATCTCATACAACTGACCTTACCACTGTGTGGTCACCCCAGCTCTTTTTTTAAGTCTGTGCTCGAGCCCTGCCCTGTCTCAATAAGACTAGCTCAAGTAATCTCGAACATTCTTATAGCACTACCCTTCCCCCTGGCTAGCTCCCATTCGTCTTTTCTAGCTTAGCTCACAGGCCATTCCCTCAAGAAAAGAAAAGATTCTCTGACTCACCAAATAGACCTGTCCTATGTTATGGTCTCATAGGGTGCTAAATTTCTCTATCAGAACACTTATCAAAAATTGCAATAAGGCATTCATTGTACAATTAGTTTTCATTCTCTCCACCCTCCCCCCTTTTTTAACATGAAAAAGGGTTTTATTTGAAGGGGAGCAGGACTCTAATTGGGCTTCCCAGGTGGCACTAGTGATAAAGAATCTGCCTGCCAGTGCAGGGTATGTAAAAGACGTGGGTTCCATCCCTGGGTTGGGAAGATCCCCTGGAGGAGGGCATGGCAACCCACTCCAGTATTCTTGCCTAGAGAATCCCCATGGACAGAGGAGCCTAGCGGGCTACAGTCCATAAGGTCACAGATTTGTCATGACTGAAGTGATTGAGGACACACACAGGACTCTAGTCAAATAAATCGTCAACTGACTGCTATGACTCTGCCTTCTTCTCTGCTCTGCCCTGGGGCCAAACCTGCAACAGGAGTGAAGACAGCTACGGCCCTGACAGTTGGCACATTGGCCAGCTTGCTGACGCCCTGGGAAATGATGTCCTCGATGTTTTTTTCCATTCAGCTCACTGATGATCTTGTTGAGCCATCAATGCCCATGCTATCAAGGATCTTCTTGATGTCCTTCCTTAGTGGTGGGAGAGGAATTGCTGGCGAGGACAGCCAGCAGGTAGGAGGCAACATGGCACATCGTGGCGGCAGCAGAGAAGCCCCTCATATGTGACCTCTCCCTTCCTTTTTAGAACAAAAGCTCAATAAGAACAGGGACCATCTGCGTTGTTTTTCTTTATCCTTAGTACCTAGAATTTTACCTTATGTGTAAAACACATGAAATAGATACTAATATTTGAATGAGGAATACGCTAATGGAACAAATAGTACCAATTTTATATAGAAGCATGTGAAGTCCTATGTCCTTTACTGGACCATGTCTATTTTCCAGGAAGATAGAAGTGACCCCAGTGTGTTAGGCTGGTGTGTGTTATGTGAATCTGAGAGTATCCTGATAAGTGTGCCAAGATCTGACACCATGCCATCCAAATCCAGCCAGCATGCTCTTCATTTTTCTGCTGTGACAATGTCAATTGCCCAATCCATCCACCAGGTTCTCTTACACTTGTATATGTCAACCTCTGCTCACCACGGAGTCAGCTGTTCACCTCACCAGCTAGGTGCCCTTATAACAGGCTACTCCACCTTCCCTTTCTTATCTGTAAAATGAGGACACAGTGCCTAGATTAGACATCCCTTCCCATTGTGAAGAGGATGTGTAAACTTCTGCCTAAACCCAGACATCATCGCATAAATAGAGAGGAAAAGGGGAAATACCTTGAGAAGGAAAAGGTGGTCCCAAAAGTTCGACCAGCAGAATCCACAGAATATTTACCTAGAAGAGTTTCAAACCTAGAGACTGCATTGCATCCCTTTTATCTTTTTTTTTTTTTAAGAAACTGTTTCCTGCTAATCTTATTTCTGGTTTCTGTGTAAGAGCCTAGGGAAGAGCAGCTTAGGACCACTAAATGGTTGTTCCTATCCATTCAGTCACCTGAGCACTGGGACCTGTAGACCAGTAGACCAGTCCACAGTGGTGGCTGAGGACTCCCGTCTTCTACAGGACCTGCTGGGTGCCTTCAGACCCATCTGTGACCTCAGGTGGAGTAGTCATGAACTTGGGAGCTGGAGTGGTCCCTGCACCCTGGTGTTCTTCCTTGTGACCTTCTCAGCATGTACTACTCATTCTTTTCTGTCCCTCCAGCCCCTCCGTAGAAGCAGAAATGAGGTGTGACCTCCCATAGGTGTGCACCCAGGATGGTGATACCACGTGCATGCAGAACTTTCTGGGCCAGCTTCAGTCTCCTCAGACCCACTGAGTAAGCTTCCTTCTTGCTGCAAGGATGTCAGTGACCACAGAGCACAGACGAGAGTCTGTGTACAGGGTGCAGTGGTCAATGGATTAACACACAACACCTTCATGGGAGGCTGGTTGTCAACTCTGGGATCAGTGACCACCAGAAGACCCGGCTCCAGAAGGCTGCCCGGGTCTGATTAGTGAAGGCTTTGGGAGTGAAGCAGGCAGCAGGAGGAGTGACTGCAGAGGCAGCAGCAAACTTCAGCACAGCCCTCTGGCCTGCGTTCCTGAAGGATGTGACACTGATCAGTTGGTTTTTAAACAAGATGGCACAAGCCATCTGCAGAAGCTTCTCCCAGGTCCCCTTCAGATATAGAATGTAGACACCATCCCTTTTCCTTCAGTAGATGCACTGTTCCATTTGGAAGTCACAGTTGGTGCCACCTAAGTGGGTTCCTGCTGCTTGGACTTTGAGGATATCCTCCCACTTCATCTGTAGGACATCAAGAGCTCTGGACATTGTGAACATTTCCCTTTAAGTTATATCAAGAACCCAGGACAATTCTCTATGGACTGTTCTCTGGATAAGTGAGCAAAGACTGCATTAGCTTTCATTGCTGGTGTGCTAAGTTGCTTCAGTCGTGTCCAACTGTTTGTGACCCCATGGACTGTAGCCCGCCAGGCTCCTCTGTCCATGGGATTCTCCACGCAAGAAAACTGAAGTGGGTTGCCGTGCCCTCCTCCAGGGGCTCTTCCCGACCTAGAACCTGTGTCTCTTATGTCTCCTGCCTTGGCAGACAGGTTCTTTACCACTAGGGCCACCTGGGAAGCCCTATCTTTCATTAGCGAGTCTGAAGTTTTTTTTCATCCATCAACAGGAATGGGCTCTTGAGAGCAACATGGATGTAGAAAAAAAAGTCACTTTTGGTTATAACATCGTTTCATGTAGCCTAAGGCAAAGTTTCTATCTCACTCCCAATTTAAAATTTCTACTCTTCCCAGCATCCCTGGATTTGCAAACCTCGATAGAGTTCTGAGTCACTGGCAGGAATCTTCAGTGGGGAGTGAGAAGTGTAATGTCTGGGTGTGTTCTCCTTGCTTCTACTAGATCTCCAGATTTGGGGTAAAGAGAAGGAAAGAGGAAGAGAGAAACATCCTTCCTTAGTGCTGCGGCTGCTGTTTTACATCTCCCGGGCTCCTCCTGCTTGTCTCTGGAGGCTTCCACACCCTGGTTTTTGACTGGTTGTGTGGATTACTAGGAGGCACCCAGACAACTACATACTGTGCAGCCCCTGATATTTGTGTGACACACAACACAGCTGATGTCCTGCCTTCCTCCACTCTCAGCTTTTGCAGTCACTCTACCACCATTTTCTGTGACTTTAAAGGAGCTTTAGGTCCAGTTACCTTCAAAATATCTTTTTGGCCTGTGGAAAACTGAGGTCTCCCTTCCATCCTAAATAGTGGCATCATTGATCCTCTGCTGCTTTTTCTCCTTACCTTGCTATTTCCTACTGCTCCTCTGACTCCCACCTTCAGGGTGCCCAGACAGGGCTCACTGGGTTCACATGTGGCCCCCACCACCTCTAGGGAAGGGATCATGTGTCAACCTCCCAGGAGCTTTCTTTCTGTATTCTGCTTTGGAGGCAGCACCTTAGTGGGCCTGAGAGTGTAACTCAGTCAGCATCCTGATAAAGGGAGAAGCCAGGTTCCCCTTCTTACCGGCAGCCTCACTTTCCTGGAGTGGTTCTCCAGGAACCGCTGGACCTGAGAAGTAAGCAACTCATGGGGAATGGAAGAGATGACACAACAATTTCTATTCAGCCAACAACACATTCATAAGAAATTCATACTTAAGCAAACTGAATTTGAGTTTCTTATAGTTTCTCATGTAGGTGGTAGAGGGCTTCCCTTGTAGCTCAGATGGTAAAGAATCTGCCTGAAATGTAGGAAACCCAGGTTTGATCTCTGGGTTGGGAAGAACCCCTGGAGAAGGAAATGGCAACCCACTCTAGTATTCTTGCCTTGAAAATTCTTTGGACAGAAGAGCCTGGCAGGCTATGATCCACAGGGTTGCAAAGAGCTAGACACAACTGAGCAACTAACACTTTCAAGTGTATATGTGTGTGTGTCTGTGTGTGTGTGTGGGGGGGGGGGGTGTTGCGAGGCTATCTGGTCAATTTTTTAATAACATCTGTGTATGTCCCTAGCATCTCCTCTTTACAGTGTGAAGGTTCTTTCAGTTTTATAGCTATAGCCCAAAGTCCACAATAAGAGAAGCCCCATTTACCATCTTGTTAAATAAATTTAAATATATATATAATATTGGGATGACCTAAAAGAGTGTTCTAGTTTTTCTGTAAGATGTTATGGAAAAACCCAAATGACCTTTTTAGCTAACTCAATACAGTACTCAGTTTGGATCATATATTTTATAACTTGCTTTTTCTTACTTAAAGATGTATTTCAAAATTTTTCCTGTTACTAAATGTCCCCTGAACTATTATTTTTAATACTTGTGAGAGAGAGACAAAGACTCTCTCACTGCATCGGTAATATTCGGCTAGGTCTAAAAGAGTGAGTTGTAGTTTTCTAGGGAGGGAAAAAGAGAAATTTCATATTAAAAGATATAGAATCAAGAAAGAACATCAAGTATTCTGGGAACTGGGAGGAGGAAGAGACTTGATCTACACAATCTTATGAAATTGGAGGGTTAATACTTATTATTGCTATGATTGCTATTACTATTGCTACTGTGAGTAATTTTATTTTCAAAAGAGGAAACTGAGGCTTAGACAGAGGAAGAGATCCATCAGTGGTAAAGCCAGAATCAAGTCAGGACTTCCAGAACCTTGGGAAAAAGTGAATGTGAGACAGAAAGTTAAAGCAAGGAACTCGGAGTCATGACAAGGAGAAAGTGTGCCCTGGAAGTGAGAGGACGAAAAGGGAACAGAAAACCTTTCTGTGTTTCCAATTCGATCCCTTTTGTTCTCAGGGAGGCCTGGGAAGATGACCACCAACTTCCCTCACTGGATGAGTGAAGTGTAATAAATATGTGCTTTTCCTTTTTGTGCAAATATGAAGTTGTTTCCAAAATTAGCCCTGTCCAACTGTTAAAATCCCCAAGTTCCCAAACTCTCCCAACAGGAAGCAAGCAGTGGACATCCAGATGTTTCTCCTCCCAGTGTTTGTGTAGTGTTTACGTTTATCTTTTTCTTGTCAAATCATGACTTTATGAAATGCGTTATTGTGGGGATTGGTCATATGCACAAAAGTCCTAGGAAGGGGAAGTGAGGGCAGCATGGCTACAGGGTGACACACAGCTCTTAGCCAAGGACCCAGCTCAGAAAGCCATCTCAGAGAGCCATACTTCCAGCAAATGCTCAGACTGAAGGAACTCACCAAGTGTGGCACCCAGCTGAGACTGTTCTTTTTCTTAATGAAGAAAATTAGCACAGGGGACAATCCTGATGAACTGCCCTTTGTGTGAAGGAAGGAAAAGAATCTGTCTGCCAATAATGCAAGCTACTGAAGGCTGTGAATACCAAAAAGACATCTTTCTACAGGAGAAGTGGTGAATGGAAGATGGAATGGTGACACCTTGGGTGTCATTAGTTATCTCTTACCCTGTGCCGGGACTGGGCTATGAAAGGTCAGTGCTTTACATTCACTGCCTTTGCTAATCCTCAGAATAGTCCTAGGAAGGAAGTTCTCTCCACTCCCCATTCCCCCATCCCCCAGTGCTCTGTTTATAGATAAGGAAACTGCAGCTCAAGAGGGGTTAAGATGTTACACATTTAGTAAGTAGCTGGCTGAGCTGGGAATCCAACCTAGGCCTCAGTTCAAAGAGACTACACATTTGACCCAACAATATATTGTGAATGCAACGGACATAGGTTCACTGAATATACTGTGGTAATTATTTCATGATGTATGTAAGTCAAATGACTGTGCTGTTCACCTTAAACTTATACAGTGCTGTATGTTAACTGTATCTTAATAAAACTGGGGAAAAAAAGCGGGGGGGGGCACCCATTTTATTCTGATTCTCCAAGGAGATATTGGATTTTTGCCTCAGACCAGAGGCAACACCAGAACTTTCCAACATCAGGACAGCCTGTTTTTCTCTCTTAAAACTAAAAACTCTCTGAGTTTTAATGAATTTTAATGAGTTTTATTTCTCTTCCATCCTCCATGGCAGTTACTTTGCCTAGGCAGTGGGGTCACTGATGCAGGGAAATATTGAAGGCATGAGGAGATAGGGATGACAGAGGAGGAGACGGTTGGATGGCATCACCAAGTCAATGGACATGAGTTGGGCATGAATTGGTGATAGATAGGGAAGCCTGAAGCCCATGGGGGTCACAAGAAGTCAGACACTACTGAGCGACTGAACTGAGTGGGGTCAAGTTTTAAAAAAATATTTTAATTATTTGGTTGTACCAGGTCTTAGTTGGCATGGAGAATCTTCTGTCTTCATTGGAGCATGCAAGATCTTTTAGTTGCAGCATGTGGGGTCTAGTACCCCAACCAGGGATTAAACCCAGGCCACCTGCATTGGGTAGCTTGGAATCTTAGCCACTGGACCACCAAGGAAGTCCCTGGGGCACTTTTGATCACTTCTTGTCTTGCTTTTCAGCTGGTATTATTTCATTCTTTCTTTGAATCCCAGAGAAAGATATGAAAGGCAAACAGAGCGTACCTGACAGGTCACAGTGATTAACAGTGAAAGAAACAAAATAAAACAAAAAAACAGCTATAGGATTGGATCCTAGAAACCTTTCTCCTTCCAGGTAACTGGTGACCAAAGAGATAACTTATCAGACTTTCAGATGAAACCACATTTGCTTGTTTGATCTTCTTTCCTCCCCTGTAATTATTTGTTGTTGTTGTTCAGTTGCTCTCTCATGTCCAACCCTTTGTGACCC
Source organism: Moschus berezovskii (assembly GCF_049115385.1). Classification (NCBI taxonomy): domain Eukaryota; kingdom Metazoa; phylum Chordata; class Mammalia; order Artiodactyla; family Moschidae; genus Moschus; species Moschus berezovskii. The sequence goes on from NC_142463.1 coordinate 37,276,898, forward strand.
CATGGGCTGCAGCACACCAGGCTTCCCTGTCCTTCACTATCTCCCGGAGTACTGAGTTGGTGATGCCATCCAACCATCTCATCCTCTGTCACCCCCTGGCCCTCATGCCCTCAATCTTTCCCAGTATCAGGATCTTTTCGAGTGAGTCAACTCTTTACATCAGGTGGTCAAAGTATTGGAGCTTCAGCTTCAGCATCAGCATTCATAGTGTGATCTTAGACAAACCTTCTTGTTCTTTGTCCCACTATCAAAGAGAGGGAAGGAAGAAAAAACAAAGATAAATAAGGCCAACTTTATTTGGATCTGCTATATCTCATTAGCAACTTTATGGTTTGGGTCTAGAGTAGTATGCAGTGCAGATAAGGCATTTGCTCTTTTTTTTTAAACTGAATGTTTAATTGCTTTGTCCTCTTTGGCCTCATTAGAGAAAGGCCTATATCCTCTATAAATGTACTATATGTAAGAATGGTCATCGACAAAAGAGAAACATCTGCTCACCAGATCTGCCCCCAAGTCTTCTTCTTAAGCACCAAGGGAAGCATCTCAAGTCAGTCTTCAGTTTGACTTTGCAGGAATGCTGCAGAATCCTCTGCAGTGTCTTTGCCTCTCACCTTTCCTGGGATTTTATAGGGGACTTTGAAGTTCCTCTGAACAAATAGGGTCTCTGTGTTTCACTTACTGCTGAGCCAACCCTGGGGCCTTGGTTCCATCAGCTCCTTATTAAGTGTTTAGTAATTTCAGTTTCCACGTTTTGGTCCTGCTTGCTTTGCAAACATCTGGAGAGAATTAGCTCCCAGGCCTTTGTAACATGCCCATTTTGTGGTCCTAGTGAGAGTTGTGCACTAGGGGATGTTGTTGCCCTTAACGAGTTTTCTTTACGGTGTTTCACTATAAAAGGTACCCTCATTAATATTAACACACAAAGAGAAAGTGAGGCTGTTCCACCTCTCTTTAGCTCTTGCCTTCTTGATTCTGCATAACCCCTTCATGTTGAAAAGGAAAGAATAAGTATGAAAACAGGAATGAAATACAAGATAATAGAGTACACCATCAGTCAGTCCAGTCAGTCAGTTCAGTCGCTCAGTCGTGTCCGACTCTTTGCGACCCCATGAATCACATCACACCAGGCCTCCCTGTCCATCACCAACTCCCAGAGTTCACTCAAACTCAGGTCCGTCGAGTCGGTGATGCCATCCAGCCATCTCATTCTCTGTCATCCCCTTCTCCTCCTGCCCCCAATCCTTCCCAGCATCAGAGTCTTTTCCAGTGAGTCAACTCATCGCATGAGGTGGCCAAAGTATTGGAGTTTCAGCTTTAGCATCAGTCCTTCCAATGAACACCCAGGATTGATCTCCTTTAGAATGGACTGGTTGGATCTCCTTGCAGTCCAAGGGACTTTCAAGAGTCTCCTCCAACACCACAGTTCAAAAGCATCCATTCTTCGGCGATCAGCTTTCTTCGCAGTCCAACTCTCACATCCATACATGACCATGGGAAAAACCATAACCTTGATTAGACAGAACTTTGTTGGCAAAGTAATGTCTCTGCTTTTTAATATACTGTCAAGGTTGGTCATAACTTTCCTTCCAAGGAGTAAGTGTCTTTTAATTTCATGGCTGCCATCAGCATCTGCAGTGATTTTGGAGCCCAAAAAATAAAGTCTGACACTGTTTCCACTGTTTCCCCATCTATTTCCCATGAAGTGATGGGACCAGATGCCATGATCTTTGTTTTCTGAATGTCGAGCTTCAAGCCAACCTTTTCACTCTCCTCTTTCACTTTCATCAAGAGGCTTTTTAGTTCCTCTTCACTTTCTGCCATAAGGGTAGTGTCATCTGCATATCTGAGGTTATTGATATTTCTCCCAGCAATCTTGATTCCAGCTTCTGCTTCTTCCAGCCCAGCGTTCCTCATGATGTACTCTGCATATAAGTTAAATAAGCAAGGTGACAATATACAGCCTTGACGCACTCCTTTTCCTATTTGGAACCAGTCTGTTGTTCCATGTCCAGTTCTGACTGTTGCTTCCTGACCTGCATACAGGTGTCTTAAGAGGCAGGTCAGGTGGTCTGGGATTCCCATCTCTTTCAGAATTTTCCACAGTTTATTGTGATCCACACAGTCAAAGGCTTTGGCATAGTCAATGAAGCAGAAATAGATGTTTTTCTGGAACTCTCTTGCTTTCTCCATGATCCAGCGGATGTTGGCAATTTGATCTCTGGTGCCTCTGCCTTTTCTAAAACCTGCTTGTACATCTAGGATTTCACGGTTCACATATTGCTGAAGCCTGGCTTGGAGAATTTTGAGCATGACTTTACTAGTGTGTGAGATGAGTGCAATTGTGCAGTAGTTTGAACATTCTTTGGCATTGCCTTTCTTTGGGATTGGAATGAAGACTGACCTTTTCCAGTCCTGTGGCCACTGCTGAGTTTACCAAATTTGCTGGCTAATTGAGTGCAGCACTTTCACAGCATCACCTTTCAAGATTTGAAATAGCTCAACTGGAATTCCATCACCTCCACTAGCTTTGTTCATAGTGATGTTTTCTAAGGCCTACTTGACTTCACATTCCAAGATGTCTGGCTCTAGGTCAGTGATCACGTTATCATGATTATCTTGGTCGTGAAGATCTTTTTCGTACATTTTTTGTGTATTCTTGCCACCTCTTCTTAATATCTTCTGCTTCTGTTAGGTCCACACCATTTCTGTCCTTTATCGAGCCCATCTTTGCATGAAATGTTCCCTTGGAATCTCTAATGTTCTTGAAGAGATCTCTTGTTTTTCCTATTGTTGTTTTCCTCTAATGCAGAGTTCCAAAGAATAGCAAGGAGAGATAAGAAAGAGTACACCATAAGAATAATAATAGCAACAATAATGTCCAGTCACTTGCAATAAGTAGAAGTCGATCCCTGCATGACTCAATATGATACTGCTGGCTACATGAGCCTTTTGAGCCCTTGAAAGATGGCTGGCATATATGTATTAAGATTTATTATAAGTATAAAACACACCCTATGTTTGGAAGATTTAGTATGAAAAAGGTAAACTATCCCAATAATTTTATATAAGTTATATATTGAAATGATAACCATTCAGAGATATAAAGTTAAAAGTTAATTTTACTTGTTTCTCAGACTTCCGAAGTGGTCCAGTGGCAAAGAATCTGCATGCCAGTGCAGGAGACACAGGTTTGAATCTTGGTCCTGGAAGATTCCACATGCAGCTAAGCCGATGGGCCACAACTGCTGAAGTCTGTGCACTCTAGAGCCCATGCTCTGAAACAAGAGAAGCCACCACAATGAAAAATCTGTGTTCTGCAACTGAAGAAAGCCTGCACATAGCGACAAATACTCAGCATGGCCAAAATATAGAGTAAATAAAGATTTTTTTAAAAAAATTTGCCTGTTTTTTTTAGCTATTTAATGTGGCTATTACAAATTTTTAAATTATGTCAACAGTTCATTTTTATGGTTTCCTTGTGTTTCTATTGAATAGAAGTGCACTAAAGGACAGAGCAAATGATTTCACAGGATGACTCAGACTTGCAAGAGTCCCATGACTGAGAACTTCTGTGACATCAACATGGACAGGAGAAGTTTCAAGACAAGTATTAAGAAAATGTCATTTTGTTGTTCTGAATCACAACAAACAGGAAAAGGTGGCTATCAGAAACTACTGAATGGTAAGTTTTTCTCAGTATGAAATTCTAGAATCAATTATTAAATATAGCACTTATAAGTAAACTAGAAAACAAATAGATGAATACACGAAACTGGCTGGGTTCACTAAAAACAAGGCATCCCATATCAATTTCATTACTGTTTTGGGTGAAATTGTTACACTGACAAATCTAGGGAATTATATAAAATGTCTGGTTTCAACAAACTATTGGACAAAACTTCTCATGATATCCTTGAAGACAAATTTCAGAAAGTTGTTTGGATAATAGTCATGGGATAAATCACAACAGGCTGAATATTTGCATTAATCTTGAAAATTAATCTATAGAAAGGTCTATAGGGGAGGTCACAAAACTTAAAAATTATTTGAATGAATATAATGGCTACCAAAATCAGTACTCAATAAAAATGCATCAGTAATGAGAATATTACATACAACTATCATTAATGTAAAGTGCTAAGTTCATGAAATGAATTATGTAGATCCCTAGTGCCTCAGATGATAAAGAATCTGCCTACAATGCAAGAGATCCAGGTTTGATCCCTGGGTTGGGAAGATCCCCTGGAGAAGGAATGGCAACCCACTGCAGGGTTCTTGCCTGGACAAGTCAATGGACAGAGGAGCCTGGCAGGCTACATATAGTCCATGGGGTCACAAAGATTGGGACATGTAGCCTGACTTGAAAATAATGCCCATGAAAAAGAATTCTTTTTTTGTTTAACTCAATATGAAATATACTTGTGGAAAAATATCATATAAAGCAGTTGCTGCTGCTGCTGCTAAGTCATTTCAGTCGTGTCCAACTCTGTGTGACCCCATAGACGGCAGCCCACCAGGCTTCCCTGTCCCTGGGATTCTCCAGGCAAGAACACTGGAGTGGGTTGCCATTTCCTAGTCTCATTTTATTGTACTATTGAAGTAAGTGAGATCTTTAAATTTCCAATTTTAAAATTGGAAATCTGATTAGTATAAGGAGCCTTCAAACACTCTATGGGTTTCTGCCTTCATAAAATCAAGCTAAGCATCATCTGGGAGTTTCTTTAAAATGATGAAGCATGAGAAATTATACTATCAGGAAACCTGGTACATGCTGGCTCTGTAAGTGTGTTTGGGTGTGGGGGTGAAGTAAATCCCTTCTCTGTAGGGTTTGGCAGTTTCTGTGGTATGAATGCTCCTACTACAGCAAATTTTAAGCCACCCACCATTTAATGACTGGATCACAAATTTGCTAAAAATTTAACACAGCCAATCATTGGATCAACTGGCTGGCTCCAGTTCTCTCCTGTTAGCCCATCACCTAGCAGTTAGAATGTGGTGTCAAAAAATAAAATCAACCAATCAATAAAATATATGGGTTTAAGTATTTGATTTTTCATGTTTGCTATGGGTCACAGACTATGAAAATGTTAATATGTAACATGTTTTTTTTCCCCTCAAAGAATTTAAGGCCAAATAGGGAGGGGAATGGTTTTCAGGGGACAAAGATTAACACAGAAAAAAAAGAGAGTATTTTAGGACATGGCACAGTGCTGACCATATAGGTCTATGCTGGTGAAGCAGTGAAGGCACAAGAGCTAACATTTATTGAGTGTTGAAATACTCCATGTGCAGTGTGAGCCACTTATAACTCAAGATGCATAATCTTAACCCTATAAGGTAGACATTGTGCCATTGTATGAATGAGGAACCAGAGCTCAGAAATATCAAGACATGAGCTTGAAGTCACATCACTAGTAGGAACACAAGACTCTAAATCTACACATCCCATTCATGCCACCATTTCTTCCTTTGCGTCATCAGGGAAGGAGGAGGAAGACTGGGATGGTATGGCTGTTGGACCCTGGCTGACCCAGTAAGCAAGGCAAGGCAGATGGCAAAGAGGTCAAACTCCCAAACCCTGCCCATCCACACTGAAATGCTGCTCCAGCAAACTGACTGTGATGTGAGTTTTGAGTTTTTGTTAAAAATTCCAGCTGTGTGAGTTAGGGCAGTAAATAGCTTTCTGAGCGTCAGTTTCTTCTTCTATAAAATGAAAAGAAATATTCTCTAACTGACACTTTGTTGAGATTAAAAGTGTTAATTTTACAAAACACCTAGCACAGCACCCAGCACAGAAAGAGCATTCCATAAATATTAAAATCCTTTCTGTCCACACAGGTGCATGGGTCTCTCGCTAATTGGACTGTCATATGTGTCTTTACACCTTCAGCAATTAGCACAGGGCCTCCTAGAGTCCAAGTAAGCTTGTTTAGTTACAGCAGTGATTCATTCCTCTGGACCCAGAAATAATTTTTGCCTTAAGTAAAACAAATATATAAACACATGGAAAGATCCGTTCCAGTGTTGAGAAGTCAGTGTATGCTTTTTCTCAGGCCTGGTCATTCCACACAGATGAGGCCATCCTGATGGTCCACTCTAATCAGCCTGAAAGCTGCATATATCTGTTTATTAACTTCAGCAAGCCATCATGTTTCTGCCATGATCTTTCCATTCTGAGAAGCTGTTTGTCCCATTACAGTAAGTAACAAGTGATGATGCTAGGGTTGCCACTAAGGGCCCAAGGAAGAGTGTCATACTGTCAACTAAAGTTCAAAATGACAGCTCAAGGCCAGTTCAGTCAAGGAAACCAGTGGTGAAGGTCATGGGATCACTGGAGAGGCCCTCAGATTTTTTAGGAAGAACTTCATGTCCATCACTACATCCTGAGAGGGTTGATCAGTAATTGCATGAATGGGAACCGGAAGCCTGAGGCTTGTCATGGCTCCAGGGGATTTGAAGAGAACAGAACAGTGATTGGCAACAGACAAAGCTCCATAAGATCAAGCAAAGGCACCAAGCAGTGCTAATTCACCCTTTCTGTTAACTCATCTCCCCCTCCCCAGATCTGCCAGAATTGCCTGTAGGCAGATGCTTCCTACCTGTGTGCATGGGAACCAACTATGAAATCCACCTGTGTATTTTCTGTGGAATCTGGCTCTGATTTTAGCTGACAGCATGCGCTTTTGACTGGTTTTTATTAAAGTCCATAAATAAGAGAGTAATTCATACCCAAAATGTTACAGACATTGTTTACATAGTGAAACTCTGAAAACTGTTTTGTTGTTTTCTGCTTTTCTCAACTTTTCAATTTTTCTTTAATGAGTATGGAGTTCTTTCATATTTAAAAGATAAACATTTTTCTAAAAGAGTATGAGTTTCATTGCAGAGACAGAAGTGTAGGGAAAGAAACTTCTATTGCTAAAGGCTTTGAGAATGATCTTCTTACACCCCTGATGATCAGAAATTTGTCTACTGGGGCATTTTCCTCTACTTTCTGTAAATCCGAGTGACCTTTGTTCTAAGATGGCCAATTTGAAGATTGAGAAATATACATTATAATAGAGAGATGAGTAGTTGGTCAAATTCCCTCGTACCTACTGCCATTTGAGTCGTAGGTGAAGCGCTTGGAAAATGATGGCTTTTCAAAAGCTGGACTTTCTCAGTCCAGAATAACAGGGTACATGATGTGTGGTGGTTCACTGGTTTACTGAGCATCAGTCGTGTCCACTGAAGATGCAGGGATCATTTGTGTCTTCACTCTAGCTAGGAAGGTAGATATGAAAGGAATATTGCAATACGAGGAGGTGACTTATGTACAGAGGTTGTGGTGAGAGGTCAGGGCGGGTCTCACAGAGCTGAGGACATTTCAGAAGGCTTCCTTTAGAGTAGAAATTTGCTAAGCAGACCAGGTGTGGTTGGGTGGTAAAGAAGTCGGTAAAGATACAGGAAACCTGGCAGAGGGAAAAAAATCAGGACCTCAACACTGACTCAAATAAAGTTCTCAAAGACACAATAGCTCTTGACCCAAATAAGGATTGAGGCTAGTGGGCCACTCTGAACCCTTATTCTGTCTAACACCTATCAGTCCCGCCATATACTCAGTAAAAGGACAGCGATGATTCAAGAAAACCACATGACATCATCGTCCAAAAGCACTTGATGATCAGAGAGATGTCTTACTGTGATGCTTCCTGTGCTTTCTGTGAAACTGTGAGAGCAAAATTTAAACTCTGAGGCTGCCCATTCAAGAATGAGAAACTGCGTATTAGGATTAGCATAGTAAATACTTTTGTTTTGTAGAACCTACTGGAGATCCCAAAATGGCTTTTCCTGAAAGAATTTACAATCTGGACACTGTCCTACTACCTAGACAGGCAGGAAGGGAACAGGGAGTATTGCCACTGAAGTTGCTTGCTATGTCAGTGGGGGCTTTCCAGCCCAAGAAATAAAAATAATCGCAAGGCAATTGTAATCTTTACTGAGCTCTGTTGAAACATATCAAAGAGATTCCCAAACGTACAGCAAAACATCTTAAAATGGCCTTTCCCATCTCTCTCTAGTCGTATTTATCACACGTTTATGGCTCCCTCCTCCTAATTCTTTTCCTCCTTCTCCCAGCTTCCCTCCAAACTCTCTTAAACCCAGCGACAAGAGCACTTGTCTTCTCTCTCCCAGCTCCCTTCCTGCCTTTCTGAATTTATTCCTCCTGAGGCTGGTAGCTCTTTGTCCCTTTTCTAAAGTAAATCAATTTCACCTTTTCGGCCCACTACTCCAATCAACACCACAGTATTTTTATATTTGTGGCAGAAGTTTAATAGGCAGAATGGGGGGATGCTTTGCAGAGGCTAGAATACCCAGGGGAATGATTTTTTTCCCTTGTCATCTAAACAGCAAGCACTTTTAGCCCCTGCTGGCAAAGTTTCTTTCTGGTGGCTCCCATATTTTAGGCCTCTTGTTAAGTCGCTAAGTCATGTCCGATTCTTTGCGACCTTGTGGACTGCAGCATACCAGGCTTCACCGTCCTCCACAGTCTCCAGGAGTTTGCTCAAATTCATGTCCATTGAGTTGGTGATACCATCCAACCATCTCATCCTCTGCCACCTCCTCCTTCTGCCTTCAGTTTTAGGCCTTGCTCACCCTAAAAACATAAGGCTTCTCAGAATAAAGAAGCTTGGTGTAAAACGATCTTCCTGAGCCTATTTTCCTTAACTTTCTTGTCTTTCCCTTTATTCTTAGCAAATTGGAGTCTCCTTTCCTTTACTCCTCGAAGGTGGTTACAGGAATACTATCCATGATATAAAAGAAAGAAAGAAAGAAAGAGACTCTTTCTTTAGAAAGAGAGGACAACTAGTGGTTACCAGTAAGGAGAGAGAAGGGGGAAGGGGCCATCTGGGGTAGAGGACTAAGAAGTGCAAACTGTTGGGTATAAAACAAGCTACAAACACAGGGACCACAGCCAGTTTTTATACTAACTATAAATGGGGTGGTGATTTAGTCGCTAAGTCGTGTCCAACTCTTACCACCCCATGGACTGTAGCCCACCAGGCTCCTCTGTCCATGGGATTTTCCAGGCAAGAATACTGGAGTGGGTTGCCATTGCCTTCTCCAAACTGACCTTTAAAAATTGTGAATCACTAGGTTGCACACAGGAAACTGACAGTGTATGTCAACTGTTGTTCGCTCACTCAGTCATCTGACTCTTTGCGACCCCGTGGACTGCAGCACACCAGACATCCCCGTCCTTCACTGTCTCCCAGAGTTTGCTCAAACCCACGTCCATTGAATTAACGATGCCATCCAATCATCTCATTCTCTGCCGCCCCCTTCTCTTCTTGCCCTCAATCTTTCCCAGGATCGGGGTCTTTTCCAATGAGCCTTCTTTGCATCAGGTGGCCAAAATATTGGAGCTTCAGCTTCAGCATCAGTCCTTGCAATGAGTATTCAGGGTTGACTTCCTTCAGGATTGGCTGGTTTGATCTCCTTGTTATCCAAGGGACTCTCAAGAGTCTTCTCCAACACCACAGTTCACAAGCATCAATTCTTCAGCACTCAGTGTTCTTTATGGTCCAGCTCTCACATCTGTACATGACTACTGGAAAACCATAGGTTTGACTATATGGACCTTTGCCAGCAAAGTGTTGTCTCTGCTTTTTAGTATGTTGTCTAGGTTTGGCATAGCTTTTCTAGGAGGGGGCCCCGTCCATTAGCACTGTCCCTGGAAAACACCATGCACTCATTTCTTAGTGCAGTTAGTACTTATCGAAGTGGGTCCAAAGTGAGCATAAGTTTCTCAAAGGATTTTTTAGTCCCTTGAACCAAGTGTCACTGACATAAGACCTGGAGCACACATAATTGGGTCTCACCCTGTCTCAAGCCACCACGTGAATGAGTGACCAGGAAGTAGCCTTGCCCTCATAGGATTTCCTCCAGTATTGACACTGCAAGTCAAAGATCTTTAAGGACAGAAACAGCCATTTGTTTTTCTTTTCCTCTGAGAAGTGTCCTGATGCAAAGTTTTCCACCCAACTCCTGACTTCTCTGAGCTCACTCTGGCATTTGAAGAGTTAATCTGCTGACACCTAGTGGCTCTCGGCCAACCTGCGGGACCCCCACTCACAGGGGAGGAGTGGGCGAGGGTGCTGGGGTGGCGTTGCCTTGGTGACCAGCTTTGTCTTTAAACCCCTGGGTACTAGTTAGAGGGGTTGACTTTCTGAAAGCATATTCTCTTTCTCCTCTCTCTCCGTCTCCTCCCTCCCCTTCAACTGGGGCCTGTTTCCTCTAGACCCAAGGCAAAGCAGTAGTGCAGGCTAGGATTTCTTGCAAGTTTTCCGCTGTGGGGTGCCTCAACAGCTGTGACCCTGGCTTGATTTTGATGTCGACTTCAAGGGCGCCGTCCCCAGCAGGGGGAACATTTTTACCTCAGGAGTCTATTCACATTGGTAGCCTTGGCAGGGAAAGTTCCAGAAGCTTTGATTACACAAATACCTCTGCTAGGTACAGGCCCCCGTCTTGGCAACCTGGGGAGAGAGAATGTGCACGTTGGCTGATTAAACCAAATGACCGTTTCCTTGGCTGGGGTGGGGGCTGTGGGAGGGGGTGGTCTTCAGCTTGGAAATGATTTTTTCCTTGGCTGTGTTGCCTGGAAACTTGGAGGGTTTAATTAGGACTAGGGAGGTTTTGGGCTTCTGCAGCTGCCTCTGTTCTCCCCCAGGGTTACTAACTGAGTGTGTGTGTGTGTGTGTGTGTGTTCATGCCCTGTTGTCCCCGGCAGACCTAAACCGGCTGGAGAACTGTACCAGGGCAAATGGGACTCTTTTCATTTCAACTGATTTTAGTTAATAATTTTGAAACTTGTAAACCACGGAGAGGCTACGAGTGGTTTGCATGTCGTGTACTGGAGCTGGACAGCTGGGTGGGAGTGGTAGTTGATACTGCTAACCTACATCTATCAAGGGCCAATCTTTGGAAAGTTTTTTGAATATTCCCAAGTTCGTTCAGGAAGGACTGCCCTGGGTCCATGGCTCCCTGGCTCTGTGAGTTCCAAGGGAGAACTGAGGCAGAGCCCACTCTGCCCCAATGCAGTTATCTTACTTTGTTAGGAAAAAAGAACAAATTAAAATGCAATGTATTAATCCTTTATTGGTCTCAATATCTTTATTCACCTCAACATGAGAAATTAGTTATTCTGCTATTTGGAGATTTTGAAGACTTGAGAAACATTTTCTTTTCCATGTGTGTACATTTGTATTTATTTATTTTTCAACTACAAATATTATACATATGTATGTTCTGGTTATAAAAGAATTAGAGACAAAAGTATAACCTCTCTCGTTCAAAAGGAGATTTTCCAGTTGGAGTTAAGGTTGATGAAGGCACATTTTGGCTCATCTTTCCTTCTTCCTTCCCTCCCCTCCTTTCCCCCTCCCTTCAGAGGAACATTCAGAGACACAGTCCCTTCCTTCACAAATTCCATGGAGTTGAGCTGCAACATGTCACATGCCTTAGTTCCCAGGACTGCCATAACAAAGTACCAGAGAGTAGATGGCTTAGACAGCAGAGCTGTGTTGCCTCACAGTTTTGGAGGCTAGAAGTCCAAGATCAAGGTGTCAGGGGACCTCCCTGGTAGTCTGAGAATCCACCTTCCAATGCAGGGAACGTTGGTTTGATGTAGACTAGCTAAGATGTATGGGACATCTTATGTACGTAGGTAGGTAGCTAAGATGTAAGATGTGTGGGACATTAAGAGTACTTTTTCTTTCCTGCACATTTTTGCCACAGAGAGTGAGCAATTGGCTTATTCTTCACTTGCTTTGGTTTTGATGTCCTGTCTTGTTGTTTAGTCACTAAGTTGTGTCTGACTCTTTTGCAACCCCATGGACTATAGCCCACCAACCTCCTCCATCCATGGGATTCTCCAGGCAAGAATACTGGAATGGGTTGCCATGCCTTCCTCCAGGGGATCTTCCTGACCCAGGGATCGAAGCCATGTCTCCTGCATTGGCAGGTGGATTCTTTACCACTGAGCCACCAGGGAAGCCCCTTTAATGTCCTTCAGTTCAGTTCAGTTCAGTCGCTCAGTCGTGTCCGACTCTTTGTGACCCCATGAATCACAGCACGCCAGGCCTCCCTGTCCATCACCAACTCCCGGAGTTCACTCAAACTCATGTCCATTGAGTCAGTGATGCCATCCAGCCATCTCATCCTCTGTCGTCCCCTTCTCCTCCCGCCCCCAATCCTTCCCAGCATCAGAGTCTTTTCCAGTGAGTCAACTCGTCGCATGAGGTGGCCAAAGTATTGGAGTTTCAGCTTTAGCATCAGTCCTTCCAATGAACACCCAGGACTGATCTCCTTCAGAATGGACTGGTTGGATCTCCTTGCAGTCCAAGGGACTCTCAAGAGTCTTCTCCAACACCACAGTTCAAAAGCATCCATTCTTCGGCACTCAGCTTTCTTCACAGTCCAACTCTCACATCCATACATGACCACGGGAAAAACCATAGCCTTGACTAGACGGACCTTTGTTGACAAAGTAACGTCTCTGCTTTTTAATATGCTATCTAGGTTGATCATAACTTTCCTTCCAAGGAGTAAGTGTCTTTTAATTTCATGGCTGCAATCAGCATCCGCAGTGATTTTGGAGCCCAAAAAAATAAAGTCTGACACTGTTTCCACTGTTTTCCCATCTATTTCCCATGAAGTGATGGGACCAGATGCCATGATCTTTGTTTTCTGAATATTGAGCTTCAAGCCAATCTTTATCACTCTCCTCTTTCACTTTCATCAAGAGGCTTTTGAGTTTCTGTTCACTTTCTGCCATAGGGTGGTGTCATCTGCATATCTGAGGTTATTGATATTTCTCCCAGCAATCTTGATTCCAGCTTGTGCTTCTTCCAGCCCAGCTGTCCTCATGATGTACTCTGCACATAAGTTAAATAAGCAGGGTGACAATATACAACCTTGATGTACTCCTTTTCCTATTTGGAACCAGTCTGTTGTTCCATGTCCACTTCTGACTGTTGCTTCCTGACCTGCATACAGGTTTCTCAAGAGGCTGGTCAGGTGGTCTGGGATTCCCATCTCTTTCAGAATTTTCCACAGTTTATTGTGATCCACACAGTCAAAGGCTTTGGCATAGTCAATGAAGCAGAAATAGATGTTTTTCTGGAACTCTCTTGCCTTCTCAATGATCCAGCGGATGTTGGCAATTTGATCTCTGGTGCCTCTGCGTTTTCTAAAACCTGCTTGAACATCTAGGATTTCACGGTTCACGTATTGCTGCAGCCTGGCTTGGAGAATTTTGAGCGTGACTTTAATGTCCTTATCCCTAATCAAATTCAAATTCTGCCCCAGTTCTGTAAAAGTTTCTCAATACATTCAAACGTATCAGTAATTATTCATTTCATTTTCTTGAGCTCTCTCTTTTGAGCTCATACAACTTGGCACTGGTGGTTATATGACTAGATTGTTTCCCAGGGGACCCTCCATGTAGGCCTTTCCTGTTATACTGGTCAGATGTCCAGAGAAGACTCTTCCATCCCCTTCTTGTAGAATATATATCTGACAGCTGTGTTCTGGAAGCCAAGTGTGGGAAGAGGCTGGAGTCCAAATATTTAATCCATCAATATTCCTTGAATCTCACTGTTTTCAGCACAGTGATCTCCAATTCCCTGACTCTTCCTGCATCTCAAGTTCAAAACCCTTGTTTACTGTCTCTGGAAACTAAATCTCTTTTGTCATTTACTACAAGAAGAAGGATTTAAGTGGCTACGTGGCAGGGGGAAGGTGGGAGTGGAGGCAGGGGAAATCTACCTGCATCTCCACCTTTTTATGCCTACCCTCCTGCTTCAGCCCCACCTTTACTCCCACTTCCAGACGCACCAGGAGCACCAGTTCCTGCCCTGGTCCTCTGTCTCCAAGTCACTCTGGGGGTCTCCCCACAGCACGCTTGTAGGCGAATTTGTCCATCTCGTCTACTAGCTCGGTCATCAGTCCTTCACAGGTTTTGCTGTTTTCACCTTTCCATCCTCACTGCTTTTGTGTTAGTGGGTTTCAGGAAGAAAAGGAGCCAAGTATATGTGTCCAGTTTGCCAGCTTTAACTCTAAAGCCTTTCCTGTCCTTTCACCAGCATGTTCTGGAGGCATTTTCAACCCCTAAAGGAATGATCCAACTCCTGAGCTAAGTAGCACCTGTGAGTCAATTTGGGGAGAAGAGTGGACCTTCAACCTCACCATGTGATCTAGAAACATGTGCACACGCACACACCAGCGCACACTCAGCTCAGCTCTCCACTCTGTATCACTCCCAGCCGACCTCAGCAGAATATCTGGAATCAGCTCCAGATTCTTATGTTGTTCTCCAGGTAATTTTGTTTTTAAATTCCCCAATTCTCTCTTTTCCTCCTCTCCGGTTTATTCTTGACACTATAGCCACAAAGTATTCTTTATGAAAATGAAAATTCCATTATTGTATATCACTCCCAGGCAATGTTTTGTCTTTGCTCTTGAAGTTCTGTACCCTACTCTCCTCCTATAACCCCTGCCCGCTATGGTTTAGGAGGTTTCTATTAGTCTTCCCTCCTCAGCCAAGCTTTGGTTTCCCTAGCTATTTTGCAGTTCTCTTAGGCCTTTGCATATGCTCTATCAGTTCAGTTTAGTCACTCAGTCGTGTCTGACTCTTTGCGACCCCATGGACTGCAGCACACCAGGCCTCCCCGTCCATCACCAACTCCCAGAGTTTACTCAAACTCTTGTCTATCTCGTTGGTGATGCCATCTCATCCTCTGTCGTCCCCTTCTCCTCCCACCTTCAATCTTTCCCAGCATCAGGGTTTTTTCCAATGAGTCAGTTCTTTACATCAGGTGGCCAAACTATTGGAGTTTCAGCTTCAGCATCGGTCCTTCCAATGAATGTTCAGGACTGATTTCCTTTAGGATGGACTCGTTGGATCTCCTTGCAGTCCAAGAGACTCTCAAGAGTCTTCTCCAACACCACAGTTCAAAAGCTTCAATTCTTCTGTACTCAGCTTTCTTTATAGACCAACTCTTACATCCATACGTGACTACTGGAAAAACCAAGCTTTGACTGTCAGACAGACCTTTGTTGATAAAGTAATGTCTTTGCTTCTTAATATGCTGTCTAGGTTGGTCATAGCTTTTCTTCCAAGGGGTAAGCATCTTTTAATTTCATGGCTGCAGTCACTATCTCAGTGATTTCAGAGCCCCCAAAGATAAAGTCTCTCACTGTTTCCATTGTTTCCCCATCTTTTTGCTATGAAGTTATGGGACTGGATGCCATGATCTTAGTTTTCTGAATGTTAAGTTTTAAGTCAACTTTTTCATTCTCCTCTTTCAATTTCATCGAGAGGCTCTTTAGTTCTTCTTTGCTTCCTCTATACCCTGCCTGGAATGCTCTTGACCTCAGCTCCCTAAAGGCTCTATTGGAAAAACACCCTTTATACCCAGGGAGACCTTCTCCAACTGTGTTTCAGCCCCTCCCCACACATACTCAGTTAAATCCTGCATTATACACTCCCATATAATTTTGTGATAGCACTTTAGTTGCATGTCCAGGCTAGGATGGAAGCATCATGAGCACAGGATGTTCTTCCGTCTCGTTCCCACAATCACCCTGGTATGCAGCACCAGACCTGGCCCATAGAAGGCAATCCATAGATACTTATTTAATCATCTGTACTTTTCACCTTGGGTTTCCTAATCTTCACTTTCACCCCAGCATACTCTCCTTTCTAAATGTACTGCTCTAATAGCAGAGAATATTAGTTAAACATTGAAAATTTTGGCCTGGAAAGATGTTCACAACTCCCTTCCTGGAAAATTGAACTTTGCCTTTCTGTCTCTTTCCTTTGTGAGAAATAGCCCTCATTGTCTTCAGGACACAAGATTAGGTGACCAGGTGTCTCTCAACTTATTCTGCTGTCTTTCAAGGCAGAAGATCCCAAAATTATAAATAGAAAGGGAAAGACTTAATTTTTTCATCGACAATCAGGGAAGGTGGATGTAGTGATAAACCAAGCAAAGTCATAGGATATTTCTCATAATATAAACTGAACAGAGGGCCTTGTTACAGAATTGCAATTGCAATATGATGTGTAAAGGTTGCCCCAGATTTTTTTCTCGTTGCTTTTCTTATAAGAGGAAAAAAAATCCAGCCCACAGTATGTAGTAATTGGAAGTCTGAAACTGAAACTGTTTGTTTCCTCATCTGTAAAATGAGAAAATTGAACTAAGTGCCCTCTAAGGCTGCTCTGAAACTCTGTGACCTTATTCTACAAGTCTTCATAAAAATTGTTCACAAGAACTTCTAGGTTTCTGAAAATACATTGCTCTTGAGGAAATCAAAGTTTTATTGCAAGATTTTTAAAAAAATATAAACACTTCTATGAACTCGGCAAAAAATCAGGTGGAGAATAGTGCGGATTTTCAATCTGCCAACAATGATCCCATTCTTAAATGTACAATTGTCAGTAATTTTAGGACTCAGCACACAACTATATAAGGGCTAGAAGGGCTGAAGCCTTCTAGCAGGTTTGGAATTCTGTGTCTTTGTCTAGAGGCAAAAATGAAACACCCACTTAACTGCAAAAGATTAGTATCTAAGACTTTTTAAAAAATAAGTAAAGGTACCATGTGATACTTGGTGTTATTAGTAGCAAATATCTACTTCTTTTGACAGTCCATCATGGGGCTTCACTTTCCTTCCCCACTGGTGTTGGGTTGCTTTGGCCACTGAAATGTTTGTGGACATGAAAAGCATTGTGCTTTCCTCAGTTTAGCTTCAATCTTGTGGTGACTTGCCATGAGATGGCAAGTAACTACTGTCTGGAGTCCAAAATAAAAAATATGGCACAAATATAAGCTTAACTCACAGACCCTCCCAGCTCAGCAAAACTCAGCTAAATCACAGTTGATCTGCTGACCTTTGAGCATGAGAATAAATGTTTCTTATTTTAAGCTACTAAGTTTTGAGGTGGTTGTTACATAGCATTATCATGAAAAAGTTGATTAATACAAGAGGCAATGTGGGTTCTTGTGAGATATAATATGATGTTTAAGGTATGGTTTCTGAAGTTTGGCACACCATATTTTGAGTCTCACTTTATTTATTAGATGTGAAATGGTATGCAATAGACTTAACCTCTTGGAGACTCTGTTTCCTCATCTGCAAAATGGAGATAATTATGTTAACAATCTAATAGCACTGTTGTGTAGACCAAATGAGTTAATACATATCAAGAAGCTAAGACAGTGCCTGATACATAGTGAGGAGCCAGCAAATGTTTATTATCATTAACAATAATGATTATTATAATTTCTATAACATAAATAGTACTTTCCTGTTAATTTATAAAACTGCATATAAAGACTTATTTGGAATATTTGGTGAAAAAGAATGAAGAAGATAAGTATTCTACCACATGGCTAATAAGTTCGTATGATATTAAACAGGTCTCCCTAGTAGCTCAGATGGTAAAGAATCCACCTGCAAAGCAGGAGACCCAGGTTCAATCCCTGGGTCAGGAAGATCCTCTGGAGAAGGGCATGGCAACCCACTCCAGTATCCTTGCCTGGAGAATCCCATGGACAGATGAGCCTGGCAGGCTATAGTCTATAGGGTCACACAGAGTTGGACACTACTAAAGTGACTTCACATGCATGCATGCATTTTCTACCAAGCAAGCTTCTCTATGTGTATAAAGAAACTTTGAGTTACTTTGCAATGATTTCCCAAATCTGAGCTATTTTTATTATTAGAATTTACATTTCCATGTCCCAGAGTCTAGGATATGAAGTTTGGTATCAAGTATTAATAGTCTCAGCACCCAGAATCATTCATTAGAGTTAATATGTAATAGTTTACTGCTGTGGTATTTAACAAGTATTTATTAAGTACTAGGTATTGCATTCTGGGCGACAAACACTCCATCTCTGGCATTTAGGGGCTTCCTTGATGGCTCATATGGTAAAGAATCTGCCTACAATGTGAGAGACCCAGGTTCAATCCCTGGGTCAGAAGATCTCCTGGAGAAGGGAATGGCTATGTACTCCTATATCCTTGCCTGGAGAATTCCATGGAAAGAAGGAGCCTGAGGGGCTACAGTCTATGGGGTTGCAAAGAGTCAGACATGACTGAGCAACTAACACTTCATTGCACTGGGTATTAGAGATAGATAAACAGACATCGTCCTGCACTGATGGCAGACATAGGTTAGCTGCAGATTACAAATATGTTTCACTCTGGTGTCAATTCTGATGGATTTAGAGCGGCTGCCCAGAAGGTTGTCTAAAAAAAATTATAAGAGAAGGGGACACATGTACGCTTATAGATGATTCATGATGTATGGCAAAACCCATCACAATATTTTAATTACCTGCCAATTAATTAAAAAAATAATTTAGGCAGCATTTGGTCTTAGTGGGGAAAGAGTCATGGGTTTGGAAGGAAGGAATGGTTTTGAATACTTGCTAATCCAGCTTTAGCTAGAGGTCAGACACAAATACAACAAAATATAATTTAATGCAGAAAGTGCTATTTGTGAGACAAGAACAAAGGAGCATGGAACACAGATTAGGGAGTAATTAATTTAGTCAAGAGGAGAGTTTAGTAAGGAAAGCCTTAATTGAAAGTGTGAAATTTTATCTGGGTCTTGACTGGTGACCAGGAATTCAGTAGGTGATGAAGTGGGGAAAGATGAGCAAAGACACAGAGGTGTATTAGTCCACGGGGTGTTAGGGCACAGAGGACACAGCAGATAGTCTTGCTTGGTTAGAAGCAAGATGTGGGATTATGCTATGAGTTATCATAGGGGGTTGGGACCAGTCTGCAGTGCTTTATTATGTAAGCCACAGGAATCCCTGAAGGCTTTTACACTATAGCATCATACAGCCAAATGTGTGCCTTTAAAAAGTTCCTCATGAAGAACTAGATTGGAGACAGGAAAAAAAGAGAGAGAAAAAAAGAGGCAGGCAGCAGAAGGAAGGTTCCTACAGTTATGCAGATAAGGGACAATGGACATCTAAACTGGGGAGATGTGGCAGAGAGAAAGGAAACGGCATCATCAAACAGAATAAGGATGCTCTTCTCTCAAAGTGAATGTGTTAGTCACGCAGTTGTGTCCAACTCTTTGCGACCCCATGGGCTATAGCCCATCAGGCTCTCAAAAAATGACCTATCATTAGGGTTTCAGTATAAAGCAATTCAACGGTCTAATTTTTTCATTGCTTTTGTTTTAGTATTACTGTTTGAATATGTATAGTCTATGTGTGTGTGTTAGCTGCTCCGTTGTATCCGACTCAATGCAACCCTATGGACTATAGCTCACCAGGCTCCTCTATCCATGGAATCCTCCAGGCAAAAACACTGGAGTGCGTTGCCATTTCCTTCTCCAGGGCATCCTCCCGACCAAGAGATTGAACCCAGGTCTTCTGCATTGCAGACGGACTCTTTACCATTTGAGCCATCAGGGAAGCCCTGAATATGTATATGCATCATTAAATTACACATAAATGGGAACTTGAAGAGTAACTTCAGATTTTTTAATTTATTCGTGAGTCAATCCTGTGAAGTATGTACTAAAATTTCCATTTTACAGAGGAGAAAACTGAGGCTCAAGGATTAAAAGAGCCCGGGATCAGTGATCTTAGATTATACATCTTCTAAATATCAAAATAGCATTTGATCCCAAGACAACTTGACTCCAGAGTCAATGTTCTTAATCACTACTCTGCACCATGGAAACAATTCATTTTCCAATGCTACTGTCCATTTCCACTAACTGTTAAATCTCTTATATAGCTCCTCTTTTCAGTCTCATGTATCTTGACCCAGGAGACAAGCCAGGCAGTATCAGAGGAGTATTGAAAGTAGGAGAAAAGTTCTTCTGGAAGAATCCAATAATTTGGGCTTGAGATCAAAGAAAAATTATTGATTTTTTTTTTCCTGAGTACTTGACAGATTTGTCAAGTAATCTTGAATCTCTTACTCTTTGGGAATCAATGCATTAATTAATCCACAGGCAATGTACCTAGCACTGTGCTAGGTTAATAAATCACCCTAGAATTAGCCCTCAATAGAGACACAGGGGAAAGAGCCCAAGACTATGAGATAGGAGACGGACTTGGGAGCCCTGGCTCTGCCATGAACCTGCCGTTGGCCTTAGACAAGTCTCTTCACCATTGGAAATAGCCCCAGTGATGGCAAAGGTCCTTACCATTTCTATATTTTTACACTTGCCTTACAGGATTAATTGAAGGAAAAATAAAAGAGCAGTTAGTATTGGACAGAAAACTGTGGTAATAAAGCACACTGAATTGCACGACTGGTTTAGCAATCACTTGGCGTCTTCTGAAACTGCCTCCTAAATATGCAGGAAGAGTGTTTATCATTCCAGCTCCTACAGAACCTGACATTTCACTGAGAGAATAGGCTTTACAATGTCGCACTTTCTCAAAAATTGCTGCATTTGAAATCTTGCAGGATATTTAAAACTTGTTTTTAGAGCACCAGAGGCACTTTTCAGCTGAGTTACTCAATGTTTTATCCCTCCATCCTTTTCATCTTGCCTGGAGAGTCCCCAGGGGTAATTTTTAAACATGGCTAGGTACTTTGTCGAGGTCTTTGGAGTTCAGGGCAGTGCAGAGTTTGCTCTGAGGCAAAATATTTTGAACAGTGACAGCATGTGCTCACTGTTTCCTGGAGCTGACAGCTGCAAATCGATCTTTGCATCCCACTTCTTCCAAAAGGAGACAGTGGGGTAGATGGGAACGCAAATATGTTTGTCCACCTGAACAGCATGGTCAGCTTTCTCGCAGTCATCCTCTTGGCTTCACAGGAATTGCAGAAGCAACTGTCAAGCCTTGCAACAGTGCGATCCTGCTGCCTCCCAGCTCTAACAATCAAGAGTCGAGTCTCCAGAGAGGAAGGGCTCCAAGCAGTTAGTTATTAGAGATGATGGCATTCCCGGAGCTCTGGGGCTGCCCGCTCTGCCCTCCAAAATAAACGGTCCTCTTAAGGCTTCACACTATGGGTTCCTCCCTATATTAACACAGGAGCTGACAAATTGGGTGCAAAGCTGCGACTCATATTTTGGAGGTTATAAGAGATGATTGTGCTGGTTCTAATTCCAAAGCTGATCTTTTTAGCAGGTTATGATGGATGACTCGCCACGGTGGTCAGCGCCTCCTGTATATTTTAGGTGGAATGCTTTCTTTTGACACATACTTTACAGAGACATATGTGTATCCTATTTTAATTAATGGAAGAAATGATTCATTCACAAGTGAAAGATTTAATTAAAGAAAGGGTCAGTAGGGGTCAGCCATGAATTGCAAAATACCTCTGATGTTTATTATACTCTCCACCAACTCTGCATGCTGTCTGGAGTGGTACATGGCAGTAAAGGCAGGCGCTGGAAAGAAAGAAAATGAAGTTTAATTAATTCATTCATTCAACAAATATTTCTGAGCCCCTGCTGTGTGTTAGGCACTGTGCTAGGCTCCGCAGATAAAATCATGAGCAGTCAGACATGATTTTTTGCCCTTATTGAAGTAGAGGGGCACAAGAAAAAGTGAAGAACAAATAAAACACTACTATTACTGATGCAAATATGTTTTCTGAAGGAAAAACTCATTTGGGACTCCTCTCCTTGCAGTGTTTTGGTATTGTTTTTTAAGGATCTTAACACCTGGAGTAACAGGCAAATTTGGTTTTGGAGCACAGAATGAAGCAGGGCAAAGGCTAATAGAGTTTTGCCAAGAAAACTCACTGGTCATAGCAAACACCCTCTTCCAACAACACAAGAGAAGACTCTACACATGGACATCACCAGATGGTCAACACCGAAATCAGATTGATTATATTCTTTGCAGCCAAAGATGGAGAAGCTGTATACAGTTAGCAAAAACAAGACCAGGAGCTGACTGTGGCTCAGATCATGAACTCCTTATTGCCAAATTCAGACTGAAATTGAAGAAAGTAGGGAAAACCACTAGACCATTCAGATATGACCTAAATCAAATCCCTTATGATTATACAGTGGAAGTGAGGAATAGATTTAAGGGACTAGATCTGATAGATAGAGTGCCTGATGAACTCTGGATGGAGGTTCGTGACATTGTACAAGAGACAGGGACCAAGATCATCCCCATGGAAAAGAAATGCAAAAACGAAAAATGGCTGTCTGAGGAGGCCTTACAAATAGCTGTGAAAAGAAGAGAAGCGAAAAGCAAAGGAGAAAAGGAAAGATATAAGCATCTGAATGCAGAGTTCCAAAGAATAGCTAGGAGAGATAAGAAAGCCTTCCTCAGTGATCAATGCAAAGAAATAGAGGAAAACTACAGAAAAGGAAAAACAAGAGATCTCTTCAAGAAAATTAGAGATTCCAAGGGAACATTTCATGCAAAGATGGGCTCGATAAAGGACAGAAATGGTATGGACCTAACAGAAGCAGAAGAAATTAAGAAGAGGTGGCAAGAATACACAGAAGAACTGTACAAAAAAGATCTTCACGACCAAGATAGTCACGATAACGTGGTCACTGACCTAGAGCCAGACATCTGAAGTCAAGTGGGCCTTAGAAAGCATCACTACGAACAAAGCTAGTGGTGGTGATGGGATTCCAGTTGAGCTTTTTCAAATCTTGAAAGATGATGCTGTGAAAGCACTGCACTCAATATGCCAGCAAATTTGGAAAACTCAGCAGTGGCCACAGGACTGGAAAAGGTCAGTCTTCATTCCAATCCCAAAGAAAGGGAATGCCAAAGAATGCTCAAACTACTGCACAATTGCACTCATCTCACACGCTAGTAAAGTGATGCTCAAAATTCTCCAAGCCAGGCTTCAGCAATATGTGAACCGTGAACTCCCAGATGTTCAAGCAGGTTTTAGAAAACGCAGAGGCACCAGAGATCAAACATCCACTGGATCATGGAGAAAGCAAGAGAGTTCCAGAAGAGCATCTATTTCTGCTTCATTGACTATGCCAAAGCCTTTGACTGTGTGGATCACAGTAAACTGTGGAACATTCTGAAAGAGATGGGAATCCCAGACCACCTGACCTGCCTCTTGAGAAACCTGTATGCAGGTCAGGAAGCAACAGTTAGAACTGCACATGGAACAACAGACTGGTTCCAAATAGGAAAAGGAGTGCGTCAAGGCTGTATATTGTCACCTTGCTTATTTAACTTATATGCAGAGTACATCATGAGGAACCCTGGACTGGAAGAAGCACAAGCTGGAATCAAGATTGCTGGGAGAAATATCAATAACCTCAGATATGCTGATGACACTACCCTTATGGCAGAAAGTGAACAGAAACTCAAAAGCCTCTTGATGAAAGTGAAAGAGGAGAGTGAAAAGGTTGGCTTGAAGCTCAACATTCAGAAAACAAAGTTCATGGCATCTGGTCCCATCACTTCATGGGAAATAGATGGGAAAACAGTGGAAACAGTGTCAGACTTTTTTTTTTTGGGCTCCAGAATCACTGTGGATGCTGATAGCAGCCATGAAATTAAAAGACGCATAGTCCTTGGAAGGAAAGTTATGACCAACATTGATAGTATATTAAAAAGCAGAGACATTACTTTGCCAACCAAGGTCCGTCTAGTCAAGGCAATGGTTTTTCCAGTGGTCATGGATGGATGTGAGAGTTGGACTGTGAAGAAAGCTGATCGCGAAGAATGGATGCTTTTGAACTGTGGTGTTGGAGAAGACTCTTGAGAGTCCCTTGGACTGCAAGGAGATCCAACCAGTCCATTCTAGAGGAGATCGATCCTGGGTTTTCATTGGAAGGACTGATGCTAAAGCTGAAACTGCAATACTTTGGCCACCTCATGTGAAGGCTTGACTCACTGGAAAAGATTCTGATGCTGGGAAAGGTTGGGGGCGGGAGAACAAGGGGATGACGGAGAATGAGATGGCTGGATGGCATCACTGACTCTGTGGACATGAGTTTGAGTGAACTCCGGGAGTTGGTGATGGACAGGGAGGTCTGGCGTGCTGTGATTCATGGGGTCGCGGAGAGTCGGACACGACTGAGCGACTGAACTGAACTGAACTGAACACTCAACTTGATAGTAAGGTACTTATTTAACTTTGGATTATATATCTGAAACCATCTGACCCAAGTCCACTAGATATAGCATCAATATATTATTCCTAGAAGCAGAAGCTGCACATACTGTGTTACAGTATATGTCCCTTGTCACAGGGGCTCCTTCCTCTGAGTAGATAAACCTTGTGCTTTAGAATCAGGGAAACCTGGATTCAAATCCTGGCTTCTCAGCTTAATTGCTTTCTGGTCTATGATATTACTTTGCTTTTCTGATCTCAATTTTTTTCTTTTAAAAGGAAGAATAAGAACATACAAGGTATTGAGTCAATGTGAAAAAAATAAATGAAAAGTACTTAGCACATAGCTTTTGTATTAGTTAATCAGCATTAATATCTGTAATTTGTTTTCTTACACTATTAGTAGGAGGAGGAGTATTCTCCTTCTCTCTGGAACTTTCTTCATTCTCTGTTCTGCTTGTTCATGTTATTTTCTTAACCCCTCATTTGATGACAGAGGTCACAATTTTTAAAGCACTGAACCCAGTCTGTTATATGCTAGAAGGTGAAAGTGAAGTCGCTCAGTCGTGTCCGACTCTTAGCAACCCCACGGACTGCAGCCTACCAGGCTCCTCCATCCATGGGATTTTCCAGGCAAGAGTACTGGAGTGGGGTGCCATTATATGCTTAGTGGTCGATAAATGACTATCAAATGAATGGATGAAATTTTCTTGATCTCTTTTTGGAACTGGGTAGAGAATAAGTTGACAGCAAACAAAATCCCTTAAAGACTTCCCATAACATTTGGAGTAAAGATCTATACTCCTTATCATGGCAAATGGGAACCTACATGCCCTGACCTCTGCCTACCTTTCAGAACTCAACCATTTTTTACTGAGCTTGAGCAATCAGCCTCGCCTGGAATGCCCTTTCTCTAGAACTGTGTGTGGCTCACACCTTCAGCTCTTTGTTCAAAATGGTTTCTAGAGGCCGTCCTTCCCTGACCACCTTGCCTATTCATTTTCCATCTCCTCATCCTGCTTCATTTTTTCTCAAAACATTATCTCTGTCAGAAATTACACAATATATTTCAAAGTGTAGAAATCTGTTGTCTATCTCCCCAAATTATCACATGTGAGTTCTTGAGGGCAGGAACCTAGTCTGTTCCTGTCCAGCCCTGAATCATCCTGACACCAAATGAAGTATCTCTTTTCATTTTCCTAGGGAAATATTAAAACTTTCCAAATAGTTTCAGTAGCCTTTAAAATATAAGAAATCTTCCCCCTGCCCCTACTCCAAATTTTTGCTTTCAACACCGAATTTAACTTTTCACTACAGAATGGCAGGAAGAGGGAAAGTCTATTTCTAAAATCTAGTCATATGGAAAATGAAGACACAGCCAACATGAGGTCTTCCAAAGCCCCGATTTTAATAGGATTCCTACACATTTTACTTTCTCACCATGAGTCTGGCCCTTGTAAGTTGCTTCCTTCGTGCTTAAAAAGTAGTTTGTTACTCCTGCTCTCCAAGCCAGCAAACATGGATTTTCTTTAGTTTTCACATGATCTGGCTCAAAACAGCAGGAAACTTGAATGTTTCATTTGGCGTCCTTCACTGCCTGAGAACAGAACTGCAAACAAGAGAGTCTCGCTTAGCGCAGGCGGTCCTACCGCTGGAAAGCACAGACCAGAACCTCGTCCTCCACGATGCAGTCCGTAAACAACGATGGCTCACACCTCTCCTGGAATGGGAGGGACGAGTGGGGACCCCAGAGGCGTCCCTCCACGCGTAAGGCCTGAGCCTGGGTGTGTGTGCGCAATGCTGCGTGGTGTGGGGCCTCTGCTGGCTTCTCCTGGAGCATTTTGACCAAGTCTCTCCAAAAAGCCAAACAATGCCGGCTGTTCCTGGCAAGGCCGGGCCTGGCTTACTCAGATTTGTGTTTTAGGAGAGGTGCTTTGGGGTAACAGAACTGGCTCCATTTCCACCATGACCACATCAGCCCCGGTTTCCGCTGTGCAAAAACAAAATTCTCAAAAATGTTACCATACCAAATCGTATGTGGCTTTTGTTTTATAAACAACTTTTTTTTTTTTTTCGGTCTGTGGAAACTGTAATAAAGACCAACACCATATCCAGTTGTTTTCCAGAGAGCCGATCCCACTTGGGAGCTTTTCTCTCAGCATGAGGTCCTGCTCGTTCTTTTCCTAGCAGATATTCCTAAAATTTGACTCTGTGTGGTCAAGGGCATAGCAGTGGATCCTCAGCATCTCATCTTGGAACCATGGGCTTCTTCCTGCTTCTGAAAGAGAAGGTTTCAGAACAACTGATGGAGCACTGGTGGGAGACAGCCATGAAGGAAATGGTCTCACAGAGGATCTCAGTTTTGCTGGGGATGGGAAAGGCTCCCTGGCAAAAGAGGTCATGCATTTGGGGTCCACATGGCCCACAGGCCATGAGAATATACTAGACTGAAGGTTTTGATATTCTCAGATACTTGGACATTGCCTGAAGCGTATTGCACCAAATGCCTTCCTTCTTTCAGTATGATTTCATTTAAGACAAGTAAGATGAAAGCTTACAACAGGACATCACTGATTTTCCAACATAAAACAGGCAAGGGTGATAATATTAATGGAACAACTATGTTCTGGGAGAAAATTCTTACTATTTGCACACATTCCCTGGTCCAATGATTAAGAATTCTCCTTCCAATGCAGGGGATGCAGGTTCAGTCTCTGGTCAAGATCCCACATGCCTCTGAGTAGCTGCAACAAAGAGCCCACATGCTGCAACTAAGAGGCAATGCAGCCAAATAAGTAAATATTTTTTAAAAAGAAAGAAAGAAGTTATCTTCAAGGTACAGCACATGAAAAAATAAGCAAATGAAAGACACAAAATAGAGTTGAGCACCAGAAATTTTTCCCTTGTGACTGAAAAACATGGGTTATCAACAATAATCTCTTGAGAACAAATCCTGTTCACAACTGGCTCCAGTGGAGAATCAACTGCTGAATTACCAAGGGAACGTGTCTAGTACATTTTCATTCCCAGATTTCACGAAGTGGGTTGAGACTCAGACGGCCATTTTCAGATTTGCTTCTGTCACCAACTAGCTATGCCTCAAATTCTACATCTATAAAATGGAGACAATAATATATTAGCTATATATTATATATAATATTACACACATTATATTAAACTAATACTTACCAAAAAGTTCTGTTGTCAAAATTAAATGATGTAATTCATGAAAGTCCTTGGCATAAGGTCTGGCATGTGGTCAAGTGCTCAATAAATGTTACTTTTATTTTATTTTATTTTTTTTATAATTTTTCATTAAAATAATTTTATTTTATTTTTTTTTAAATTTTCTAAAAAAGTATTTTTATTAAAAAAGCACAAATGCAAAGAAATGAACAGAGGAAAAATAAATGTTACTTTTAAAAATAACTATTATAACAGTTTTAATTTATGACATTGTTATTAAATTTAACATGTGTTACTCATGATTCCTATCCATTTCATCCTATTTCTTTTTTGTCAATTTTTTTTTTTTTTACTGCCTTTGAATTCAGAATGTCTGGTAGCCTGCATACTAATTGGTAAAATACAAAATGCCCATTCCTCAGCATGAATTTCTCTGAAAAATACTGTCGGTCATGCTACAGATTCCTGTAAGTATTTTGCTAATTCAAATAGCAAGATAATACTAAAATCAGCATGATTTTCTATTTAGATTATAAGTCCATTTTTAGCACCTTCTTTACTATTCTCTCTTCAGCTCCTAGCACATGGGCTGCTCCAAATTTGTTTGTTGAGTAGACAAATGTTCTTAATTCATACAAAGGAAACAACAACTGCTTGAGTAGCCTCTACTTCTCTTCCATTTATCATTTTTCTAAAACAGAAATCTCCCTGGTGAGTATGGAAGTTCTGAGATAGATGTGATCATGAGTGAGGGACCCTCTGTTCTTGCATTTCTCCCTTCCTGGTGGTTGAAAGGTCATTCTTAGGAATAGAAGCTATCTGATTGCCCAGTACCCTCTTTTGTATGTCATTCAAAATCTTGACTTATTATTTTAAATACCTCCTTTCTTAGAGTCAGAATTATTTTCCCAACGTCATCCTTTTCATTCATTCTAAGAGCTATCATTGCTTCATGTCCCCAGTAATTAGCTAAATGATTCTTCCTACCTTGAAACAGTTAAGTAGAAGGTATACCCAGGAAACTTAAAATTCACAGTCCTCTTCTTTTCTAATTGGTATATGTACCCTAGAACTTTTTTTTTTAAGTTAAAAAATTTATTATTTGGCTTCACTGGCTCTTAGTTGCAGCAATTTTGTTGCAGGGACCTTTAGTTGGGGCATAAAGGGACTTTAGTTGGGTCATGCAAACTCTTACTTGTGGCATGTGGAATCTAGTTCCCTGACCAGGAATCAAACCTAGGTCCCCTGCCTTGGGAGCATGGAGTCTTAGCCATTGGACCACCAGAGAAATTCTCTAGAACTTTTTGAACAATGCTTTGAGTTTCTACACCTTCCCATAAAAGGGTATATGTGTGAGTTGGTGAAAGATGGGGAGTTGGTGATAAAGGAATCCTCCTCCTTCATTTTTAGCCAAGTGAAGGGGTTTCCATTTGGCCACATGGAGAGAGCAACATGTTGGCACATCCACCCACGGCCTGTATGCTGACTTCCTCTGGGGAAACTAGAAGCTTAGCCATGGGCTGACAGCCACTTTGATGGTGGAGTCAGGAGAGAGCTGCTGAGTTGGGGAAGTCTTGAACAACCTTAGTTTGATTGGACAAGGGGTGAGTATTTCCCATGGATCAGATGTGGGCAATGCTGAAGAGAGAGCAAAGCTGCAGACCTTTTAAGATCTGTCCATTTGGACATCCTGGGAGAAGGGACTCCAGCAATGGAGAGTGGCCCCTCTTGAGCTAAGGTCTGCAGAAAGGAGAAATCAAGGAAAATGTGCATTGAAGTTGCAGTTGGAGGGCCCAACTGGGAACCTCCAGAAGAGCCCTGGAAAGCATCCACTGGAGAAGGGACAAGTTGGAACATTTGTCAGACTCAAGAGCATGAGACCACCCAATGATAGAACCAACTCAAATAAGGGCTTTCTTGACCTTTATCTCCTCTTCCCTTTTTGTTCACATACCTTAGCAGTCAGAAAGTAGATAACAAGCTGAGGGTAGAGAAGGGGAGGCCAGGAGGAAGAAATAGGCAAGATGTCAAGACTATATCCCTTCTTGCTCACTATGACATAGTTTATTTTTTGTTGGCACATAATCTAATTTACATTTCAAAAAGTTATTCTGGATACCTTGTAGAGAAATGTCACAGAAGTAATAGAGAAAACACAAAGACCAGATAGAGGACAATTTCACTGGTCCACAGGAGGCATTAGGGAGCTTTGGACCAGGGTAACCAAGCAGAAGTGTTGAGAAGTAATTGGATTCAGAATATATTTTGAAGGTGGAAAATGTCATGCCTGTGAGGAAAACAGAAGAATCTCCTTTGACCACAAAGTTTTTGACCTGAGAAATTTTTTGAGTGAATGAATTAATTATTGAGTGAATGAATGAACTGGGAGTCTTGGTGGCTCAGATAGTAAAGAATCTGCCTGCAATGCAGGAGACCTGGGTTTGATCTTTGGGTAGGGAAGATCCCCTGGAGATGGGAATGGCAACCCACTCCAGTTATTCTTGCCTGGGGAATTCCATGGACAGAGGAGTCTGGTAGGCTACAGTCCATGGAGTCACAAAGAGTCAGGCACAACTAAGCAGCTAACACTTACTTATTAATGAGTTTTCTTGATAAAGTCTCTTGATGAGGGTAAAAGAGAAGAGTGAAAAAACTGGCTTAAAACTCAACATTCAAAAAATTAAGATCATGACATCCAGTCCCATCACTTCATGGCAAATAGAAGGGGGAAAAGTGGAAACAGAGACAGATTTTCTTTTCTTGGGCTCCAAAATCACTGCAGATGGTAACTGTAGCCATCTCATTCTCTGCCGTCCCCGTCTCCTCCTACCCCCTCTACCTCCGTCCCTCCTAGCATCAGACTCTTTTCCAGTGAGTCAACTCATCGCATGAGGTGGCCAAAGTATTGCAGTTTCAGCTTTAGCATCAGTCCTTCCAATGAACACCCAGAATTGATCTCTTTTAGAATGGACTGGTTGGATCTCCTTGCAGTCCAAGGGACTCTCAAGAGTCTTCTCCAGCACCACAGTTCAAAAGCATCCATTCTTCGGCAATCAGCTTTCTTCACAGTCCAACTCTCACATCCATACATGACTACGGGAAAAACCATAGCCTTGACTAGATGGACCTTGGTTGGCAAAGTAATGTCTCTGCTTTTTAATATGCTATCTAGGCTGGTCATAACTTTCCTTCCAAGGAGCAAGCGTCTTTTAATTTCATGGCTGCAATCCACCCTAATGATGTAGAACATGGAAGAAAAAGGTGAAAAGAAAGAAAAAAGAGGATAAATGTTGTGACAGTTAGTTTTACTTGTCAACTTAATTGGGCTAAAGGATGCCCAGATAGCTGGTAAAATGTTATTTCTGGGTGTGTCTGAGGGTGTTTCAGAAGAGACTATCATTTGAATCCACAGACTGAATAAAGAAAGGTTGCCCTCGCCCAAGAACGTGGACACCATCCGATCTTTTGAAGGTTTGCATAGAACAAAAAAGTGGAGGATGGATGAATTTTCTCTCTGCTTGAGCTGGGACATCCATATTCTGCCTTCAGACATCAATGCTTCTGGTTCTCCAGCCTTTGGACTCAGACTGGGATTTATGTCATTGGCTCCCTGGTCCTTAAGCCTTTGGGTTTGGACTGGAACTCCACCACTGGCTTTTCTGGGCCTCAAGCTTGCAGTCAGTAGATCATGGGACTTAGCTTCCATAATCATGTAAGTCAATCCTTCATAATAAATCTCTTTCCATATTTATGTGTGTGTATATATGTATCAGTTCAGTTCAGTTCAGTTCAGTCGCTCAGTTGTGTCCGACTCTCTGCGACCCCATGAATCACAGCACGCCAGGCCTCCCTGTCCATCACCAACTCCCGGAGTACACCCAAACTCATGTCCACAGAGTCGGTGATGCCATCCAGCCATCTCATTCTCGGTCGTCCCCTTATATTAGACATACTGTATACCTCTCCTATTCACTCAGTTTCTCTAGTAACTGTGACTAATACAGACGCGAAATTAATTATTGGATGTCATGGTGACCATGAAAATATATCATCCAATTCTTGCTTCAAGGTAGGGCTTTTTGCCCCAGTGGCTGGGAGTACTGTCAACAGACAACTTCCAGATGTCAGCCCCTTTGCCTCAGCTGCAGAGAGCCCCTTTATCCAAGGTCATGCCCTTCCTAGGACACCATATCCAATATATGATCTCATGGGGATATAAAGGCTCAGCTACTCTGTCCCACGGTGGAATAACACTAATATATCATATATGCTCTAGAGGTCCCTGTGGAACTGGTGGAGCTTTGATCAGGCCTGCCATCACAGCTGGACTTCTATCTCTGCCCAATCCTACTTCCTCCCTTGCCTACCAGACGTGTTGATCCAAATAGACATCCTGCACGTCAGTCTCCATCTTACTGTCTGCTTCCAGAGAATCCAGTGACAGTTGACAGAAGTGGTTCAAAAGAGATAATGCAGTCAGGGTTTGGGAGCTGAATCTCACTGGCTGGCTGGCAAGAAAGATTCCATTACTGAAAAGTATGAAGTAATTACTAATTATCAGGAAAATGGAATTGGATACTTGTTGCTGTGTCATTGATATCCTGGAAAAAGATAATGAAAAGTAATGAGAGAGCAGCAAGCAACTGAAAAACCAACAGTGAAAGCTGGGAGGGTTCCCTGGTAACTTATGATAAGACTCTCATTTGCTATAGTGGGAGAGCAGAAAAATATGAGGCCTAGGCCCAGGACATAGTCAAAGCTATGGTTTTTCCAGTAGTCACGTATGGACATGAGAGCTGGATCATAGCGAAGGCCGAATGCTGAAGAATTGATGCTTTTGAACTGTGGTGTTGGAGAAGTCTCTTGAGAGTCCCTTGGACAGCAAGGAGATCAAACCAGTCAATCTTAAAGGAAATCAACCCTGAATATTCATTGGAAGAACTGATGCTGAAGTGGAAGCTCCAATATTTTGGCTACCTGATGTGAAGAGCCCACTCATTGGAAAAGATCCTGATGCCGGGAAAGATAGAAGGCAGGAGGAGAAGGGGATGACAGAGGATGAGATAGTTGGATGGCATCACCGACTCAGTGGACATGAGTTTGAGTAAGCTCCAGGAGACGGTGAAGGACAGGGAGGCCTGATGAGCTGCAGTCCATGGGGTTGCAAATAGTCAGACATGACTGAGTGACTGAACAACAAGGCCCAGAACTTCATGGTCAAAGTGGAGTGGTTGAGTTCTAGAAAAGGTTAAGTTGCCAACCAAAGCATATCTATTATGTAGGGTCAGGGCCTTGATAAAATTAAAACCTCATCCTTGGGATTATCTGATTGAATGCCCTGTCAAATTTTGAACTCCTGGACTCCTCTGAAGACCTCTGAACTCCCGGTCTTCAGAAATGACCCACCTTCTCTAGAAATGATGAGAACTCTCCCTTCCTGAAGATAGTGCAGAGAACTTTGGCCTGTGAGATAATAAGTGCCCCTGAGAACCTTTGCCCACCTTCCCTCCTTGCCAACAGACCTATAACTAGGAGTGGGTCATGATAATTCAGCTGGAGATGTTTCAGGTCTCATAAGGAAAGAAACTGACCCTTCTCCAAATTTGCAGCAAAACATAAGCAATATGTATAGCAGAAGATGAGGAGCAGGTATGGAGCCAGATTCTGAGGGTGCATGTTCAAGGAGGTTGGAACATAAGATTGGATAGTGTTGAGTTTACTGGTTTTGGAGCACCCTGCTAAAATAGAAGGTACAATACCCTGGCAAGGACTCTGAGAGATGATGCAAACTCTAGGACAGTTCCTAAAAGTATTGAAAAAAGCAATGGACCCCATTAAGGGAAATCAAATTTTCAGAACTGCTGTGTCAGATGGTTGTGCCAGAAAGTTGTTTGAAAGGTTCACAGAAGTAGGTGGAATGGATATGCTGGAATGGATATACTCAACAAGGCTAGAAGACTCACCAGATAATTGCTCTTCTGTGAGAAGACAAAGAAGATACACCATTTACCAAGACCAGAAAGAATATGCTGGTGAGAATATCAGAATGTCTCTAACACACAAATTTGACCTTATTACTCCCTTGCTTAAAAACTCTTTAGTGACTTCCCATTTTATGGGGCATCATGGATATGTTTGAGTCTTGTTCAGCAGTCCAAGTTCTCAGTTTGAGAGGTCATTTCAGAAGTAGACTCACACAGGGCCTTCCCTGACAGCGGAGTGGTTAAGACTTCACCTTCTAATGTAGGAGGTGAGAGTTTGACCCCTGGTTGGGAAATTAAGATTCCCCCATGCTTCATGACCAAAAAACAGAACATAAACAACAGAAGCAATATGGTAACAAATTCAATAAAGACTTAAAAAATGATCTACATCCAAAAAAAAGGTCTTTTTAAAAAAATGTTTAAAAAAAAAAAAAACCTCCCATAGCAATGGGGTTAATAGGATCCCCAAAGCAGGAGAGGTTAGGTGGTGATCCTTAACTGCTCAAAGTCAAATGGATGTAATTATAATAAGACTATAGTTACAGCAGTAGCCAAGAGGGCTTGACCTGTGGAGATTTATTGGTATACTTAATAGAACATGTTGTCCCTCAAGGCAAAAGAGATGGGCAGCCAAAAAGGGTTCTAATCAGATTTTATCTCCACAGAAATTAAGGGAATATAATCAAGGAGCTGAAGACAGTTACTCTAATTTAAAAAGTCACAGGATCTAGTCTAGTTTCTGGACTTGAATCTAATTTCAAAACCAGACTCACTAATTCAACAGGAGGCCAGTTCTCCAGGAGGAAGGGCTCTGTAACACCCCAGCAAATATACATGGTAATGATTTCCCTAGTCCTTCTGCAAAGGGACCTATGTATAGTTTGTTACTTTGGTAACTATACACTGAATAAAAGAAAGTACTCAAACATTTCAAGGACTGTTGGGTACAGTATGAATACTTAGAGATCTGAATCATCATCACAGCACTTCTCAGAGTAGGGGACTATAGAGGCCAGGTAATAGATGGACTCCTGGTCAAAGTCCAGTTTACCATGTGTTCACTAGATCCATGACCCATCAGTGGTCATCTCCCCTGTCCCTGAATGTATAATTAGATTTGATATACTTAGTACAACTCCTATATTGGGTTTTTGATCTATAGGATAAAAACTACCATTGTGGGTAAAGCCAAGAGGAGGTCTCTGAAAATGTCCTACCATCAAAAAGAGTAAATCAGAGACAATATCACATTTCAGAGGGATGGCAAAAATTACTTGAGTAATTTATTATCATTTTCTAGGATCTATCTGGTCTCCGCAAGGACTAGACTAGGGAATTAAATGAAAATCAAAGGATAAAGGCATTAATACTAGTGCCATGAAAATCAAGTGATAAAGGCATTAATACTAGTAGGGAAATGTAGTAAATTCTTAAATTGTCCATTGAAACTGATATATACGATACTATATCATTAATGGCATTAAAAATAGCAATTCTAGCCAAATCAATCATTTAACAAACTTTCATTGCATGTTACCTTCTTCTGATAGGTAACTGAAATAGATATGACCCCTTCACCCATGACAGCGTAGAGTGGTGAAAACCAGATTTGTGCGGAATAAAAGGGAAGGAAATAAAATCAGTAAGTGTGCACTACTTAAGGTTTGGAGATAACAGAGGTACAAAAATGTATGGACCCTTAGAGCTACAACTCCATACCCAGCCTCATATGCACATACTCTAGGAGTCCCCAAAATACCTCCTTTGCTAGTTCCTCACTGCTTTCCATGTGCGATGGGCCAGCTTAGCTGCCCTCAGCAGATGTGTCTCAAACATCTTGATCCTGAGAAGTTGATGCTTAAACTGACATCAAAGGATTATGTGTGAACTGTTCAGTGGACTGGTCGGGGGAGGAGAGGAAGGGGAGTATTTTCCTCTTCCAGTTACATTAGTTGGGAGGGAAGGGAAAAGTCTATGGAATTTACACCTGATATCTCCAACTTTCTCCATGAAATAGAAGGCAGGACCATCTTCATGGTTGCAGTTAGGCTACATGGTACCTAGGCAGCCAGGTCTGAGTTGGCTGGGTTCAACCAGAGTAACTACAGACTTCTCAGCCTGCTGGGATGGCTGTTGTATCAGACAGTGTCCAGTCAGGAAAGAGGACTCCAAGCTAGGCATTTCA
Source organism: Moschus berezovskii (assembly GCF_049115385.1). Lineage (NCBI taxonomy): Eukaryota > Metazoa > Chordata > Mammalia > Artiodactyla > Moschidae > Moschus > Moschus berezovskii. Next base: position 37,312,337 of record NC_142463.1, read on the forward strand.
AAGAGAGGGAACTTAAAATAGTGAATTGGTTACAAAGGTGATGGAAAGTTGAGAGGGCAAAAACAGCAAGCAGAGGTAGCCCAAATATCTGCAACTGCAGAAAGCAAAGATTAGGGGAACAAAAGAGAAAAGAAAGGGTTAGCAAGACCTAGGTAAAAAGAAGCCCCTACCCACATGCTGGGCCTCAGACCTCAGGGAAGCTGAGTCTGACTGGTGCTGGTACTTTTAAGCAGGAACAATGTAACTGGTTTGGGGAGTGCCAGTGAAGCTGGGGACTGAATCCATAGCTATACTTTGCTGCTGTTTTCCCTACAGTGATACCAACACTAGAAATAGAAAAAGCCCTTCTACTTCCTTCCACCTTCCAGTCTCCCTGCCATTCTTCCCACTGACAGACCATCAGCTAATAGGAAGCCAATGGGCAGCAGCTTCTGAGAAGCATAGTTTGCAGACCTTGGCCCCAGCATCACAGAGCAGCAGAACACAGAGGGGTGGTTTAGAAACTGAACAACAAGAAATAAACACTACAACCATATCAGAGGAAAAGATTAACTGGAGGGCCTAAAACTTTGGGCTTAAACAAAGAGACTGGTGCACCGGAGGGCAAATACATGTAGGTGCTTGTACAGCCGGCAGGTATGAGGTGTGACCAGGCATTCGTTTTCCTCTTTGTCGGCTGGTACTGGCAGTTGCGGAGATGCCACAGAGCCTGATGACAGTGAGAATATAGCATTGGCGAGGGTAAGAACACATCCAGCTGGTCCCACTTGTGGTCCTAGGACCTGTGTCCTCTTTGCAAAGGAATTCAGGTGGACCACCAGCCTCTTCCTCATGGTTCAGATTTTCCTAGGTAGAAAGACCTTAGAAGAGCTTCCTAGGGCAGCTGGACCACATGAACAAAATTTTGAGGAGAATAAACTGGAAGGTATGTTTGGAAGATAGTCAAAGCATCTCCTCCTTTTAAAATTTGGGAAGGAGTTTTTTATATGTTTTTTAATCTATAGCTTTCTTATGTGGCTGCTGCTGCTGCTAAGTCACTTCAGTCGTGACCGACTCTGTGCGACCCCATAGATGGCAGCGCATCAGGTTCCCCCATCCCTGGGATTCTCCAGGCAAGAATACTGGAGTGGGTTGCCATTTCCTTCTCCAATGCATGAAAGTGAAAAGTGAAAGTGAAGTTGCTCAGTTGTGTCCGACTCTTAGTGACCCCGTGGACTGTAGCCCTCCAGGCTCCTCTGTCCGTGGGATTTTCCAGGCACGATTACTGGAGTGGGGTGCCATTAGAAAATACAGTGTGAAACTATTCCATTCTCAATGGAATATTCCATTCTCAGTTTCAGTAGAAATTATAAATACCCAGGAATAAACTTAAGAAATGTGCATAATTTGTCCACGGAGGAATTTTTTTTTTTAATTTAAAGGAACAAAAATAGCACTGGAGTAAGTAGAAAGATATAGTCTGCTGGGAGTTTAAGTATTAAAATATAAATTATTATTCAACTTATGTAGATGTCTAGTAAAGTTATCCCAAAGATGCACATGACATATGCTTAAATATCCTGAAAATTAATCATTCTCATGCAATTTGATGATGTTCATAGTCATATAACTTGATGACAACGTAAGTTGATAAAATTATTCTAGAAACAACTTGGTTATGTGAATCAAGGATTCTTTTAAATATATATGTTGATCTAGAATTTTATGTTTAAAATTTTATCTAAAGGAATAATCAGATATGCTGATAAAATTTGCCTTCCAGGATATTCATTATAAGATATTCATAATGTACAAAAACTAAAATCACCCTACATATCTAGCTTCAAGAGAATGTTAGACTATATATATACATGTGTGTGTGTGTAATAGATATTTATACAGAGAATTTAAAAGTATATTATCCATGACTATTCAAAGATGGGGAATAGTTTAGATGTTAAGTGAAAAGAACAGAATTCACATTCTATATAATGAGATTCATGTGGGCATATGTGTGTGCGTATGCATACGTATGCTTCTACATATACAGAAAAAAAATGGAAAGAAATTCACTGAACAATTATCAATGGTTAATCCTGGGCGATGAAATTACAATAAATTTTTACTTTATATCTTTTATGTGGTAATTTTTACCGTGAAAACATTCAATAAGAAAAATACAATTATTTCAAAAAGAGGTAAAGGGAACCTTTTACTTCCTCCAATTTGTCTTTCAAAAATTCAATGTTTTAAAATGCCAGTATGTGCCAGACACAGTGCCATTTGGAGATCAGACAACCTGGATCAGAGTTGAGTATCTAGATCAGGGAGTGGTAGGAAATGCAACTGCAAAGATAGGTTGGACCAGGTTGTTCATGGCCTTGTAAGTCAGGCAAGAGAGCTTAGATTCCATCTTGGAAGTTTTGAAGTGTCTGTGGCAGTCATTACGAAGAAAAACTACGACTGTACCAATTGTCTGTTGGGAAAAAAAGAAAAAAATAATTTCATTCTTGTCCCTGGGACCTCCCTGTAGCTCAAATGGTAAAGAACCTGCCTACAATGCAGGAGACCTGAGTTTGACCCCTGGGTCGGGAAGATCCTCTGGAGAAGGGAACGGCTACCCACTTCAGTAATCTTGCCTGGAAAATCCCATGGGCAGAGGAGCCTGGCGGGCTACAGTCCATGGAGTTGCTAAGAGTTGGACACAACTGAGTGACTAACATTACTACTTGTCCCTACCCTATTTGTGGAGGGAATGATTAAGTACCACTCCACTTTTAATATTACTAGGCTTTGCTCCCTAAATTATGATGACTAAATCATAAGTATTGAAATCCTCTCCTCTCTGTATGAAGTTCGCAGATAGATGAGCAAGCAGTATTAAGTTGTATCAGAAATAACAAAAGTCACAGGAACTCCTGATAATAGGAAGGTAAATGCAGTAGCCCCACTGTCCATGGGGACTATGTTCCAAGGCCCCCCGTAGATGCCTGAAACTGCAGATAGTACTAAACCTTACGTTTACTATGTTTTTCCTTTACATACATACCTAAGATAAAGCTAATTTATAAATCAGGCACAGTAAGAGATTAACAACAATAGCTAATAATAAAATAGAACAGTCACAACAGTATATTGTAATAAAAGTTATGTGAACGTGGTCTGTCTCCCCAGATATCGTATCGTAGTATACTCATTCTTCTTGTGATGAGGAGATGATAAAATGCCTAGGTGATGAGGTGAAGAGAGGTGAGCCAGCATGAAGACACAGCGTTAGGCTCGTGCAGACCTTCTAACAATACATCAGAAGTAGGATCATCTGCTTGGGCTGACTCTGGATCTTCAAGCTATGGTGATGTCAGTGCTTGGCTGTCAGGAGCAGAGGACGTTGATAGCTGGGGAATCCCAGGATGGACGGTGTGGGAGGGTGTGAGATTTCAGAATGATGTAGCAATCTAGAACTTATGAATTGTTTATTCCCGGAAATTTCCTTTCCAGTTTTTGGACTGGGGTTGACAGGAGTAACCTTCTCCTGGAATTTCCCAGGAACACGCCACTCTCCAGCTATTTAAAACTATTTCGAGTTCCTCAAACAGCCCTTGTGCTTTGTCATCTCCCTGCTTTTGTTTGTGCTATTTCTACTGCCAAGAACTCTATTCTGCACTCCCCCCATTCACCTGATAACTCCGATTTACTTGCGTGAAGACTCATCCAAGAGGTGTACTATCCAGGAAACCATCACTGACTCCCCCAAATGTGAGTAGTAGGTCACCACTGTGTTCATGTAGTACTGTAGGCTTATCTGTAGTGTATTATTAATAGCTTTTATCTCACCACTGCAGTTGTTTATATGTCCGTCTCCCTCACCATCCTCAGTTTCTTGAGGAAGAGACGTCAGCTTTTATTGTGGACATCAATTCTGTCTTCCCAGGACCATTCTTTTTTGATTTTTAAAAAATATAATTTATTCTTTTTGGCTGTGCTGGGTCTTCGTTGCTGCACAGGCTTTCTCTGGTTGTGGTGAGTAGGGGCTATTCTCTAGTTGCATCATGGTGGCTTCTCGTTGTGGAGCATGAGCTTTAGGGTGTGCAGTCTTCCGTAGCTGCATCTCCCAGGCTCTAGAGTACATGCTCATTAATTGTGGCCCATAGGCTTAGTTGCTCTGCTGCATGTGGGGTCCCCCTGGATCAGGGGTCAAATCTGTGTCTCCTGCATTGGCAAGTGGATTCTCTACCACCGAGACACAGAAAAGCTCCTAGGACCACTCTTTCCATTGTGGAAGTGTCATAACTTTATCCCATGTAGCTCTGCATAGATTATTCTTCATAGTGCCCTGAGGGCTTGGGCATTTGATCCAGGACTGGCAATTCCTGGTACCACAATCCTCTTGATGACAATGACTGATATTAAGTTTAGGCATGTGACTGAACAGAATCTGTTTATGGTTTGTTATTGTTGTTCAGTTGCTAAGTCATGTCCGCCTCTTTGCGACCCCATCAACTGCAGCACACCAGGCTTCCCTGTCCTCTGCTACGTCTTGGAGTTTGCTCAAGTTCATGTCCATTGGGTCGGTGATGCTATCTAACCATTTCATGATATTAATATACAAATCCTGGAAAGAGAAGATTTCTCTTTTCCTTTTAGATTGAATGCTATAATGATAGAGGCCTTGGACTACTAATAGTCATCTGTCCCATCTCATGAAGAGAGCATGTCCATGGAGTTGAACTAACCCTGGAGAGGGGTGCACGGTTAGAATATGGAACTAGAGCCCAAATAACATAAGTCAGCCCCCGAATCTAATAAATGAGCAACAAGTGCATTCTGCATTTCCCAATTATATAAGCCAATAAATTCCCTTCTGTACTTAAGGAATTTGAGTTATATTCTGACACTTGCAACCAAGAATCCTGAAAAATGTGTCTTTACAATTTACGTTCCCTCTGAATCACAGTAATTGGCACATAGGACTCAATAAACACATGTTATGTGAATGAACAAATAACAGCAAAAGGTTCAGTGAATTCCTTCTGCTCCCTCCCCGAACTGCTTAGTGTCTGCTGCTCATCAAAAGCACCCCAACTTCTTACATCTTGCTGTAGAGGCCACACCACCTGTGTCGACATGTGGTTTCTCCTTAAACAATATTTGTCTAGTTAACAAGTGCCTAAAATGTCTATTAATCTGTAAACACTTGGAGAGGCTCCAGTTTGTATTCTTATTTTCCTAGTTTCATGTGTCAAACGAATCTCAAGTTAGGAAAGTTCTTATCAAAAAAGCCATCAAGCCTCATCCAATTCACTGAACAAAAAGATTGAGAAGCCCTTTATCTGACATTGGACTTTGTAAAAGGAGCCTTGACTTAAGTGTTCTTGAGCCTTGTGATTGTGGGTCATTGTATCTGGGAAGTGATTTTCCCTCTTGCAGGAATCGATTGGGTAAGTCCTCCACTGTGTAGCTACTGAAGACTCTGCCTTAAATGGAAGGAAGTAGAGCTTCTAAGTCATTAGTAGATTAATCCTCTTCCTTGGTTTTTAGAGAATAAAAGGCAGTGTGTTTTTAATGAACAAATTTTATTTGATTTTGAAGCACTTTCTCCATATAAGGTAAATGTCCTATTCAAAGTTCTCTCTTCCTTTTTACATACAGCAAATCTAATCCTCTTTCAACATACACCTGAAAGTCATAGCATTTTATATATTAAAAACAATTCAAGGTTCTTCGCATCAGAAACAATCCTGCTTGTATCCACTTAACTCATATAAATATTTAGCAAGGTCAGCAAAGATGCTTCTGAAATTTTTCCTTTCAATTATTTCTTAAGGTCAGTAATCTAAAATCCCCAAAGCATGATGTGTTTTTACAACAAAAGACAAATACATAAAGAAAATTAAAAGCAAAAATTAGAACTGCCTTGTTCATGTGCTTTTGGGTGGTTCGGAAAATGTGTCAGGATCTGATGGTTTCTGCTTGAAAAGTAAATGTAATGAAAGCCAAAACCAAGCATGACTCATCCCCCCAGGACAGAGTCAAAGAATATAGTGGTGTGGACTCTTACATGCAGTGTAAGATGAAATTCCTGTATTTACAGAGAAAATCCAGGGATTACAGGGGTTTGGAGTAAGGTAAAGGGGGGTTGATTGCTCTGCATAGATGTTGGGAAGAATTTGAGGAAGACTTTTTGTTTCTGAGAGGAAGGGGGAATGGGAGAATGAAGGGGACACTGGACAAGCAGGAGGAGGACTAGTAGAAAAACTTTTAAGATCAGGTCTAAGTTTTCTTTTTATCTAGCTTTATTGCTTTATCTCCCACTTATCTTCAGTTCAGTTCAGTTCAGTCGCTCAGTCGTGTCCGACTCTTTGCGACCCCATGAATCACAGCATGCCAGGCCTCCCTGTCCATCACCAACTCCCGGAGTTCACTCAAACTCATGTCCATCGAGTCGGTGATGCCATCCAGCCATCTCATTCTCTGTCGTCCCTTTCTCCTCGCGTCCCCAATCCTTCCCAGCATCAGTCTTTTCCAGTGAGTCAACTCGTCGCATGAGGTGGCCAAAGTATTGCAGTTTCAGCTTTAGCATCAGTCCTTCCAATGAACATCCAGGATTGATCTCCTCTAGAATGGACTGTTTGGATCTCCTTCAGTCCAAGGGACTCTCAAGAGTCTTTTCCAACACCACAGTTCAAAAGCATCCATTCTTCGGTGATCAGCTTTCTTCACAGTCCAACTCTCACATCCATACATGACCATGGGAAAAACCATAGCCTTGACTAGACGGACTTTGGTTGGCAAAGTAATGCCTCTGATATTTAATATACTATCTAGGTTGGTCATAACTTTCCTTCCAAGGAGTAAGCGTCTTTTAATTTCATGGCTGCAATCAGCATCCGCAGTGATTTTGGAGCCCCAAAAAATAAAGTCTGACACTGTTTCCACTGTTTTCCCATCTATTTCCCATGAAGTGATGGGACCAGATGCCATGATCTTTGTTTTCTGAATGTTGAGCTTCAAGCCAACCTTTTCACTCTCCTCTTTCACTTTCATCAAGAGGCTTTTGAGTTCCTCTTCACTTTCTGCCATAGGGTGGTGTCATCTGCATATCTGAGGTTATTGATATTTCTCCCAGCAATCTTGATTCCAGTTCGTGCTTCTTCCAGACCAGCGTTCCTCATGATGTACTTTGCATATAAGTTAAATAAGCAGTGTGACAATATATAGCCTTGACGTACTCCTTTTCCTATTTGGAACCAGTCTGTTGTTCCATGTCCAGTTCTGACTGTTGCTTCCTGACCTGCATACAGGTTTCTCAAGAGGCAGGCCAGGTGGTCTGGTATTCTCATCTCTTTCAGAATTTTCCATAGTTTATTGTGATCCACACAGTCAAAGGCTTTGGCATAGTCAATAAAGCAGAAATAGATGTTTTTCTGGAACTCTTTGCTTTCTCCATGATCCAGCAGATGTTGGCAATTTGATCTCTGGTGCCTCTGCCTTTTCTAAAACCTGCTTGAACATCTAGGAGTTCACGGTTCACATATTACTGAAGCCTGGCTTGGAGAATTTTGAGCATGGCTTATCTTAGTGAACTTCATTTTGCCACATACATAGAGGTCTATAGTGAATTATATATCCATATATATGTATGTACACATTTGTGTATATCATTATATAAACACACATATGTATATGTATTATATATACACATGTATATGTATATCACAGCCTTGTCGTGGCCAAGGGGCTTTCGTAACTCAATGACGCTATTAGCCATGCTGTTCAGGGCCACCCAAGATGGATGGGTCACAGTGAAACATTCTGACAAACTGTGGTCCACTGGAGGAGGAAATGGCAACCCGCTTCAGTATTCTTGCCATGAGAATCCCATGAATAGTATGAAAAGGCAAAAAGATATGACTCCAGAAGATGAACCCCTCCAGGCTGAAAGGTGTCCAATAAAGCTACTGGGATGAGATGGTTAGATATCATCACCAAATCAAAGAACACGAATTTGAGCAAACACTGGGAGATAGTAGAGGACAGGAGCCTGGTTGCCAATACAACTTAGTGACTGAATGACAAAAACAAAATGAAGTAAAGAAAGAATTTTTAAAGTTTTTTGGGGTCAATACCAAATGAAGGAGAGAAATGGCCAGTCACAAAGAGGCAGAATGGGAAATAAGAACTGAGTGGAAATATGTGACTGGATTCAAAGGTGACTATAAGAAATTAAAGTCCCTGAGATGAATTCGTATGGCAAAACCAACCAATATAATATTGTAAAATAATTTGCCTCCAATAAAAAATAAATTAATTACCAAAAAAAAAAAAAATAAAGTCCCTAAGAATTTTCACAAATGTTTGGGAGGGCACTAGACTTTCCCATGAGGCATAGAACATGGTTCAGGTTAATCTTAGGAAGATATCAAGGGGTAAGGAAGCCTCAGATAACAAAGCATCTATATGATATGATTTCTCCCCAAACTCAGAGATCTAAGCACTCAGCTAACTAGGGATGGGTCACATTGATGACACAAAAGGAAGGTCTTTGTTGTTTATTATATAAATAACACAAGTAATAGAATTTACAGAAATAAAATGATTGAAGATAAGACCAGAAAACAGAGAGGCATAAAAATGTGGAATAGTAAGTAGCCTTTCAAATCATGGCAGAAATAGGAAGGAAAGAGTTCAAGAGGGCAGTTGTGAATGGTGATAAGTTGACTATAGACAGACTTGGGCAGAGAAGGTCCAGGCTGAATAAAATCTGCATATTCTGTATACAAATAAAAATGGATTAATACCATATATTATTCTGTACATAGACACATCCTTTGTAAATAGAGCTAGAAACTGTAATTATATAAAATATCTTACATGCTCTTTAATATTTAATTAGCCTCCCCACTGGAAATCAACCACGTAGAAAAGAAACACTTTCTCAATAGGTTAATATTAATTACTTAACAAGCCTGGCATTGATATTTATGGAATACTTAAGAAACAAGCATTCATGAAGTGGAAGCATGTTCATCTGTCTACTGGGAGGTTTACAGCATTTTTCAAAGTGTCAAATTCACTTTGCGCTCTGCCTCTTTATGTTGTGAAAATTTGAAATTACTGTTGATTTGAAGGCTCTTCAAAGGCTCTTTTTTTATCCCTAGCTGAGAAAAAAATTGAAATGGATTAATCTGGTATTCTTTAAGTATGTCATTTGTTAATCGTGCAAAAAGAAGATGATAACCATATGAGGAAAGGAAATCTTAAAGGCAGCAACCAGCCTCAAGAGAAATGGAGGAGGAAGTTCAGTATCTGATGTGATTTGAAGAATGTTAGAAAAGATGCCACATGGATAGAATAACCCTGTTAGAACTACAAAAATGTGGTACTTAAGAATAGCCCCTGTACTGCAATTATTCATCTGCTCATTCATTCTTTCAGCAATGTACGTCCGATCCTCTCTCTGTCCTGCCTTGGCCTGGATGCTGTGATACAAGGGGATATCTGGAATACTGATTAATAAAAGCAGTCTCCATCCTTAGCACCTCAGACTCCAACTGGGGAAACACACAAGTAAGAAACAATTGTAGGGACTTCCCTGGTGGTTCAGTGGCTAAGACTCTATGCTCCCAATGCAGGGGGTCCAGGTTCAATCCCTGGTCAGGGAACTAGAACCCACATGCCACAACCAAGAGTTTGCGAGACTCAACAAAGATCCCATGTGCCTCAACTAAGACCAGGCATGGTCAAATAAATAAATACTAAAAAGAAGAGAAAAGAAACAGCTGTAGTTTTCTGTGCTAAGTGTACCACGGAGAGAAATAGCGGTGAGAATAGGAATTCTAGATAAGGAGTGATAAATTTGTATGTAAATGTATGCTAAATATTAAGTAAATGTACATCTCAAAATATTTTTCTCCCTTAGTACCTGAAAATTCTTTGATTAATCGTGTTGTGAGAGCTTGTGTGGAAGGATGAAGGGTGCCCTAGACCCCAAAGCAGTTCTGGTTTTAGCTGTGCCCCTGAGCAGCCCTGGACTTCTGGCAAGTCCCGCAAGGCCTTGGAGCTTCGGTGGCCTCCTTTATAAAGTCAGAGCATTTGTCCTGATGATCTATAAGCTACTTGCTGAGCTTGACGTCTAAGAAGCTTCATTTAAAATGCAAATGTTATCCTCAAAGAGTGATGCATGAAGCCAATGGGACTTTATTGTGCATTAGTTAATTAAATTTGCTAGCCAGTCACCTTCCAGAGCCCTGAGAGAAAGGGACACAGGTAGGATTCATCTCAAAAATGGGACAAAGGGCCCTAGATTTGGGTGGATATGAAAATAGGAGATCTGGGCAAATAGAAGCAATGGAAAGCATTCAGGCTGAGCAGGATGTATCAGGAGGAAGAAGAGCTATAGATAACATTTTTAACATGTTGTAGGAAAGTGTTTCAACTTTGTTTTCAGGATAAAGCATTAGAACATGCATATGTAATGGACTATAAACAGCGACAGACTATCTACTTCAGAAGGACTTAGGGCAACTCCTGGTTGAAAAAGGTCACTCAGGGATGTGTCTTCAGGGCACATTAGCACCACATTAGCACAACTACTCTTAACTGGATTGTGGGTTTATGTAGAATAATGGATGTGCAGGGGGAATGAGGGTGAGGTTATATGTATGGGACAGTTAAGGATCTACCCAAGTGATCTCTTGATACCAGGACTGACCAAAGAGGAAGAGAACAACTGAAAGTCCTCTTCCTTCCCTTTGCAATGCTCCCTCAAAATCAGCGCTCACTTAGAATAGCCTACCCAACCTTCATGCCTCTGATCCATCTGGGAAGACATGATCACATCAGCCAGAGAGAACTGTCTGACCCTGCTTTCCTTACACACAAGAGCCCCCATCCAGGTGTTTTAGACCAGCAGTCCTAGCAAAAGACAAATGTGAAAGCAGACCACATTCTGGCCTAATAACTTGCTTTTGGTCTTCTTGTATAACCTAGTTTAAAGTGTCTGTTCTTATCATATCCACTTCTAATTTTTCTTTACATTTTTACAGTGGATATAACAGCATTGTTGCATTATTATACTTTAAAAAATTTTACTCTATTACTGTAGCCAACCAAAACCAATTTACTTTTCAGGGACTTACAAAGGGCCACACCCATCGTGGTTAGAGTGAAGTGATAGATTCTACTGACCAGCAGAGTAGAGGACTATGTGTAAAAACCAGACTTGAACAGAGCAGTGCTGAGACCTGACTGGATCCTTTGTCAGACAGTTACACACATTCCTAAGTGAAAAAAAACAGTGGTTGTGGAATAGTGTTCATATTTTGTATGACACAGGTTAGATTTGATCTGTCCTAAGTAAACGTCTTGAGAACAAATGTTGAAAGTATTCAAACGATGAGATGTCCCCAAATAAGTTCTTCATTAAAGAAAGACTACACGCACATCTCATCATGTTTTACAGAAAATACTTGCATGACTGAAGTAGGCCTGTGCTCACCTGTGATCAGGCTCCCTGGTCTCTCATATCTGGAGGGTCCTTGCACGTGTTAGATCTTTGTGTGTTCAAGGTCCTAGTAGGACTCTATAGAGTAAAACTGCTTGTCTGTTTGGGGCCAATTTTGATGCCTGTAAGCTTGATTCCTATCTTTCCACCTCCTCTAAATCAATTGTCCCTAGCATCCTATTCTAAATCCTCAGCCAAGCTCTTCTCTATGATTCTTCCCCTTTCCCCCTGCGCATTCTAATGCTTAAATCTCCTACTTCTAAATAGAAACTCTTTCTTCTGAATTCTCCACTAATTACATCTATTCCCTTACCTCTTCATACACAGATTCTTTAAGAGTATATTATTTCTACTGCTTATGTTGCCTTCTTTCCATTAACTCACCTCACTACAGTTTATCTCCTATTTTGCATAAGGCAACAGAAACTAACATAGGCATCCAAGTTTTTTTGTTTGTTTTTCAACATATTGAAGAGTATCCATTCTCACCTCGTTGAAAAACTACGTCTCTCAGACTCTCTTGCAGTTAAGGTTCTGTATGCAAATTAGGTTCTGCCAATTAATACATTCACAAAAATTTTGGAAGCTAAATATGGAGCAGAGGCAATCTTCCTGTCATTATTTCTGCTAACAAGCAAGATCATGAAATGAAAACTTGAGTGTCGAAAAGCAGGAGGCAATGATGACCAGACTGTGTCTGGTTATCACCTTTATCCTTTATGGGTTTCAAGAAAATTTCAACAGTGACAGAGGAAGTGTCTTCCTAACCTCAAATACCTGATCTCTGAGTAGCGTCTATGATGATGCATGCTGAAATCAATAGTGCCGATGGTGGTTTCCTGATTCATACTACTCTAGTATTTCCAACTGTTTTTAAAGCACTCAATTTCCGATGTAAAATCCCTTTTTTGTTTAAAATTCCTAGGGTATTTCCTATCTCCTACACTGAGCCCTAATACAGTTTGTGAAACTCGAGGTAGTTATAGACAAACTGACCCTCAACAATAAGAATTTGGGGGTGGATATCTTGATTTGGTTGGATTTGAAGGTAGAGATGATTCATTTCCCACTAAGAAATGGGAACTGGCAGTCCATGAGAGTTACAAATAGAGTCAACTTAAATATCACATTTTTGGACCTATATTAAGTACCTACTGAAGGCAAGCCTCTTGATGGATTAGTATGATTGAAATGGGACAGGCAAGGACGATGGGTCAAGCTGGATACTTCTGAAACTCTGAAGAGCTTAAAGAAAAGCATTATAAACTCAGGCCTTACATTTCTTTGAATTCTACAATCTAGGCAAGATTAGAAAACTTGAGAGGTAGTACAACTGCTATTAAACAATATGCAATCTCTTAAATACTGTTGGGCTGACATGTCCAAATGAGATGCCAAGGCTGCTCATGAAACTTTTGAAATGAAATTGAATCCATAACCTTACCAGATCTTTTAGGGTCAAGGTAGACTTTGATTAAGAAAGAGTAAAACCCTGAAAACTAAGATAAATACATTTGAGTAAAATCAGATAACTAAGAGTCCCTGGAGACCCCTAATACCCATTGAGCCTCACTTGCCAGAAGAAGCTGTCCTTCTTTCCCATTTGGTGAAATTGGCTCTGCCTTGTGTGGAGACACTGCACTGACCTTCCCTGAGCATCTACCTTCAGGAGGATGCCATTTAACCTCATGTTCCACCATGACAATTTCCATTACCTCTCTTGACCTATTAAAAAAAATATCACATCACCTGCAGCTTGCTACAATTTGCATTTCCCAGTGATTCCTCTGTTGTTATTGTTCAAGTTGCTAAGCAGTGTCCTATACTTTGTGACCCCATTCACTGCAGCACACCAGGCTCCCTGACCTTCACTCTCTCCCGGAGTTTGCCCAAACTCATGTCCATTGAGTCAGTGATGCTACCCAACCATCTCATCCTCTTTCATCCCCTTCTCCTCCTGCCTTCAATCTTCCTCAGCATCAGTGTTTGTTCCAATGAGTCTTCTTTGAATCAGGTATTGGAGCTTCATCATCAGTCCTTCCAATGAATATTCAGGGTTGATTTCCTTTAAGATTGCCTAGTTGGATCTTCTTGCAGTCCAAAGGACTCTCAAGAACCACAGAACCACAATTCAAAAGCATCAAATCACTGTGGATAGTGACTACAGCCATAAAATTGAAAGATGCTTGCTCCATGGAAGGAAAGCTATGACAAATATGGACAGCGTATTAAAAGCAGAGATATCACTTTGCTGACAGAGGTCTGTATAGTCAAATGGTTTTTATAGTAGTCATGTGTGGATGTGAGAGTTAGACATTAAAGAAGGCTGAGCACCAAAAAATCGATGCTCTTGACTCCTCTGTTATTTCCCAATAAATTCAATTTCTGATAATTTGGTGAAAAAATACTTGAATTGGGAAGATGGTGGCAGGAGTGGGTCTTGTTGAATATCCACATTAAAAAATATAAAGAAAAATTGATATAAGACCAAATATGGTCAATATTTACAACAAAATAGATGACAAACTCCAAATTACAAATGAATAAGAGAAAACACCAGCAAAATACCAACAAGAGTAATGCTACGTGTCTATTACTGGTGTCTGTTGGAGAAATCAGAGAAAATGGTGAAAGTGATAGAACTAAAACCTCTACAAAAGGCAAGCAGCAACAACAAAAAGTGCAGCAGGCCAACCTGAGAACAAGTTCAGAAACTCCAGAATGGGGTTGGGGCAGTCTGATCCCTCTGAACCCTTGAAGAAGATCTAAAAGGGCTCCCTTTCAAGGCAGAATCCCACAGAAGAAACTGCTGCCAGTTGAATTAAATTTGAGTAGGACAGAAGCAACAGAAATATATGTAAACAAGATCTAAATCAAAGTGTGGAGGAAAATTAGAGCCAGAAAATCTCAGAAAATAAGACACCATTTTTTTTAACACTTCATGAAAACAACAGAAGAGGGAGCTCTGTAAAGTTAGAAAATCAACTTGAAACAAGCTTACTTTTAAAAGTTCAACAAAAACCAAACTTTCATTAAAATGAATAACAGACCAAAAAAATCAAGATAAAATCTCATAAAATGTTATTATTTGAAAAAAAAGAAAAGAAGCAGAATAATATCCTACAAGGAAAACCAAGTCTAACCTATTCTTTCAAAAAGCTAAAAGACACTAAGAAAATAATACAATATAAATCAGAAATCAGAGATGGAAAATCTCAGCAGTGATGTGACAAAACTCAAGGAAGAGTTACCAATACAAAGAAAAAAAATCAATGAAAATTACTGCAGGCAAAAGGTAAGAGCAAATAAATACAACAAGTAATGTCTTTAAAATGGAGGGTAAAAAGAAGGAAATGTTTTTAAATTAAAATAGAAATAAGGAAAAATTTTAAAAGTCAAGAAAAGTGGTAAATATTGAAGGTAGGCAAAGAAAATCCAATGTATGGGTAATATGAGTCCCTGAAGAAACCCAAAGCAGGACCAAATACTAAAATCTTTCCTGAAATGAAAAATAAATGTATTTGAAGTAAGTATTGAAAGAGTATACTGTGTTCTTGAGAAAAGGTATCTAAACTAGTTATGCCATTTATAAAGTTAGTGCTTTCAGTTCAGTTCAGTCGCTCAGTCGTGTCCAGCTCTTTGTGACCCCATGGACTGCAACACACCAGGCTTACCTGTCCATCACCAACTCCCAGAGCTTACTTAAACTCATGTCCATTGAGTCGGTGATGCCATCTAACCGTCTCATCCTGTGTCGTCCCTTTCTCTTCTGCCTTCAATCTTTCCCAGCATCAGGGTCTTTTCCAATGAGTCAGTTCTTCACATCAGGTGGCCAAAGTATTGGAGCTTCAGCTTTAGCATCAGTCCTCCCAGTGAATATTCAGGACTGATCTCCTTTAGGATGGACTAGTTGGATTTCCTTGCTGTCCAAGGGACTCTCAAGAGTCTTCTCCAGCACCACAGTTAGTGCCTTACTTGTATAATAAATTCTCTCCGTTCCAATTGTGGGAAGGATTTCTGTCTCCTGACTGCACATAACTAGTACCAGGGGCGATCCTGGGAAACAGACCCTCACATCTGAAAAACTGAATTTGAGGATTGATTTGGTCATGTTTTTTGGTCTGGAATAAAGTGCTAAACTCGTTGTCAATGGGAAAATAGAATGTTCGGTAACCCATGACATGAAGTGGCATTCACAGTTCATGAAATTATCATCTGTGGTTGCTTATCATGAAGTGTCTACACAAGTACTAAGACATATTCTAGTAAAATTACTGAACTTTAAGGAAAAAAATCTTTCAATCCTCTAGGCAAAAAAGCACACATGATTTATAAGGGAAAAATAATATTATCATCATATTTTTCAACAGGAACTTTTTACACCAAAAGAAAATGGGGCAACATACTTAAGATGCTCAGTGGAAGAAAATGTGAGCCAAAGACTTTATATACAGTAAAACTGACCTACAAACATAAAAGATGCAGGCTGTGAGCAACATACAAGAACTTGAGGAATACTGTTCCCATGAGCCCTTCCTATTAATAAAAAATCTACTAGAGCTGCACTGACCAATACAGTAGCCACTAGCCACATGTGACTATTAAAATTTTAATTTTAATGAATTATATGAAGTAAAGGTAAAAGTTCAATTCTTCAGTTAAATTAGCTACATTTAAAGAGCTCAAGAACAATATGTGACTAGTAGCTATCATACTGGATAGTGCAGATATAGAATATTTCCATCATGGAAAATTCTGTGGGATGGTGCTGCCTTAGCCAATGAGCTTCAGACAACCAAAATAACTTGAGAATCATTGCCATAAAGACCAATGGTGGGTATTAAATAAATACTTAATTGAATAACTAAGACTAAAGGAAGATTAAAAAGGAGAGATTATAGTACATAAAATACATAATTTGACAATCTGATACAATAAAAATGGGCAAGATGGTAATAGTATATGCAAAATAAAAATTTTTTTAAGTTATAATTACCTAGTACTTATAATTACCTCTGGTAATATTAATATTGCTATTTTGAGGTTATTGTGTGTGTGTGTGTATGTTAAGTCACTTCAGTGGAGTTTGACTCTTTGCAACCATATGGACTGTAACCAGTCAGGCTCTTCTGTCCACGGAATTCTTCAGGCAAGGGTAATGAAATGGGTTGCCACTCCCTCCTCCAGGAAATCTTCTGACCCAGGGATAGATCCCACGTCACCAACATCTCCTGTATTGGCTGATGGGTTCTTTACCGCTACTGCCACCTGGGAAACCCAATACTATTGAAAGTAAGTGAGTTAGTTTAGTCGCTCAGTCATGTCCAACTTTTGCAACCCCATGGACGGTAGCCTACCAGGCTCCTTTATCCATGGGATTTTCCCGGCAAGAGTACTGGAGTGGGTTGCCATTTCCTTCTCCAGAGGATCTCTCCGACCCAAGGATTGAACCTAGGTCTCCCACATTGCAGGCAGATGCTTTACAATCTGAGCCACCAGGAAAGTCCTTAATACTATTGTAGTCAGTCCTAAAGGAAATCAACTGAATTGGAAGAAGTGATGCTGAACCTGAAGCTCCAGTACTTTGGCCACCTGTTGAAAGAGTCAACTCCTTGGAAAAGACCCTGGTGCCTGGAAAGATTGAGGGCAGGAGGACAAGGGGATGACAGAGGATGAGATAGTTGGATGGCATCACTGACTCAATGCACATGAGTTTAAGTTGAGTTTAAGTAAACTCCCAGAGATAGTGAAGGACAGGAAACCGTGGCTTACTGCAGTGCATGGGGTCACAAAGAGTTGGACATGACTTAGTGACTGAATAACATTTCTATCATCTCCTTGAAAACCAGGATTCTCAGTGTGAAAGAAAGGAGATACAAATGTAATACAGAAGAGGTTAGATAAAAGATCCTGTTGCTTGAATTTAAATTAGAAATAGTATGAACTAGAACCTGTGACTGGCTCAGTAATATTGGGCATCCCTATGGTCCTGATTGTGGTTTTGGAATACCATTCCTCATTAGAAAGAACCAGGGAGAATTACCTGGCAATCCAGTGGGTAGGACTTTATGCTTTTACTGCTGGGGGTATGGGTTGAATCCCTGGTCTGGGAATTAAGATCCCATGAACCACAAGGCCAGGAGGCATGGCCAAATTAAAAGGAGGAGAAGAAGGAAGAGGAGAAGAAACCAGGGATTTGGAGAGAAAAGACTGGTTTCAGGTCTGGGTAAGGATATATACAAGACATGCCTGGAACATCTTGACATACCAGATAGCAACGGAGCTCTCAAAGACCACAGGGGTCTTATCAAAAAGACTCCGAAGCCTACTTGAAGAGGCTGCTATTTAGGCTGATGGGAAATTTTCAGTTTCAGGAAAGACTGCAACAGATCAAAACTCCTCAAATATGTTTAAATCCATGAGTTACTTATAATAATAGTAAACGAAAACTCAACTCATTAGTCACCTTCAGAGAATGAAAAGAAACAAGTTACTTCCTTGAGAACTGGATAAACAAAAGGAAAGAATCAAGCACTTATCTTGCCTATTCTATGTGAATTAGCAACCACTTAATGTACATGGTGGAGACGTCTGACAGAATATGGTCCACTGGAGAAGGGAATGCAAACCACTTTGGTATTCTTGCCTTGAGAACCCCATGAACAGTATGAAAAGGCAAAATGATAGGGGACTGAAAGAGGAACTCCCCCGGTTGGTAGGTGTCCAATATTCTACAGGAGGTCAGTGGAGAAATAACTCCAGAAAGAATGAAGGGATGGAGCCAAAGCAAAAACAATACCCGGTTGTGGATGTGACTGGTGATAGAAGCAAGGTCTGATGCTGTAAAGAGCAACATTGCATAGGAACCTGGAATGTTAGCTCCATGAATCAAGGCAAATTGGAAGTGGTCAAACAGGAGATGGCAAGAGTGAACGTTGACATTCTAGGAATCAGAGAACTGAAATGGACTGGAATGGGTGAATTTAACTCAGATGACCATTGTATCTACTATGTGGGGAGGAATCCCTTAGAAGAAATGGACTAGCCATCATGGTCAACAAAAGAGTCCGAAATGCAGTACTTGGATGCAATCTCAAAAATGACAGAATGATCTCTGTTCATTTTCAAGGCAAACCATTCAATATCACGGTGATCCAAGCCTATGCCCCCAACCAGTAACACTGAAGAAGCTGAAGTTGAATGGTTCTATGAAGACCTACAAGACCTTTTAGAACTAACACCCAAAAAAGATGTCCTTTTCATTATAGGGGACTGGAATGCAAAAATAGGAAGTCAAGAAACACCTGGAGTAACAGGCAAACTTGGCCTTGGATATGGAATGAAGCAGGGCAAAGGCTAATAGAGTTTTGCCAAGAGAAGACACTGGTCATAGCAAACACCCTCTTCCAACAACACAAGAGAAGACTCTACACATGGACATCACCAGATGGTCAACACCGAAATCAGATTGATTATATTCTTTGTAGCCAAAGATGGAAAACCTCTATACAGTCAGCAAAAACAAGACTGGGAGCAGACAGTGGCTCAGATCATGAACTCCTCATTGCCAAATTCAGACTTAAATTGAAGAAAGCAGGGAAAAGCACTAGACCATTCAGGTATGACCTAAATCAAATCCCTTATGTTTATACAGTGGAAGTGAGAAACAGATTTAGGGACTAGATCTGAAAGATAGTGCCTGATGAACTCTGGACGGAGGTTCGTGACATTATAAAGGAGACAGGGACCAAGACCATCCCCATGGAAAAGAAATGCAAAAAAGCAAAATGGCTGTCTGAGGAGGCCTTACAAATAGCTGTGAAAAGAAGAAAAGTGAAAAGCAAAGGAGAAAAGGAAAGATATTCCCATTTTAATGCAGAGTTCCAAAGAATAGCAAGGAGAGATAAGAAAACCTTCCTCAGTGATCAATGCAAAGAAATAGAGGAAAATAACAGAATGGGAAAGACTAGAGATCTCTTGAAGAAAATTAGAGATACCAAGGGAACATTTCATGCAAAGATGGGTTTGATAAAGGACAGAAATGGTATGGACCTAACAGAAGCAGAAGAGATTAAGAAGAGGTGGCAAGAATACACAGAAGAACTGTACAAAAAAGATCTTCATTACCCAGAAAATCATGATGGTGTGATCACTCCCTTAGAACCAGACATCCTGGAATGTGAAGTCAAGTGGGCCTTAGAAAGCATCACTACAAACAAAGCTAGTGGAGGTGGTGGAATTCCAGTTGAGCTATTTCAAATCCTGAAAGATGATGCTGTGAAAGTGCTGCACTCAATATGCCAGCAAATTTGGAAAACTCAGCAGTGGCCAAGGGACTGGAAAAGGTCAGTTTTCACTCCAATTCCAAAGA
Organism: Moschus berezovskii; assembly: GCF_049115385.1. Lineage (NCBI taxonomy): Eukaryota > Metazoa > Chordata > Mammalia > Artiodactyla > Moschidae > Moschus > Moschus berezovskii. The sequence goes on from NC_142463.1 coordinate 37,332,190, forward strand.
AAGGCAATGCCAAAGAATGCTCAAACTACCACACGATTGCACTCATCTCACACGCTAGTAAAGCAATGCTCAAAATTCTCCAAGCCAGGCTTCAGCAATACGTGAACCATGAAATTCCAGATGTTCAAGCTGGTTTTAGAAAAGGCAGAGGCACCATAGATCAAATTGCCAACATCCGCTGGATCATGGAAAAAGCAAGAGAGTTCCAGAAAAACATCTATTTCTGCTTCATTGACTATGCCAAAGCCTCTGACTGTGTGGATCACAATAAACTGTGGAAAATTCTGAAAGAGATAGGAATACCAGACCACCTGACCTGCCTCTTGAGAAACCTGTATGCAGGTCAGGACGTAACAGTTAGAACTGGACATGGAACAACAGACTGGTTCCAAATAGGAAAAGGAGTACGTCAAGGCTATATATTGTCACCCTGCTTATTTAACTCATATGCAGAGCACATCATGAGAAACGCTGGGCTGGAAGAAGCACAAGCTGGAATCAAGATTGCTGGGAGAAATATCAATAAACTCAGATATGCAGATGACACCACCCTTATGGCAGAAAGTGAAGAGGAACTAAAAAGCCTCTTGATGAAAGTGAAAGAGGAGAGTGAAAAAGTTAAAGCTCAACATTCAGAAAACTAAGATCATGGCATCTGGTCCCATCACTTCATGGGAAATAGATGGGGAAATAGTGGAAACAGTGTCAGACTTTATTTTGGGGGGCTCCAAAATCACTGTGGGTGCTGATTGCAGCCATGAAATTAAAAGACACTCCTTGGAAGGAATGTCTAGATAGCATATTAAAATGCAAAGACATAACTTTGCCAGCAAATGTCCATCTAGTCAAGGCTATGGATTTTCCAGTGGTCATGTATGTATGTGAGAGTTGGACTGTGAAGAAAGTTGGGCGCTAAAGTATTGATGCTTTTGAACTGTGGTGTTGGAGAAGACTCCTGAGAGTCCCTTGAACTGCAAGGAGATCCAACAAGTCCATCCTAAAGGAGACCGGTTCTGGGTGTTCATTGGAAGGACTGATGCTGAGGCTGAAACTCCAATACTTTGGCCACCTCATGTGAAGAGTTGACTCACTGGAAAAGACCCTGATGCTGGGAGGGTTGGGGTCAGGAGGAGAAGAGGATGACAGAGGATGAGATGGCTGGATGGCATCACTGACTCAATGGACATGAGTTTGAGTGAACTCCGGGAGTTGGTGATAGACATAGAAAGACATAGAGGCCTGGCATGCTGCAATTCTCGCAAAGAGTAGGACACGAGTGAGTGACTGAACTGAACTGAACTAATGCATATGGGCAAGTTTCTATTTATAAAAATCATTCCAGCTAATATGAAAACAAAATGATAAAACATCACCATTTTGAAACCTCCAATAAGTAAGTAGATCTAGGCCTTGAGCCTCACCAGCAAATGATATCATAAAAAAGTGAAAATCAGACTGATATTATTGTGTCCTCTAATGAAATAATAAAACATCACCTATAGTATTGCAAAAGGGGTTGAACCTGAGTCCATTCAGGCCTCTGGATCCAGTTGCCAATCTGCAGGAAATGCAGAAGGAGAAGAAGCAATTTAAACTGTTCCATGAGTATGCAGTAAAAAAAAAGAATTCAGTTTTTGGGAAACTCTACAGCTCCAATGGGCTCGGATAAATTGTATTAACTTTCAAATAGACATGATAAAACTATAATATTTAAGAATGCACATTTAGGTGATAAAAGCATACAAATTCAAGGAAGTGATCACTATGTAGAGGTCAGGATGGTTATTACTTTTGAAGGAAGGAAGCCAGCTGTGATAGGGATGAAGGATATGTAAAGACTTCTGGAATGGCTGGCCAAGTTCTATTTCTTGAATCATGTGTTAGTTCCAAAGATGTTCACCTTAAAGTAATTTAATAAACTGTCTCAAAAATAAGATTTTAAAGATGCTGGGTAGTGATTTTTAACATAGTCCCATTGAATTCACCACTGTGTCCATGACAGAAGATGTACACATTTTGGAGAATGACAATGAATTCTCTTAAATTTATTTAGTCATTTGGCAGCACTTCAACTGAAAATGCTTTTTCAAATATGGTCTCTTTACCAGACCAAATCAACACAGACCCTGGAATTTGGTATGCAGTTATTGCTTGGATAAATTTTTCACTCTCTACACTGAAAAGCAGAGAATACTTAAATTCTGAAAGAGATGGGAATACCAGATCACCTGACCTGCTTGTTGAGAAATCTGTATGCAGGTCAGAAAGCAACAGTTAGAACTGGACATGGAACGACAGACTGGTTCCAAATAGGAAAAGGAGTACACCAAGGCTGTATATTGTCACCCTGCTTACTTAACTTACATGCAGAGTACATCATGAGAAATGCTAGGCTGGATGAAGCACAAGCTGGAATCAATATTGCCAGGAGAACTATCAATAATCTCAGATATGCAGATGACACCACCCTTATGAAAGCAAAGAAGAACTAAAGAGCCTCTTGATGAAAGTGAAAGAGGAGAGTGAAAAAGTTGGCTTAAAACTCAACATTCAGAAAACTAAGATCATGGCATCTGGTCCCATCACTTCATGGCAAATAGATGGGGAAACAGTGGAAACAGTGAGAGACTTTATTTTCTTGGGCTCCAAAGTCACTGCAGATGGTGACTGCAACCATGAAATTGAAAGACGCTTGCTCCTTGGAAGAAAAGCTATAACCAAACTAGACAGCATATTAGAAAGCAGAGACATTACTTTGCCAACAGTCTATCTAGTCAATGCTATGGTTTTTCCAGCCGTCATGTATGGATGTGAGACTGGGACAATAAGAGAAGCTGAGTGCCAAAGAATTGATGCTTTTGAACTGTGGTGTTGGAGAAGACTCTTGAGAGTCCCTTAAACTGCAAGGAGATCCAGCCAGTGCATCATAAAGGAAATCAGTCCTGAACATTCATTGGAAGGACTGATACTAAAGCTGAAACTCCAATACTTTGGCCACCTAATGGGAAGAACTGACTCATTGGAAAAGACTCTGATGCTGGGAAAGATTGAAGGCGGGAGGAGAAGGGGACGATAGAGGATGAGATGTCTGGATGGCATCACCGACTCAGTGGACATGAGTTTTTGTAAACTCCGGGAGTTGGTGATGGACAGGGAGGCCTGGTGTGGTGCAGTCCACGGGGTTGCAAAGAGTTGGACACGACTGAACAACTGAACTGAACTGAATTATCTAATCCATCAGGCCATAGAATTGCGCATACATAGTAGCAGTCCAAAATTATGTAGAAGCGTTAAATACAAGATTTTAGGTAAAGGCAGTGTAAGCTGCAAGATGCAGGCCACCCCCATTCCCTGTGTACCTACTCGGGCAGCACTGTCGCCTCTTCTTCTACTTGTTCATATAGCTTTGTGGCACGTTGCTTATGAAAAGTGACCTGAGGAAGCAACATCTGTAGGAATATGCACTAGCTAAAAGTGGACTGCTGCAACAGTATGACTTACTTAAGGGTGACCCTGAAAGACAGTGAAAACTGAAAGTGAAAGTGAAAGTTGCTCAGTTGTGTCTGACTCTTTGCGACTCCATGGACTGTAGCCTGCCAGGCTCCTCTGTCCACGGAATTCTCCAGCCAGTTCTACTGGAGTGGGTAACCATTCCCTTTTCCAGGGTATCTTCCCAACCCAGGAATCTAACCGGCATCTCCTGCATTGCAGGCAGATTCTTTACCAACCGAGCTACCAGGCACAGTAAGGAAAGGTAATTCTTTCAGTAGGCAGAACCTCAAGCATTGCCCCTTTGCCTGGAAGGAAACAGAAGGAGTAGAGATCTACAGAAATTTGTAGGTGGAGCTAAATTGTTTAGCTAGATGGTCATAGACTTGGGAGGAACAAGATTGGAGGATTGGTAAAGCAAAGATGAATGGAAGAGAGTTGTAATATTAGACCTCACAGAATGGCTCCCAAGGGTGAGAATATTTGTATTCTATGGGGATGGTTATCAGGGGGCACTCACTACAGAGGAATCACTCAATAACAGTAGGGAAAGATGATCTGATCTGTGAATATCAGCCAGCATCTTTGCTAGTAATGCCAGAGCTTGCTCAATGGGTACAGAAATAAAATTAAGTGGACACAGTGACAGAGATGGTTGTTATTTATGGGTTCAGTAACAGAGAAGGCTTCTCATCGTGTTTTATCTGGATGGTACTGCTGACGACTACTCAGTCTTCCAACAGTGGAGACCCAAGCTTAGCTCCCTACCTGATACCACCCTCTGGAAAGATAAGATAATTACCTGGTGACAGGCTAATTGGACCACTGCATAATGGAAGAGGCAACAGATTGTCCTCTACCTTAAGAATAATTAGATAGTGAAGTAGAGGGGAGGGATTAGAGATGGGAAGATCAAGTACAAAGTACCATTTAAAAAACAAAAAAACAAAAGCCAGGACTTCCCTGGCAGTCCAGTGGTTAAAACTCTGTGCTTCCACTACAAGGGGTGCAAGTTTGATTCATGGTTGGGTAATGAAGTTTCTACATGTCACATGGTGTGGTCAAAAAACTCATAAAATTTAAGAAAAAAGCAAAACCCAAAGCTACTCAAAGTCAGGTTCTATCTGCCATGTGTATCATAATCCTAGAAATTCCCCTGCTGTCGTACTTTCCATGCTTCATTACAACAAAAACTCATGAGAGCAGGGGGGTGTCTGCTTTGCTCTCCATCATATTTCTAGTACCTAGCACTGTGCCTGGGACATCGCAGAACTTGACAGATATGTGTTAAATGTTTGTTGAATGTCTTCTACATTTTAATATTTATCAAAATGTCGTAAAAGTATTTTGGTCAAAGTAGGTGCTAAACAGACATTTGTTAAGTGAAGAAAAACTCTACTCAACCAGAGCATAAGCCTGTGGGCCAAATCCAGCCTGCCACCTGGTTTTCTATGGCCCACAAACTAAGAATGATTTTTTTACACTTTTAGAGGGTTGGAAAAAGCTAAAAAAAAAAAAGAAAGAATAATATTTTATGACACATAAAAAGTATATGAAATTCAGATTTCAGTGTCCATAAATAAAGTTTTATTGGAACATGGCCACACTCATTTTTTTACATGTTGTCTGTGGTGCTTTCATGCTACAGCAGCAGAGTTGAGTAGTTGTGACACAGAACGTATGTCCTGCAAAGCTGAGAGTATTTACTGTCTGGCCCTTTACAGGAAAAGTTTGCCGACCCCTGCACCAGACCTTCCAAAGCACAGAGCACACCGGTTTTAAAGACACTGGTTAATACGGTGTTGCCTCCTTCCTTGGCAGAGAGCTGCTCCTTCACTTTAATTTCTTCTAAAGAAAACAAACTGTGTTTCTTCTATTTCATGACTTCAGGGTGAGACTTGTTCTAACACATGCCAGAGCCCTTAGACTCCTTTGTGCCATACTGGTAATATGAGATATATAGTAGCCAGGATAGATAAATACCCAGAGAGAGACGGAAAGAGAGCCACAGAGGACACAGAGAAGAGACGGGTTTCCACACTTTGGCACGCCAGCTCTTCAAGACAAGTGTCACTTCTCTCAGCATCTCTTCAGAACCGTGTAATGTGGCTTTTCCAAAGCTTTGCTCTGTGTTTATTACAGTAAAATGTATATTGTGATGACTGAGAAAATTTGCTATCTTAAAACTGATGCTTACTATGGTCGAGTTTGACCTGTATTTAGTGAAGCTATGTTTTAAGATAATACACCGAAGTTTATGAAGGAAATGTTGACTCTTTCCAAAGAGAGAAACTAGAATTTCTTTTCCTGAAATAGTGATTTCATTAAATTAGAGAAGTGGACATATTTTTGTTATTTGACTTCTTCCTCACTCTCTATAAAATGCATCCCTCCATTTTATCTGTTATTCATCTAGAATAACCACATGCTAGTAACTGACTTTTGCACTACACTCCAGCAATTCTTTACCATTTAAGTTTATTACAGACAGGCAGACCCTGATCCCGATTAGAAAGACAAGGACTATTTCCATAATTACTGCATACAAATAATAGCATTTATTCTGGCAGTTTCCATGCTATTCAATCAGGCAAGATTCAATACAAAAAAAAAATAAGCTGATTTGCCAAAATCAGACATTTGTTAAGTGAAAAAAATTATGTGCCTACGTCATATTCTGTTTTTTGACGTTTATAGTACTCAGGGAGCATTTCTTGTTGGAAGTTCTATTTAAAAATTACAGAAGGATTGTGATACTAGCATCCACTTGATACAGGAAAACAAAGGAGAGTGGGCCATTTCAGAAATCACAACTTTTAAGCTAATTGCAATTTCTAAAGTAAACCTAATGGTACTGCACAGAACAAGTATGTCTCTAATCTAATCTTGGCAGCACTGTGATTTCAAACTGCTAAGCCACACAATATATTCACTTTTCCTTTGTGTGGGTTTGCATACTTACCTTCACCAAGGTAATTCTTGGTTAATTCTTTCTCTGTGTCTTGGTTGTATATTGCAGCATTCATGATCGATGAATTATCGTCCAGGACAAACTAAGGCTCCTGCATTTTACCAAAACAACTTTTTATGGAACACAAGATTTTTTCCAGGGGATGCATGCAGATTTAGCACTATGCATTTTTTTCAATGGAATAAAGAGGATGGTCTAATAAAAACGATGAACAAAATGAGAGCAAATATGAGAAAGTCACCGCAAATGGATGACAATTCAAGGGAGATACATGCAAACTTCAAAAAAACACATGCACCCCAAAGTCCACTGCAGCACTATTGACAACAGGACATGGAAGCATCCTAAACATCCATCAAACGAGGAATGGACAAAGAAGATGCGGTGCGAATATACAATGGAATACTACTTAGATGTGGTGCATATATACAATGGAATACTACTCAGCCATAAAGAGGAACACAATGAGGTCATTTGTAGAGATGTGACTGAACCTAGAGACTGTCACACAGAGGGAAGCAAGTCAGAAGGAGGAAAACAGATATCATATACTAATGCACATATGCAGAATCTAGAAAAATGGTATGGATGATTTATTTGCAAAGCAGAAACAGAAACATAGATGAAGAGAACAAAGGTATGGCTATCAAGGGGAAAGGGGTGGGGTTGGAGGAACTGGGAGGTTGCGGTCGACACATACACACTACGCATGCTATATATAGAATAGACAACTGTTGGGAACTCTACTTAACACACTTGGTCCGAAATGGGAGTGAAATTCAAGAGAAGAGATACATGTAAATGTATGGTCGAGTTATTTTGCTGTACAGTGGAAGGCAATACAATATTGTAAAGCAACTATGCTGCAATAAAAATTAATAAAAAAGAAATATATGTAAACTTTCCTGGCCTTAAACCTGACTTCTAAGGAAAATGTCAATGCTAGAAGTTAAGATGACAATCATCCAACTGTTTCGTCCTTTACTGAGATCACTAGAAAGGAATACTTCTAACCCAACCCCAAATGTCTAACCAACCCAACTTCTAAAGAAAAATTATGTGTATATGCCCATGATGACCACAGAGCATGGGAATAGTTTCTGTTCTATTAGTTTATCCTTTCTGAACTGTTAAGACAATGTCTTGATCTCTCTGGCCACAGCTCCAACAACACTCCTCCTCTGAGGATCCTTGAAATCTCATTTACAATAGAGACCAGGAATTCTCATTGAGTCCATTTCAACACCTGAAAAAACTTACCACTTACAAGTACCACTCTGTGATAAGATGCATTTGATTCAAGTGTGTTGGAGTATGTCAGGACTGGAGTCATAAATCTCATGAACACTGTGATTTAATAAACAGTGGTCCATCTTTGGTCCCAAGAAGCAGTCGAATGGATTCATAAAAAACAAAGAGAAAAAGTCTGAGGGAAATAGGGGAAAAATGACTATTTGTTAATTCTGAGTGGTGGGTACACGGATGTCTGATGTTTGCTCTATATACCTATATTTGGAATACTTCATAATTTTGTAAAATTGTTTTTTTGGGGGGAAGAAGAAAGCTAAAGAAGTTCCCAGGTTCTCAAATTCTAAATGAAGAAACGATGAGGAAGAGGAAAAATTGCACAGCATTTTTCTTTTTCAGGGGGAGTAAGTTGAAGAAAACCCTCAACTGCTGTTCCATTGGAGGGGCAGTGATCTAGGGGGTCCCTGGGAGCAATATTCTTATTCCACTGAAGGAGGTGAGCCAAGATACTTATAAGCTCTAGAGAACCTTTAACACAGGAAGCTATTTATCATAACAAGCTTGGTTGATACTGTTCCCATACTGAACCAATTAGGTTCGCCTATTTCGTCATACTTCATAACTTGGGATGATAGGTTTCCAAGTATGGTACAGCGTAGTAATTGAATTTTGATCAAACACACATGGCCCATAACCCAGTATGTGAAATTTTCAGAACAGTTCACAGCTTTTAAATATCCAGTCAACATGTTGCCAAAAGTACAGGATGTACTTGATGCAAGGGGGAGAGAAAGGGGAGGGCTGAATCTTGGTAGAGCTGTAAGACAAATATTTTTGTTCTTGTTCTCTTCTTATTTTTCAAATAGCAGTGGAGAAAGGCTGTGGGATATCATATCATAACTCAAGTCTTGCCCTCGCTTGCTCTGTGTGCGTAAACATCTTTGAGTCTCATTTCAGATTACCATTTATTTTTTTGCATGAAACTTTCATGTCATAGGCCTGCTACACACAACCTGTTACATTTTTTATTGCAGCACTAGCCAGAGTATTTCTTGACAACCTACTATATGTTAGGTTTTGGGTACATAGGTCAACTCTTTTGAATAAAGAATCAAGATCCCTGCTTTCATGTGATCTACTGTGGTTGCGGAGACAGACATAAAATAAAAAGTATCAGTGATTTTATCACTGTGCATGCTAAGTTGCTTCAGTCACGTCTGACTCTTTGCAACCCAATGAACTATAGCCTGCCAGGCTCCTCTGTCCATAGAATTCTCCAGGCAAGAATGCTGGAGTTCATTGCCATGCCCTATTCCAGGGGATCTTCCCAACCCAGTGATTGAACCTACTTCTCCTATGTCTCCTGTATTCACAGGCAGGTTTGATACCACAGGTGCTGTAACCTGTGATGACTAACATGAAGAAAAAATAGGGCATCAGGAGGAAGAATAATGGGGACCTGATCTATCCAGGAGAGAGGAAGTAGGGAGGAGAAGTAGGGGACACATCTCCAAGCAAGTGCCACTGAAATTGATTTCTGAAAGATGGGAAGTGATCCAAGAGAGAGAATGATTATTCCCAGGAGAAGTAAGCACAGGGATAAACTTTGAAGTAGGCTGGACTGTGGCAAGTTCAAGGACCTGAAGGCTAGTATATGCAGTGAGAAAGAGGCTCAAAATATAGGCAGGAGCCAGACCACACCATGCCATGTAAAGGATTATGTTCAGTGCAGTCACTGAAAAAGTGGCTGCCCAGGGAGTGACAGGGTGGGAGGCAGGCAAGACAAGAAGCAGAAAGACTAACTAGAAGCCTTGGCAATGGTCCAGGTGGGAAGTGATAGTGGCCTGGAATAGTGCAATGGCAGAGATGCAGAACAGTGGACATATCTGAGAGATATTTTGGAGAAGTGACATGATTGGAGATAACCAGACGTGGGAAGTGAGGGAGAAAAAAGTCCCAAGGACATTTCCAGGTTTCGAGCTTGGGCAATTCAGTGAATAAAGTCTAATAAATAACAACTAGTTAATGTAACTCGTACGACTGCACTGAATGATGATGATAAGTCACTCCAGTCGTGGCCAACTCTTTGAGACCCCACGGGCTGTAGCCCACCAGGCTTCTCTGTCCATTGGATTCTCCAGGCAAGAATACTGGAATGGGTTGCCATGCCCTCCTTCAGGGGATCTTCCCAACCCAGGGATTGAACCCACATACATCTCTTACTTCTCTTGCATTGGCAGGCAGGTTCTTTACTACTAGCACCACCCGGGAAGCACCAAATGATAGGACTCCATCGTTCCCACCAGCTCCCATGCTTGTGATGATATTCTGCTTCATCAGATTTTGTAAGAACAGATGCATTAATCAGAAGTTGGGGAAATAGAAATTTTCCACCTACATGTATATCAAACTTTCCATAAGCAGAAGAATGTCTCTGAGATATTAAAATCAGACTTTAACATAAACCGAGGATTTTTACTCTCAACTCTGCAGACACAGTCATAGAAGTCTGGCCCTTGAACTAGAACAACCTGAAAAACCTGAAAGAAAAAAAATTTCCTCTTTGAAAATGTTTAAAAAAACAAGCACTTTTCTTTATTCATTCATGAGATTTTTTTCTTGAGAATTTTTAGTGTGAGGGTCATGAGGTAAATAAGATATGTTCCCTACCTATACTCTCAGGGGAGAAAAAGGCATAAAAATATGCATAATATGGTGACTATATTGCATAGATCAAGCAATAGAGTTATATCGGACAGATACAGGGGTATTGACACATGGTCATAGCTATGAAAGACTTCAGAGGGGTTGCATGTGAGAAGTCTTGAAAGACAAGATAAGGCATAAGGGTCCTAAAGAGGACAAGGTGCTCAGAGCAAGAATCCTCAGGGTGAAACCATAGGGTGTCTGATCCAGTCTGGAAAAATCATCCTTCCATTCAGAAGTCTGAAAAACATGACCAGTCTAGTCTGATTTATCTGCTCTCAATTGACCCAGGCAGAGAATTCTCTTTTGTGTAGGCCCCAACAAACAAGGACCTCTTACTGTGACCAAGATTGCCCACGGTTACCTATTGAGATGAACAGCCACAATCCTAATCCATCCCCACACTGGGTCAAGGCCACAGGACCAGGCCATCTATGGTGCCTAGAAAGATGTGGCCATCGGACTCCCCTGGAAGTCCAGTGGTTAGGACTCTATACTTCCATGACAGGAGGCACAGGTTCAATCTCTGGTCAGGGAACTAAGATCTGCAGGCCTCTGAGTGCCACCAAAAAACAAAAAAGATGTAGCCTTAGCCCAGGTGGCGCTAGTAGTAAAGAATTTGCCTGCCAATGCAGGAGGCATAAGAGATGTGGGTTCGATCCCTGGGTTGGGAAGATCCCCTGGAAGAGGGCATGGCAACCCACTTCAGTATTCTTGCCTGGAGAATCCCATAGACAGAGGAGCTTGGTGCGCTGCAGTCCATAGGGTCGCAAAGAGTCAGACACAACTGAAGTGACTTAGCACACATGCACACAATGCTTATGTGGGCTGGAGAATACAAACAGAATGGCTGTGACCTCTAGTATTATCAGTCTGGCTAATTGGTAGTACAGCTGCCCCTATATAACAAAGAATGACCGCTACCAAAAAAGTGTGTGTGCATGTGTGTGATCTTTAAATTTTAATAGCTAGTCAGACAGTCCTTAGAGAGAGAATTGGCAGCTTTGGCCTGGAGGCTGCTCCCCCACCTGTCTCCAGGCACTGCAAACACAGCTGTGTAAGAAGGAGACAGTCAAAGCTTCCAAGGAAAGAAATGGTACAGTCTGGGGGAGTTAAGCGGGGGAGCTGACTAACAATGGGAGCGCCTTTCTCACAAACCCACTTGGGATAGGGCCTGTCTAGCAACTGCAAAAATTAGCAAGGAGGACATGATCAGGCTTTTCTTTTTCCTTTTTTTTTTTTTAACTTCAGTGTGAAGTAAAATCATTCAAAACCCAACTCAATGGCCATTTAAAAACCAATTTTTAAAGGATGAGACAGAGCACACCATTCAAGCAGAGAGGAGAACAACGTAGCATGTGTTTCTGGCAAGATTCATATTCAGGTATCCTTCTCCCATCGAGGTGAAATGGAAAGACGATTCATGCTCTGTCTCAGAACTCGGAGTTCCTTACACAAAACGCAGGACTCCCTCGGAAAGTGCCTAGACACTTCTTCTTTATCTGGATTTCTCCAGACTGCGAAGTGCAGGCATTTTTAAAAGTTCAACTCTTTAGAGAAAAAAAAAAAAAAAGTCAGCGGAGGCAAGATTTCAACAGATGTTAGCAGTTCTAGAGTGGTCAGGGGGCTGCCGCTCCCCGAAGAAAGGGGAAATTCGCAAAGGGAAAGAAAGAAGTCGTTTTGGAAAAAGAAAACCCCAGCAAGGAGGTATTTTCCGTATCATTTTAATCACAAAATAGCAGGAATGCGGTCTGTGCCTGCGTGCTACCCAAACGTCGATCTGAATACCACTGAACGCTGGTTTGAAAATTTCCATTTTTGTAATTTGCTTTCCTTTGTTAAGCCAAGACTTGAGAGAAACCTGGCAGTCGTCTCCAAGTCTGGCACGACTTCCCTTCCGACCCACTCGCTTGGTGGGGATGTGGAGGGAACCGCACAAGAGAGGCGAGGGAGGGAAGGAGGTGGCTTGAGAAGCGCCCGCCCGTCCGCCGGGGCCCGCGGAGGGAGCGAGCCCAGCGTCTCAGCCAGGGGGTTTGGCTCCACCTGCAGGAATCTGAGGGCACTCAGATCCCTCTGCCGCCACGGAAACCAAAGGTGGGGGGACTCGGACAACTGGAGGATTGCCCAGCCAATAGGAATGGGCTCTAAGGAGCTGACGGTAAGGAGTCGGGAGGTAGGGATCGCCATCACCAGATCCACAGCGGCATGTCCGATCCAGCTCAGGGATTAGTACTTAGGGAGGAGAAAAGACTTCATGCCTCCCCTATAACCTATGATTGATTTCATGCGTAAAATGTAAGCCCCATCTGAGGACAAGGGCAGTATCTGGTCCGAGTCCAGGGCCAGCATACAGCCACTGTGCTCAACTGCTTAATGAATGAATGAACGAACAAATGAATCTAACCCACTGGATAATAGACTCGGTTAAACATCAGAGCTCTAACGTGATAACAAACGCTTTTTCCCTCCAGGTGTATTTATGAGTTGTCAGGCATTTTGTTAATGGCTAGTAATTGCTGAAAAAAGCTACTGCACCATCTACACTATTCCAGCGTTCCGCCTCCAACGTGGGCAACACTAATTAAGAACCACTCATTCCATCTGATGCCCTTAATTTGCAGATTAGTAAATAGAGGCTTGAAGAGGGGTTTTTTGGTTGTTGTTTTGCCCCCAAGTCATCCACTTTGTGGGTGATAGAACTGGTTTGGGGCTAAAATTTCCTGATCTGTTGTCTGTTTTCTAAGGCAAGAGATTTGTTCTGCTGGATGGTGGAATGGCCTGACAGATACACTTTGCTGATTGACTGTCGCAGGCGGAAGTTCACTCCCCACCTACCTGTTGTCCTGTCCCTGAGCTTCTCTCTCAGCTTCTGCAAGAGACTGAGGCAGCTGCTCCTGCTGCTTTACTCCAAAAATCAAATGCTGCCTGGAACTGGTGCCAACCGGTTGCTAAACTTATTAATTCATTTTTTTTTAAAGCCTAAAGGACAGAATCTTTGAGCCTGCGGGTTTGTAAGCTACAAACAGGCAGGTGCTGTGTTTTAGCAACACAGGTGTCTTATATCCAATATCTAGCACATGTACTTATCCAAAGTGCTTAATAAGCAGTTATTGAATTTCCCAATGATAGTTATGGATGAAGATGATATTTACCAATTGAAAAAGAATTTTTGCTGTAGGCAGTTAGCAGTTTCCATTTTTTTTTTTAAATGAAGGTTCTTCCTGTAAATGTGATTCTGTTTGCATTGTGTCAGATAAATGATGATGTAGTGAAAGTTGGAGATGAGAAGATCCAGATTCCAACCACAAGCCATCTATAAAATGGAAATAAATAATACTGTCATGACCTTTGAAAGAATTAGACATGAATCATCATTACAGTAATAATCACAGCATTAATAATAACTTTGAGCTATTATTAAGTGCTAACTACATTCTAGATTCTCTGCTAACCACTTTAAGTGCATTATCTAATTTATCCTCATAATGACCACATATGGGTTACAATTATTATCCCCATTTTACAGAATAAGGGAACTGAAGTTTATAGACACTAAGGTGCTGACCTACATGACAGCTTATAGTGGTGAGGCCAGTACTGGAACCCAACTCCTACCTGACTCCACTAATGTGTGTGCCAAGTCACTTCCGTCGGGTCTGACTCTTTGTGATCCCATGGACTGTAGCCCACCAGGCTCCTCTGTCCATGGGATTCTGCAGACAAAAATACTGGAGTGTGTTGCCATGCCCTCCTCCAGGGGATCTTCCCAAATCAGGGATCAAAGCCATGTATCTTATGTCTCCTGCATTGGCAGGCGGGTTCTTTACCACTCCACACTCCATAAACATTATGGTTACACAATAGATACCTATTGACTGATTCAATGCTAGTGATATTCAAATCTTTGTCTCTTAGTTCTTAGTTCTCATGGGGACTCTGTACTTTTATTTCCAATTACTGAAATAATAGCATTAATCGTATGTTCCACTACTGTTTAAATTTAAAAGGACATAAGTCAAACTCCTTCTTTTCTTTTATAAGCATTTACTGAGAACTATCCATATTCCAAGGAACTTCCCAGGTGGCACAAGTGGTAAAGAACCTGCCCTCCAATGCAGAAGATGTAAGAGATGAGTCAGGAGCATCCCCTGGAGCAAGGCACGGCAACCCACTCCAGTATTCCTGCCTGGAGAATCCCACGGACAGAGGAGCCTGGCAGGCTACAGTCCATAGGGTTGCAAAGAGTCAGACATGACTAAAATGACTTAACACACACACACACGCATGTTCAGACCTTCAAGCTTGGTCTGGGGCAGTGGTTCTCAACTGGGGGTGATTTAGCCCTCCAAGAGACATCAGGCAATGTCTGGAGACAATTTTGGTTGTCATACCTGGCGTGGGGAGATGCTATTGGCCTCTAGTGACTGGAGGCCATGGTTGCTGCTAAACAGCCTACAGTACAGATGACATCCCACCACAACAGAGTTATTTGGCCCAAAATAATAGCAGCAAGATTGAGAAACCTTGGCTTAGGAAGATGGAGATGAATCAGGCAGATGTAATCATTAATCATCTGATATGGTAGATGTATGTATAAATTTGGAGCACAAAGTTTACAAAGATACTTATGTGGTGACAAAAGATAAGTGCCCCAAAGCCCATAAAGAGTTATGGGGTTTACTGTGGGCTGGGAAAGGCTTGGTGGAGGCAGTGGCACTTGAGCTAGGGACAAAGAAGAGATAAAATCTGGATTCCAGATAAAAAGGACAAACAGTGTGCAGGGTGTGGGTGTGCCTAAGGAATGTTGGTTTATTTTCATTGGAGTGGAGGACGTGTGAAGAGGAGTAGTGGAGAAAAGGAGGTAACATTTTGTTGGGGCCAGATCAAAGCGCCTTGAGCACAAAGAGAAAGACTTCGAACTTTCTTTGTAAGTAATGGGAAGCCATCTGATATTTTCACATGGAGTAATAACATGATCACAATGTTCTGGGGAGATGAATCTAGCAGCTGAGTGAAAACGAACTGTAGAGAATAAGCTGGAGACAGGAAGACATGTCAAAACACTACTGTTGCATGTCTTACTATTAAAAGGAAACCACTTAGCTATTTTAGTTTTTATTAGTAGCAACCAATAATAGAGTGATTATTGGGATTCAAAGCCAAACACTGTCTATGCAACCTCACTTAGTGTTCCTATCTGTCACAAGGATCTCCCCATTTTACAGATAAGGGAACAGTCAGAGTGGCTAGGAAACAGCAGCGTCAGAATCTGGCTATCAAAGGCTGTGTGCCTAACTGCTTGGTGTGCTGTGTACAAGGCTGAGATTCTTAACCTCTTGACCAAACCAGACTGTTCTAAAGCAGACAATAAAACGAGGCAGCCCAGGCCCCCACTGGGAATGGGAAGGTCTAAGACAAACAGCCTCCGGAAATGTGCTCCTCCTTGGCAGACAGAGCTGACTGTAGGGAGAAAGGGAGTGTTTCTCTGGACTAATTTTGGAGGTGTAGGGAACATAGGCATATGCCTTATTACAAACACACTTAAACGATAGAGTCCCTTAATTTATTTGGAGTTAAATTGGTTCCTCCCAGAGGGGTGGTAAATGAGAGCAAAATGGGAATGTCTGAAACAAAGATCGAGCTTCTCACGTCAAGCCTCTCCTGGCTGATGAGGTAGCAAGCAGAAGACATGAAGTGGGGAGTAGAAAGGCTGTGACTCAGAAATTCCTTGTTTACTTGGCTCCTGAACAGATGGCTAACTGGATCCAGGTGTGTGCTCTGGTTTTGTTTTAGAGTCTTTTGGCCACAGCCAGGAAAGGAGAGGAAAGGTGTTGACCATATCTGTAGACAGAGTGGGTGGCAGCATTAGAATCAGTGGAGGTGCTGACAAAGGCATGGCCATACATACCAGCTGGCACCAGCAGCTGGGTGGGCTCTTCATGACCTGCAACTAGGGTGTCTTTGGTCAACCAGGGCACCAGGTTTGTCATGAAAGATTCATTGCAAAAAATTAGAGAAGGATAGAACCAAAATGGTGGCCATCACTGAGTAGAAAAGGACCAAGAGGTAAGTACGTGTAAGAACATCCTTGAAAACGTCCAGGTTTATCTGGAAGGAGTTGAGATGGTGGAAACTCTCACAGAGCAGCCAGGGGAAGAGTCGGAGAGACTTCCATGGCTTTTGATGCCTAGTCATTTCATGATGACTCTCCATCTTGGGATAATCTTTAAACTTGTTGGGAGTTTGTGATCTACAATTTAAGGGTAAAAGGCTCCAGGATTCCGGAGTTCCAATTCTTCCTTCTAAAGTCCCAAAGCATTGAACAAATGTAAATTCTAGCCATAGTCTCTTAGATCTGACAGCCTAATAAATAGACTTTTTAAAAAATTCAGAGAACTTCCCTGGTGGTCCAGTGGTTAAGAATCTGCCTTGCATGAAGGGGATGTAGGTTTGATCCTTAGGCAGAGAACTAAGATCCCACTTGCCACAGAGCAATTAAGGCCACTCACCACAACTACTGAGCCTACACACCGTGAGTAGAGAGTTTGTGTGCCACAAGGAGAGATTCTGCATGTGACAATGAAGACCCCACGTGCAGCAACTAGGACCCGACACAGCCAAATAAATGAATAAATTTTTTTTTAAAATTCAGGACCCAATCTACTCTCTAGACTAGAATTCCTCAAGATCAAAGATTGAATTTGTACCAGCAAACTTAAGAGGTGCTCAAGAAGTATCTAAGTTGGATTCAGGGAAGTCTTCTCCTGAAATATCAAGAGTATTCACTAGATGCATTAATATAATGTTTAAATCCAAGTTTTATTTTCATCTAATTAAAAAAAATAGCCTAATCTTATATATCAATATGCCTGTTTCTACAAAGCAAATTTGGAAAACTCAGCAGTGGCCACAGGACTGGAAAAGGTCAGTTTTCATTCCAATCCCAAAGAAAGGCAATGCCAAAGAATGCTCAAACTGCCACACAACTGCACTCACCTCACACACTAGTAAAGTAATGCTCAAAATTCTCCAAGCCAGGCTTCAACAATACACGAACTGTGAACTTCCAGATGTTCAAGCTGGCTTTAGAAAAGGCAGAGGAACTGGAGATCAAACTGCCAACATTTGCTGGATCAAAAAAGCAAGACAGTTCCAAAAAAACATCTATTTCTGCTTTATTGACTATGCCAAAGCCTTCGACTATGTGGATCACAATAAACTGTGGAAAATTCTGAGAGATGGGAATACCAGACCACCTGACCTGCCTCTTGAGGAACATATATGTGGTCAGGAAACAACAGTTAGAACTGGACATGGAACAACAGACTGGTTCCAAATAGGAAAAGGAGTACGTCAAGGCTGTATATTGTCACCCTGCTTATTTAACTTATATGCAGAGTACATCATGAGAAATGCTGGACTGAAAGAAGCACAAGCTGGAATCAAGATTGCTGGGAGAAATATCAATAACCTCAGATATGCAGATGACACCACCCTTACGGCAGAAAGTGAAGAACTAAAGAGCCTCTTGATGAAAGTGAAAGAGGAAAGTGAAAAAGTTGGCTTAAAACTCAACATTCAGAAAACTAAGATCATGGCATCTGGTTCCATCACGTCATGGCAAATAGATGGGGAAACAGTGGAAACAGTGGCTGACTTATTTTTTTGGCTCCAAAATCACTGCAGATGGTGATTGCAGCCATGAAATTAAAAGACGCTTACTCTTTGGAAGGAAAGTTATGATCAACATAGACAGCATATGAAAAAGCAGAGACATTACTTTGTCAACAAAGGTCCATCTAGTCAAGGCTATGGTTTTTCCAGTAGTCATGTATGGATGTGAGAGTTGGACTATAAAGAAAGCTGAGCGCCAAACAATTGATGCTTTTGAACTGTGGTGTTGGAGAAGACTCTTGAGAGTCCCTTGGACTGCAAAGATATCCAACCAGTCAATCCTAAAGGAAATCAGTCCTGAACATTCATTGGAAGGACTGATGTTGAAGCTGAAATTCCAATATTTTGGCCACCTGATGCGAAGAGCTGACTCATTTGTAAAGACCCTAATGTTGGGAAAGATTGAAGGCAGGAGGAGAAGGGGACAACAGAGGATGAGATGGTTGGATGGCATCACCGACTCAATGGACATGAGTTTGGATAAACTCCTGGAGTTGGTGATGGACAGGGAGGCCTGGCGTGCTGTGATTCATGGGGTTGCAAAGAGTCGGACATGACTGAGCGACTGAACTGATAGAAAGCCTTTGCCCATAGTCTGTAAGTTGTCCTAATACTAAGACCAAATGCCAAAAGACACATGTTTTTTCCTGAAAAATCTGGAAGAGATAGTTATACTAAAACATACTACTCAGAAGATCTCTTTCACTGTTTTTGCTTGTCTAAGTGGCATCATTGTGCAGGTGTGCACGGTAAGTCACTTCAGTTATGTCTCTTTGCAGCCCTGTGGACTCTAGCCTGCCAGGCTCCTCTGTCCATGGGATTCTCCAGGCAAGAAGTGGGTTGCCATACCCTCCTCCAGGGGATCTTCCTGACCCAGGGATTGAACCTGCATCTTGCATTGCAGGTGGATTCCTTACTGCTGATGCCACTTGGGTAAGCACAAGTGGCATCATTAGGCCTCTTCAAACCAAACAGTGTCGTGTGAAAACAGTGAAAGCCAGAAACCAAGTTCTCATTGCTATGGCGTCTCCATTTTGTTACCGTACATGGGATGTTCCACATGGAGAACAGCTCTTCAAGCTTGAGGGTGTCAAACAACTGGAAGCACAGCTCTTCAAGCTTGAGGGTGTCAAACAACTGGAAATGTCCCTAATCACTTTACATGTATCCCGCCCTTCAAAATAGCTAGCTTGAATGCAATCCAGTGGATGATGTATTACTTAACTTTGAAGTATCAGGCTAGCTTCAAGTCTTTATTGAGTACTCTCTATGCATATGGCACAGAAATAGAAGATACAGAGGTAAGAAAAAAAGGCCAACAATAGTTATGCCAGGGAGATCATGTTCCTGCCATCCTGATACTTCCTCACTGAATGAAACCCAGCTAGTAGATCCTCATAGCAATATGGCCGGGGAGTAAGTTGGAAAATATGAGTGGGCATGTAAGCACAAGATCCAACTCTGCATGGAAATGATGGAGAGTCTTCCAGCCAGTTGGACCTCTGGTTGCTCAGCAGCCCAGTGATAAACAATCTCAACTAGGAAAACCACCAACTGTGATTTAGGATATTATACCTGCTCAGGACAGTGAAGATGAAGGGGCATCTGCTCAAGGGCCTGCTATGGAAGCTGATCAACAGGAACTGGCTCTGTTGAAGACTGTGGATAAGCCCAAAGGTGGTCCTGATGTCAATGAGGAGATTCTACCAAGTCTAGAGCCCATTAAGATGCCAGAAGCATGTGAAGGGACAACCACAATTTAAACAAAGACAGACTGAAGCCAAGCATGCTGTCCTTACGTTGGAAATTTGCTGTTAACTATCTCTCGATAAAGTTTCACTACTTAAAAAAAAAGAAAAAGGGTCAAAATAGGACCCTGGACCCCAACTTTCAGCTTATAAGCTAGTTTAAGAAAACACAGTGAAGATGGATGAATGGAAGACAATATTTGTTCCTCAAACACCTACTGAGTGCCTAATTTGAGCCAGGCTGGATAGCATCACCGACTCGATGGACGTGAGTTTGAGTGAACTCTGGGAGTTGATGATGGACAGGGAGGCCTGGCATGCTGTGATTCATGGGGTCGCAAAGAGTTGGACACAACTGAGCAACTGAACTGAACTGAACTGAACTTGTGCTAGACAACAGCAGTACCGAGGCTGAATTGGTTCCATTTTGTTCTGTTCAATGCTTGTTATTCATTTGGTACATATTTATTGAGTGTGTTTGGAGTAGAATACCAGACCACCTGACCTGCCTCTTGAGAAACCTGTATGCAGGTCAGGAAGCAAAAGTCAGAACTGTACATGGAACAACAGACTGGTTCCAAATAGGAAAAAGAGTACGTCAAGGCTGTATATTGTCACCTTGCTTATTTAACTTACATGCAGAGTACATCATGAGGAACGCTGGGCTGGAAGAAGCACAAGCTGGAATCAAGGTTGCTGGGAGAAATATCAATAACCTCAGATATGCAGATGACACCACCCTATGGCAGAAAGTGAAGAGGAACTAAAAAGCCTCTTGATAAAAGTGAAAGAGGAGAGTGAAAAGGTTGGCTTGAAGCTCAACATTCAGAAAACAAAGATCATGGCATCTGGTCCCATCACTTCATGGGAAATAGATGGAAAAACAGTGGAAACAGTGTCAGACTTTATTTTTTGGGGCTCCAAAAGCACTGCAGAGGCTGATTGCAGCCATGAAATTAAAAGATGCTTACTCCTTGGAAGGAAAGTTATGACCAACCTTGATAGTATATTAAAAAGCAGAGACATTACTTTGCCAACCAAGGTCCATCTAGTCAAGGCTATGGTTTCTCCCGTGGTCATGTATGGATGTGAGAGTTGGACTGTGAAGAAAGCTGATCGCCGATGAATTGATGCTTTTGAACTGTGGTGTTGGAGAAGACTCTGGAGAGTCCCTTGGACTGCAAGGAGATCCAACCAGTCCATTCTAAAGGAGATCAATCCTGGGTGTTCATTGGAAGGACTGATGCTAAAGCTGAAACTGCAATACTTTGGGCACCTCATGTGACGAGTTGACTCACTGGAAAAGAGTCTGATGTTAGGAAAGTTTGGGGGCAGGAGGAGAAGGGGACGACAGAGAATGAGATGGCTGGATGGCATCACCGACTCTGTGGACATGAGTTTGAGTGAACTCCGGGAGTTGGTGATGGACAGGGAGGCCTGGCGTGCTGTGATTCATGGGGTCACGGAGAGTCGGACACGACTGAGCGACTGAACTGAACTGAACTGAACAGCTTTTCAAGCCTTAATGTATATGGAAATCACCTGGGGATTCTGAGTCCATGGGACTGGGGTAAAGCTTGAGACTATACATTTCTAGCAAGCTCCCAGGGAATGCCAGTGCTGTTGGTCCCTGAACCACTCTTTGAATAGTAAAGGACTATACAATGTCTTGGTTCTTTCCTGGTGGCTCAGAAGGTAAAGAATCTGCCTGCCATGCAGGAGACATGGGTTCAATACCTGGGTCAGGAAGATCTCCTGGAAAAGGAAATGGCAACCCACTCTAATATTCTTGCCTAGAGAATTCTATGAGCAGAGGAACCTGGCAGGCTACAGTCCATGGGGTCACAAAGATTTGGACACAATTGAGCAACTAACACTTTCACTTTTCTTAGAGAGGAAAATAAGATAGCCATGACCCCTGCCCTGATGAAGCTGATATTCTAACAAGGAATATAAATATTAAACAAGGAAGATGTTCAAAGTCTTAGGGAGAGCATTTTGTGAGGGGACCTAATTTCACCTAGGAATGAAAAAAAAAAAAAAGCTTTCCTGAGGAAGTGATGTTTAAGCTGATAAGAATTTGCAAACAATAAAGGAGGAAGAATATTTCAGATAGAGAGAACAGCATGTTTGAAGGCCTGGAGGTGAGTGAAAGCTTAGATATTCAACAAATGGTTACTGAGTTTCGCCATTTCCAGGCTCCGTACTGGATATAACACCCCGCCCTGGATGAAAACACAGTGGGAGAGAGAGGCATGGGAACAGATGACTTCAAAATTATGCCGAGAAGTTTTAACGTGGTAATCACAGGATGCCAGAGAGTACTCAAGATTTCCTAACCCAGCCCAGGAGAGAGGACATTGGAACAGAGCCTTTGCTGATGAGTGGAAATAAGGAGAGAGAAAAAGATGTGGCAAGGTAAGAGATCTGGTCCTTGCCACTAAGGACACATAGTCTAGTGGGGAAGTTGGTAAGTTGCGTTATGTGATCCTGATGTTCGTATAGTATAATCATCATCTGGGAACACTGCCTGGTGCATAGTAGGCACTCATTAAATATATGTTGACTGGATGAATATCTCAATGCTGTGTGAGTTATAGATTCAGGCATCCTAGATATAACTGGGTACTAAGTTGTTGCCAACTGCCAAGTGCCCTAAAAGTTCAGAGCGCTAGGTATGAACAAGAACTGGGCTTGAAGGAAGGCTAGACTCTGGAAATGTAGGGTAGACCAGTAGACATCCATCCTGAGAAGAAAAAAGTATCAGTTCACTGCTGGGAGTAAAGGATTAAGAAAAAAGAGCACAAAGCAGGGTTTCTTTACCAGCTGAGCCAGCGGGGAAGCCCCAAAGCAGGGTTTCTTAATCCAGGACCCTTGGAGCTTCTGGGGCATCTATGAAGCCCCAGAGATTATGTGTGAAATCCTAGGTATTTATACATCCTAGGATTCTTTTTCTGGGCAAAGAGACTAGAACCTCATCAGATGGTCAAAGGAGTCCACTGACCCTCACTAGGTTAGGACCCTCGGGAAGAGAACAAGTAGCCTATTCTAGGTAGCCTGTGATCCACTTACTGATTACAAATAATTATGGCAGTGGAATCCCAACACAATCAACCTCAGGTCTGAGTGTGCTGCTGCTGCTGCTAAGCATGTGCTAGATGCTTTCAACCCTGCGTTTGAGTGGCATTTTAGCAGTGTCCTTGCTGCTTCTTGTCAATCCAGACCTGTCCCTGTTGTCAGGGTATCCTCGGCACTTGATCAACGTGCCTCATTCCAAAGGCTATTCATATGCACCCAAGTCCTTCCCCTTGAATTTCCAGTGGGGACAATTGCCTCTTGTTAAGATTGTCAACTGCTGACATTTCTCTGATCTTTTCTCACAGTTTCTGTTGAGCAGCAGTTGCTGCAACCACCTGAGCTTCGAACAAGCAACTGATTGGAGCAGATTTAATCAATGTCCTGGAGAAGGAGGCTGCATGTTTATGGACTTTCACAGTACTTTCATGGTAGTGCATGATGGATCAGGTGCTCTTCCACCCACCTGCTTATGCCACCATAGTAAACACAAAATTTACATATCTGGAAGAAAACAATATTTGCTGAAACATTAATAATAGATGCAGGAAAGTTGTCTGTTATGGGTAAATGTCTCATGGTTTAACGGCACCATTCTCTTTTGGTTAAAAATATCTACAAGGTCATCCCTTACCATCTTCCTTTTAAAATGCACTGGTAATTGAGGACTTTCCTGGTGGTTCAGTGGTTATGATTCTGAGCTTCCACTGCAAGGAGGTAAAGTTTTGATCCCTGGTCAGGGAACGAAGATCCTGCATACCATAGGGTGTGGCCAAAAAAATAATAAAATACCCTGGTAATTGAAATGGCCTGCTTTTCATCAAGAACTGGGGATTTTGAAGGGAGTTTGAGGGAGAATGGATACATGTATATGTATGACTGAGTTGCTCTGCTGTGCACTTGAACTATCACAACATTGTTAATTGGCTGTACTCCAATATAAAATAAAAAGTTTAAAAAAATTGGAGTTTTGCAAAAGAGCAGTTAGAAATTCCTCTGTTTGAGGAGACAGGCAATGTTTAAAGTTCTTAGAATAAAATAACCTTAGAGTAGAAACCTTAGCAAACCTGTTGTATTAATAGAAGTACAGCATTCAGAATGAGAGGAGCAATAGTCCCTGTCTCCCCAGGGCTAGACACACCACATAAGAAATCCTTTTTATTCAGTATTTAATGCCACATTAGAAGGGGGATAGCAATAGACACATGAAGCTGCTGCTCTTGAAATGAAGGCAAATGGCAGTGGCTAACTTTTGCAGAGTCCTTACTAAGGCCTGGGTGCTGTGCTTTGTATTGTACATTTAATCTTCACAACACTCTACTAATATAATACTATTAATAGTAGGACACCACTACTATTATCTCCATTTTACAAGTAAACTCAGGTTTTGCAGATTGGTAAGGGGCAGAGCTGGAACACTTGTTCTGTATGACTCCAGTGGACCCTCAGCATAGGCAGTTGGCGCATTTTCAGTTAATCTTGCTAGAGACGATCGGTGATTATGACGATGAAATCATTGCCACTGTATGTGTGTGCACATCAGTCATTCCACCGGTCAGCACACACACACTGTGAGGGCAGTGCCCACAGTAATTACGCACATACTGACCTCAAGTTTCGCACAGAGCTGGGCACGTGGTAGGTCTTTCTTACATTTTTACTGAATAAAATAACTTCAGAATATTTCAAAAAAACCAACTCACCCATCAGATTATTGAAAGTGTAGGGGGAAAAGCACATTCTAGAGGGTATAAATTGTTACAAGTCATTTTAGAGGACACTTTGCAATAACGATCACAATGTGAAATGTGTAAACCCCTTTATACACACATACAAAGAAACATGAACATATGTACACCAAGAAACATACACACATATATATATATACACACACAAAGATGTCAATATATATGTATGTATACATATATATATTTGCAAAGATATGCACACAAAAAATACATGTGTGTATATATGCATTTACATATGTGTGTGTATTCATTACAGTTCTGTTTGTATTAGGAAAATAAAATGGAAATAACCTAAATATCCATCAATAGGGGGATGATTTTTTTTAAATTATGATACAACCATACAATGCAATACTATGTAGCCATTAAAATATTGAAGCAGATGTATTATGTAACTACATGAAACTGCTAATTCCTTCCTGTTTAGATCTACAAATATAGCAATTTCATATGGTTCAACTTCATCCATGTGCAGATATGAACAATTTCTAAGCATATTAGAAACTGAAAAAGGCAAGTTGTAAAGTATGATGTATTTATGTTTAAACAGAAGAAGCAAAACTATAGAATATAAACAAGAGATACTCACCAAAGAATGAACATGGTTATTTCTCAGTCTTTTACAATGAGAATTTTTAATAATTTCTTTTTAAAATGTGTTTACAAAAAAAATGTGATTACCACAAGTAATTCCAAAGGGTTTATTCTTTTGTAGGCATTTCTTTCTGATCTATAAATTCCAAATACCATGAACTCACCGTCTTTCTCCTGTGGCACAGATGAGGGGGGTAATGAAGAATTAGACTTAATCATTCAGGCAAAGAAACCCAGATTCTTATGAGAACATGGCAAAAAGCGAACTTGGTCTTGGATTATCTCGAGACAATTGCCTGAAATTTTCCTGCTTACATTTCCTGTTTGAACCTGGCTTTTCAGATTAATGTGAGGTGATCTGTTTTTTTGTGATTCAGAACCTCACAGAACTTGGCAGGCAAAGAAACACAAAGAAAGGAAGAAAAAGGAAAGGGGAAAAGTGGGGGGAGCAAAAGAAGATGGGCAGAATTTGAGAAGGCTTTATAAAGTAATATAACACACCCCTTACCCTCTGGGAACAAAGGAACAAAGCTAATGGGAGACAACAGATGTTCTCCTTCCCAAACCATGAAAGCATAACACTCTACACCCAAAACGCCTCCTCATTCCAAGGAGTGTCTAATACCTTTTACTGGAATATCTGTACAACAAAGGAGTTTTTTTCTGTTTCTTTAAATGATGGATGTTAAAGGAAAAATTACTGTTACCAGGTACTTATCAAGTGTGAGTTATTCAAATTGTTGTCTTCTCTTGATTCTTATTTCTCTAAATCAGTTTTATTCAGGTAGAGTTAACACAAGGTAAAAATGTATCCATTTTAATTGTACATATCCATGAGTTTTGACAAGTAATACATTCCCTGATATCTCAGTTGGTAAAGAATCCACCTGCAATGAAGGAGACTCCAGTTCGATTCCTGAATCGGGAAGATCCGACCCACTCCAGTATTCTTGGGCTTCTCTTGTGGCTCAGCTGGTAAAGAATCCATCTGTGATGAGGGAGACCTGGGTTCAATCCCTTCCCCAGTTGGGAGGATCCCCTGGAGAAGGGAATGTCTACCCACTCCAGTATTCTGGCCTGGAGAATTCCATGGACTGTATAGTCCATGGGGTCGCAAAGAATCGGACAATACTCATCAACTTGCATTTTCACTTTCTTTCACGTTCATACAGCCACCACCATAATCAATTTTGGATGAAGTTCCAGCATCCAAAAATGTTGCCTTGTGCCAGTCAATCCCCACTCCTCCTTCTGGCTCCAAACACCGATCTGCTTTCTATCACTATGGATTCCATTTGTCTTTTCTAACATTTCATATGAATAGAATCATACAGTATGCACCCTTTTGTATGTGTCTTCTTTCACTCAACATGATGTTTTTGAGATTTACCCATCTTACTGTGTGCACTTACAGTTCATTCCTTTCTATTGCTGATTTCTATTGGGTTCCATGGTCTGGCTACACTATAGCCACAGTTCATCCATTCACTTACTGAAGGACATTTTGGTTACTTCTAGTCTTTGGCTATTATGAAGAAAGTTGAACATTAGGTTGATTCTTACTTTTGCAATGATTTTTTTTCCCAATATAGTCATTTGTTTTAAAATTAGCAATAAAATAATCAATTTTACATTAAAAACAACAACAACAAAAAATAACTCCAAATCTGATTTGAAACTGATTTGAAATTAAAATCATCCATTTGGTTGGGCCATAGAGATGAGAAATAAAACTAATGTATCTTAGATACCTACTGCTGTTGTTTAGCCTCCAAGTCATGTCTGACTCTTTTGCAACCCCATGGACTACAGCCCGCCAGGCTCCTCTGTCCATGGGATTTCCCAGGTAAGAATACTGGAGTGGGTTGCCATTTCCTTCTGCAGGGAACTTCCTGACCCAGGAATCAAACCTAGGTCTCCCACTTGGCAGACAGATTCTTTACCACTGAGCCACCAGGGAATTCCCTAAACACACACTAGGTGCTCATTAATATGCACAGATTATCACTTAAATCTTCACAAAAACACTAAATCATGAGGTAGCTATTATTATTTTACTAATAAGGAAATAGGGGCACCAAGAGGTTAAAGAACTTGTCCAAGGTCACAGAGTTACTAAGCAGTAAAACCAGGAATTTTCACCCAGACCTGCCTGACTCCCATCTGATGTTCTGCAACCCTACTTCTCATTGCTGCATCTCTGGCAGGAGGCCTGGTAAAGAGGCTCAAAGGCAGACAGTTTTGATTAAAAGTTTTGGGTTGATCTAGGGGGGAAGCAGGAGAGGGAAGATGGCAGTGATTGGGTAAAGAGAGGAAAGAGGATGAAAGAAAAGGAGGGAAAGCAGCACTCTGTCCATCTTGACAGATTAAGGAGTCTGAAGATCCAGCAGAGAGCTGGCCTCCCTGGAAACTGCCTAGGGCCTGAAACATTTCTGTGCACAGTTGAAGGCAAAACCTTATCCATCCCTGGCAGCTCCTTCCCTCTACATCAGGGCCCGACCTCTCGAGCCTGACACTCTCAGAAATCCAGGAGAGGGAGCACCTTTTCAGCTGGGTCAACACTGCTGTTTTGCATGGAGTGAACACCACTCACCTTTGCCTCTGAAGTCAAGAAAAAAGCCGGGCTTGGAATTAGAGAAATTGAAAACAAGTAAAATGACTCATTTGAAACAGTTTGAAAAGTGGAAAGTTTAATGATTTAGCTCAAAATTAATTCAATGCCTACAGAGAGAAAAAGAAGCCAAAGTAAAAGAGGGAAATTCAGAAAGTCTATGGCCCTCAGTATGTGTCAAACACCGAGCTAACAATTTTGCCTCTATTAATTGAGCTGATCTTCATAATCCTATTATACACAGGATTATAAATAGTACATAAGAGTAACAGAAGTCTGTACTATTTTTATTCCTCTTTCATACATGACAAAATCATGCCTCAAAGAGGTTAAATATCTGCCCAGGGTGATACAGTAAATGGCAGAGACAGTACTCAAGCTCACTAACCACTACTCTGCCTTGTTCCCAGGGGCTATATGCCAGAGACTGTGTATATATACATTTATTAAAAAATGTTTAAAACATGGTACCAACATTGGAGAGCTCATGAGTAAACATTGGACATTGCTTTCACTTTGGGGACTTCCCCGGTGGTCCACTGGCTGAGACTCTGCTCCCAATGCAAGGGGCCTGGGTTTTTTCCCTGGTCAAGGAACTAGATTCCACATGCTGCAACCAAGTATTCACATGCCACAACTAAGATCCAAAAGAGCCAAATAAACTAGGATATATATATATATATATATATCCTTATATTTTAAAAGGAAGAGAAAGCAATAATTATGTAAAAAAGGAGAAGAGGAGGGAAGGAGAGGGAGAGAAGGAGGAAGACCAAAACTCCCACCTGCTTCTTGAAGTCCTCCCAGATCAGAGGACCCAGGATTGGGAGACAGAGTGCTTGTCATGCAGTTAATCCTCTCAGCAGATGTCCAAATCATCCACAGCCCATCTCCACCACCTCGTGCTTTGAACACCTCCAAAGAGGAAGTATGGAGACAAACCTGATTCTAAATTCTGACCCTGTTTCCTACTACCTGTTGATCATAGACAAGTTTCTCAACCTCCCTGAGCCTCAGTTTCTTCATCTGTAAACTGGGGATAGTTTTGTCTTTACAGAGTTGTTTTGGTTGATATAGCGCTTCCCTGGTGGCTCAGACAGTAAAGTGTCTGCCTGCAATGTGGGAGACATGGGTTCGATCCCTGGGTTGGGAAGAACCCCTGGAGAAGGAAATGGCAACCCACTCCAATACTCTTGCCTAGAAAACCCCATGGACAGAGGAGCCTGGTAGGCTACAGTTCATGGGGTTGCAACGGACGCGACAGAGCAACTTCACTTTTGGTTGATGTGTGAAGCACTGACCCTTGCTTCTCCCTCTGTCTCCCTCTAGTGATGGAAAAACCCCAGCTCAGTTCATTTTCTCCCTTTCTGATTCCTTTTATCTTTTACTGCCTTTAACAGCCATTTTGGACACCTAATCATATGCTGTGTTTTGTTATTTCTCAATTACTCTGTATGCATGAGTCATGACCTCCCAAGGAGGCTGAGGACAGCCAGCCATATTTTATACTTCTGGGGTCCCCCAGAGGAGTTAGGTCAATTCAGGGCATATAGCAAGCACACAGTAAACCAGTAAGACCTGCCAAATTAAATTAACAATCCATCATCATTAGAGTAGCTTAAAACTGGCCATACTCAATGAACTGTCATTTAATTGGCATTTCCTGTAAAAGAGCCCCCATTTCTACAATATCAATTTTCAAGTTAAAAAAAAAAAATACTGACAGCAAAGACCTGTTAAAAGGAAACTTTTTCATGCACCTCATGTTTGTATTTGAAATACAACTTCCTAACCAAGAAAAAAAAAAGGAAAGAAATTAAAAGCAAAGCATCCTAAATTGTACAGTTGAGGTATTGTTCCTTGTCTCTATGACTCAGACAAGCTGAGCCTCAGATTCACCCCTTACCTTTCTCATATACTTATCCATTTTTGCATCCAAGAGTTAAGATTTTTAAAGGTTGATTTTTAAAAGAAATATATCCCGAATCTCCATATGAACTGTAAGGTTCTCATTTCAAGTGGATACAGGTTAGAATATGCTTGATCATAAAAGCAGAAAGGCTAGAGTAAAGTGCCGTGAAGAATCTATCGGAAGAAATGGGATCAGAGAGATGTGGTGCACTTCTGTTAAGTGCATATCACTTAACTGCATAATCAGCTTGTGCTCCCAAGAATTATGCAGTCTCTGTGTGGCCCCCATTAGATTGAATGTGTTGCTACTCCAGTTAATTGCATTTTGGAAAATTGCATAATTCAGCTCTATGCACCCTGAACCAAGTTCCAAATGCCATCCGGTACAATGTAATCAAACTAAGGAAGTGAAGAGCTGGAATACTTAGGAGACTCTGCCCATTTGTCACATTTGATTTGCAGAGTCTGTGCTGTAAACAAGGCTGCCCATTGGTCACAGGGCTGTGCACTCTGGGCTCCTGTCCACCCCCTCACCATCCCAACACAACCTCATGTCCCCATCCAAAAATTAATTTTAAATGGGTCCAAAAGAAAACAAGCTGCCAGCACGTGAAAATTTGATTAAAAAATAAAATATCTGACTCATAACTATGGTGTTCTCTTCCTAGGACCAGCCTTATTACATGGAAGAGCGGAAAAAGCAGGGACTAACCTTGAATGAATCTAGCTGGGCAAGTCTTTTCCTCTCTCATGGTCTCATTTCCTCTTCTGTACCATGGAAAGAATAGAACTAACCCTGTTGATCTCACTACACTCTTATGAGGGTTAAATACAATGCTGCTTGGTAAACTACAAAGTGACGCAGCAATCTATTACCAGTTGCAGCAGAGGGAAGAGACTGGGCTTTATATCAAGAAATACAGAGAGTCTATCAAGTTGATAGAAATATTCAGTAAGGATCAAGGGCAGCAGAAAGTGGTAAGAGAGAGATGAAAAGGAGGAAATGCTCCCAACTCTATGGCAAACCCTTCAAAGATCAGATGTTGTCCTTAGTTTCAGTTCCCTTTTTGCTCTGTAAAGACTTAGAGCTCTTTCTCATACATGGGCACTCATGCCATGCAATGAGATCCTCATTACACTGCCTGTTTAGTAGACACGGCAGCATATCCACATGAACCAGTGATAAGTATAGGGGCTAGCTATAAAGAAAGACAGCACCCATCACTCAATGCTTTAAGCTCTCCAACTCTCACAAGGAGGGGTTTGAGACGCCCATGCCTGAATCTTGGAATCTAGAGGAAATGCTCACATGCCAACTGGCAACATTGGAGCGTAGCCCAAAGACTTCAAAGGTTTCTTTTGCTCTTTGCAGATTTCTTTCCATAGATGTTTTAGCCTGAACTTGTATCTATTAAGACTATGAGTGATACTTCTTAGACACCTTTTCTGCCTGTAAAATGGTCTTCCTGAGTTACCTGGAGGAGTCTTTAAGTCAACGGTTGCCAAACTCTAGAGTAGTTGGCTGCTCCTTTGTTGTCTGTGGAGTGGTTGAGAGGAGTGGGTGCTTAGTTCAGCCTCTTACTAGTTGTATAATCCTGGGAAGGGTACTTAATCTCATTAAGTTTTGCTTTCCTTTTCTGCCAAGTGGGCTAATGAAAGTATCTACCTTTCAGGGCTTCTATGAGGGTGAAATGAGATCCCATATGCCAAGCAAAAGGCACAACACTAAGCTGAGTACAGAGACCATAGATTACTCAAGACAAGCTAATGGGAATTATGCATCAACATCTGTACAGAATTCTGAAACAACATTTAACAAAAATGTAGTGGTTTCAGGCAATTTAATCTGCATACTGTTTTATAGCAAAGTAAAGTATTTAAGTGTCTAGTAAAGCATTTTTACTGTGGAATGAGGACCTCATGACTTCAAGTAAAATGTGAGCACAAATCATTCTAGAACGTTACTAGGGAAAGAAGTGACTCACACTTCCACTCTGACCAATATCATCAGATGCAGGCATATTTCACAGTTTAAGGGGACAATGAGAGTATGCCTTTGAGGAGCTTGCCCGGAGAAGGCACTTAAATGTTGGATGAATTGAAGTAAGCACTGGTTGAGTTGAATTAAGGGAAGAGATTCAACTGACTGGCTGTTACAACAGAGAGTCTACTATTTCTCAAAAGATGAATCAAAAACTGGACAAGCATTTCAGCGTAACATTCCAAACCTTCCAAACTCCTTCCTGACTCTTTTATGCATCACTATACTCTTAGCACGGAGAAGGCAATGGCAAGCCACTCCAGTACTCTTGCCTAGAAAATCGCATGGACAGAGGAGCCTGGTGGGCTTCAGTCCATGGGGTCGCTACTAGTCGGACACGACTGAGCGGCTTCACTTTCACTTTTCACTTTCACCCATTGGAGAAGGAAATGGCAACCCACTCCAGTGTTCTTGCCTGGAGAATCCCAGGGACGGCGGAGCCTGGTCGGCTGCTGTCTATGGGGTTGCACAGAGTCGGACACGACTGAAGCTACTTAGCAGCAGCATACTCTTAGCAACTTGTTCGGGGCCTGATAGCTAATATGTGCTCAATAAATAATGCTTGAATAAGTTAATGAATTTGTTAATGATTCCAATGATCTTCCATTATCTTCCAGCATGAACTCTTCACTATATTCAGGCTGACCTACTCATGATTTCCTAAACACTAACTTACTCATCCTTACCTCCAAAACTTTCTTACAAACCTTCCCATAAGCCATGTTCACTGCTTCTCTTATGCAAATTTGTCTCACTTTTTGAGGTGTGATGTTTCAAACTGTGTCAACTTGGCTAAGCTAGAACTACACTTCCCAGGATCTCTTGCGATTCCAGGTTAGAGTTGATGAAAAGAATTTGCAAGGATTTTGGAAGATCAAAGTCTTATTAGATGCGACAAAAGACAAAAACTGGTGCTAGCAGATTCAGATTTGTCTTGTTTCCACTGCCGCATGACAAGCTCTTCTTCCCAACTGCTGGCCCTGATGACCACCAACTCCCCCTGCCTACCACCAGATGCAAAGTCAACCGTCTCCCTGGGCTTGTCCATCATCCCCTTGGTGGTCCCATCTAAGCAGCTAGATTTATCCTGGCTTTCCAAAGTTCCCTTGCAATTCCTACTTATCTACCAGTGCCAGTGTTTCGGGAAGACTAGTTAGTGATTTGACCTCTGATCTTGCAGCTCCTCTTTCTGGATTTTACATCCCCAGATCCTCCCATAATTACATAATGTCTAATTGGTATAATAAATTCCTTATTCCATAACAGTCGTAGTAGTTATGCTTCTCTGATGAATCTTTAACTGATACACAAGGCTCAGTTCATGTAAGAGCTGTTCCTTGATGACTTCTTGACCTCTCTAGAGCATTTCCTCTACAATTTCTTTGGTACAATGTGTTTGTGGTCCTCTATGGGCATTGCTCACTCATTGCTTTGTATTGTATTTATATCCACATGTGCTTTCACGGTACTCAAAACATGGATGGTGTTCAGTAAGAGTTCAATGAGTAACTGGAAGTTTACATGGCATTTGTGTCACTATTCTCCCCTCTCACACAACAATCATTATTCATTGATATCACTATGCTTTCCCATCATGCTTGAGCTCTGCCTCATGAACCTTCTCCATGTAGCGCTATAGATGGACAACTGTAGGTGGCCTGGAAGAAGAGACCTATCTGCCATATTGAAACCTTTGAGTATAATGACTTATACTTCTTAGGAAAATTAAGTAATTTGTGGGTTTGACCCCTGGGTTGGGAAGATCTCCTGGAGGAGGGCATGGCAACCCACTCCAGTCTTCTTGCTTGGAGAATCCCCATGGACAGAGGTGTCTGGTGGCCCGTGGTTCATGGGGTTACAAAGAGTTGAACATGACTGAAGAAACTTAACACGGTATGCACAAAAGGTCACAGTGCTTGCACACACAGAGCTCAGTAAATATGAATTCCTTTCCCAACCTCCTGCCCCACTGCACCCAGCTTTCACACAGTACGTAGCCAGTAAATA
This sequence comes from Moschus berezovskii, assembly GCF_049115385.1. Classification (NCBI taxonomy): domain Eukaryota; kingdom Metazoa; phylum Chordata; class Mammalia; order Artiodactyla; family Moschidae; genus Moschus; species Moschus berezovskii. Next base: position 37,366,013 of record NC_142463.1, read on the forward strand.
ATTGTTGAATGAGAGAATGTCAGTGCAATGTTCACAAAATGAGCTGTATGACCTCTAGAAACCAAAGTGACTCACAGAGATTTCACCTTTTAAAATAATGAATAAACAGAAGGACAGGTAGAGTGAATTTACTGCATTTTAAGAAGGCTACTCCAGCCATTTCTGGTTCTTTCAGAGCTAAAGCAGACAAAATACAAAGAAGCCCAGGCTCCAACCAACAGAAACAGATAGCATTCTGTTAAGTACTTGAAAAGAGGGAAAACCTTTGTAGCTTCTGTATTTCTCGGGTGATTAGCCTGCTTCTTAGTAGTCACATAAGAGGAATATTATAGAAGAGAAAAGAAACGTGGAGAGAAAGTTTGGGTTAGAATTATTAGGTAGGAAATATATGGTCTAGAGAGGAATTTTTTAGTAAATTTCTGAGAAGGGTATCAAAATGAGACATAATTGACCCTTGGAAATATTATTTTTGGATTTTGGTAGGTTCTCTTGTCCTGACTTTGCTTTGCCAGTCAAAGTCCATATTGCTAAGAATTCTGGCAGGTACTTCCCTTCCCTGTGCTCATGCTTCATATCCCATCTTCTGTCTCTGTGAATGGGATGTAGTGATGACCCTGGTCATCCTGCAATCTCTAAGTGAAAGCATAGATGTGAAAAACCAAAAACAAAAGAAGCAGTGTGCTTATTCCAATGGGTGATAAGGTAAATGAAATAAGCTTACCCTACAGGATAGACAATGTCCAAAGTAAACCACTGTCCCGAACCCTTGCAATGTACATATAAAACCCTGGTGCTAAGCAGAAAACGAACTGCAATATTGTCCTTTCTCACTTGAAAACTGGGTATCTGTCTTCCATTGGCTTCTCATTAGAAGAACTATTTGAATTATCTCCATTTTTTAAAAAAATTTTAGTTGAAGGATAATTGCTTTACAATATTGTGTTGGCTTCTGCCACATAACAACATGAGTCAGCCACAAGTTACACATCTGTCCCTTCCCTCCTGAACCTCCCCCACCCCTCTGGGTTGTCACCGAGCACCAGGCTGAGCTCCCTGTGCCCATACAGCAGCTTCCTACTGGCTGTTTTACACATGGTGGTGTATATATGTGTGCATCTCTATTCCTGCACTGCAGATAGGTTCATCAGTACCATTTTTCTAGATTTCTAACATATGCATTAATATATGACAAATGTCTCTTTCTGGCTTACTTCACTCTGTATAACAGGCTCTAGGTTCATCTACCTCACTAGAACTGACTCAAATGTGTTCTTTTTTATGGCTGAGTAATATTCTATTGTACATATATACCATACGTCTTCTTTATCCAAGACTATCTCAACTTAACTGACATGTATTCACACAACCAAGACTAGTGTATGCATAACCTAACAAGCAATATACTGCATCTGTTTCCTGCCTCTACATCGATCAAAAGAGCACTAAGCTTTGGATAACTGTTAAATGTGAGACATTCTCATTTCACCTCCACATTTTGGGACATACCATCATAAGATGGGTTTTCTCAGGTGGCACTAGTGGTAAAGAAACCATCTGTCAATGCAGGAGACATAGAGACTCAGGTTCAATCCCTGGGTCAGGAAGGCCCCCTGGAGGAGGGCATGGAAATCCACTCCAGTATTCTTGCCTGGAAAATCTCATGGACAGAGGAGCCTGGCAGGCTACAATCCATAGGTTCACACAAAGTCTGACACAACTGAAGTGACTTAACACACACGCAAACATACAATATAAGATAGATCCGCTGCCTTCTAGTCTTCTCTAGACTACAAGTCATGTGAATAGTAGATACTGCTTTTATATGTTTGCAATCCCAGGGACTGAAACAAGGCCTGGCATAGAGGACGTGATGAGTACACATGTGCTGAATAATGAGTGAATTTTACCGTATTGGTATGGAAATGCCCCCCAAAGATGCCTTTGTTGTAATTCCCAGAACTTTTGAATGTATGGAAAATGAAAGTGTTAGTTGCTCAGTCATGTCTGACTCTTTTGTTACCCGCTGGACTGTAGCCTGCCAGGCTCCGATATCCATAGGTTCTCCAGGTAAGAATACTGGAGTGGGTCACCATTCACTGCTCCAGGGGATCTCCCCCATCCAGGGTCTCCTGCACTGCAGGCAGATTCTTTACCATCTGAGCCATACTGCAAAAGGACTTTGCGGATGTGATGAAGAATCTAGAGAAGGGGAGATTATCTTGGATGATCTGGGTGGGGCCCAAAGTACTCACAAAGGTCCTTATTAGTGAAAGAGGGAGGAGGAAGAGTCAGAGAAGGCGATGGGATGACCAAAGCAGAGGTCAGAGTGATGGAGAGCCATGAGCCAAGGAATGTGAACAAACTCTAGACGCTGGAAGAGGCAAGGAGACAGATTCTCCCCAGATCCTCCAGAAGGACACTGTGTCCTTCTTCTTCTTTTTAGCCCAGTGAGACCCAATTTGAACTTCTGACCTCTAGAATTGTAGTAAATGTGTTTTAAGCCCGAAGTTTGCAGTGCTTTGTTAACAGTGACAATAGGAAACTAATGCAGTAGCATTAACATTAATAAACCACAGAAGTTGTTTTAAAATTGAGATATAATTGACATATAGCATTGTACTATTTTATGGATAATAATCAAAAGGATGGCCAGCATTTATTGAGCACTTAGGGAGAACCACAGTACAAGGTCCTTTGTAGATGGAGTTTATTAATTCTCAGAACTGTATCATAAGGTAGATATTCTTTCCCTCAAATTACAACTGAGGAAACAGAAGTCTAAAAAAGTGAAGCTACTTCACATAGTTAGCAAGTGGCAGAACAAGGAGCTGAACTCAAGCAGTCTGAGTCCATGTCACACCACCTCCCATGCTTGTGCTGAGAAGTGTGGAAAATAACAGAGACCAGTAACTTACAGATAGACTGGGAAGGACCATTCCAACACAGATGCCATGGTAGAGAGAATATCACAGATGCTGAGGGATCTATGACCCGCACTGAAGGATGCAAAAAGGACAAGAAAGCTGGATGATTCAGGATTCGGTACCACTGGATCTTGAAGAGCACTTGGAGAGTGTCAGTCAATACACAGTGGAGTGTCCTTCCAGTGCAGGGAAATGGAATGAAAGAAGGCAACTGTGATGTATGTGGGCCTGGAAACGGAGAAAGAAAATGGAAAGCCTGTGAGGGGAAAGTCTGAGAAAGAAAAACAAGGTAAATACTTAATTATTTTTATGGGAATGGTACCATCTGTTGAGCACTTATTCTACCCTAAAGGGAACATTCACATTTGTTATTTTATTTAATCCTCACAAAACCTCTGCTAAATGAGTATTATTAACCTCATTTTTACAAGGGAGGAAATTAAACATCCAGAGAGGTTAAGTAATTGCTGAAAGGCATGTATCCAGGAAGTTTGATTCCAAAATTCATGCTTTGTCCTTTGTTTCTTTCTGCCCCCATGATAATCTCAGCCCTTCTCCAAGAAGGAGCAAATTTCCATTGAAATAAGAATGATAGGCAGAGCTGCCTTGAAAATTGGAAAGAGTTGCTTTGGAGGTTGGCAAGTTAAGGACAATCAAGCTGAGGCTAGTTTTTATCCAGGCAGCTGTTGAACCAGCATTACTGACAAGCCCCGGGCTAAGCAAGGGCAATAGAGAGATCACAGTGAAATGACACACATCTTCTCTGCCTTATGTTTAGTGAGGGAACAGAGGAGTAAAAAGACTTTTCCACATCAGCTTCAGGTTAGTGTTTATTCATAGGGAGGGAAAGTAAAGATTTGGGAGAGGTTGAGTTTTACTTATGTCATAACTTTTTATTTCATAAGAGAAAAAAAAGAAATCTGAAACAAGTTGGGCAAATCACTAACATATATTTAATCTCACGGAGAAGGAAATGGCAACCTACTCCAGTATTCTTACCTGGGAAACCCAATGGACAGAGGAGCCTGGCAGGCTACAGTCCATGGGGTTGCAAGAATTGGACACGACTTTGCACCTAAATGACAAATTTAGTCTTGGTGCTTAGCACACAGGTAGGTATCTGTTACATGACTTTTCTTCCTTAGTTTGTAATATGTCACAGTAAGGCTCAAGTCAATGAACACAAGAAATATTGCTTTTAAAAGAGAATATCACAATTGTAAACCATCAGTGCCACACTAGTGGGAAGCATAGATTAGTACAGAAGGACAGAAGAGGGGAATCTGTGTGTGTGTGCTTAGTCACTCAGTTGTGTCTGACTCTTGTGACCCCATAGACTGCAGTCTGGCAGTCTCCTCTGTCCATGGGATTCTCCAGGAAAGAATACTGGAGTGGGTTGCCATTTCCTCCTCCGGGGGATCTTCCTCAACTTAAAAGAAGCCGGAGGAACTTCCCTGGCAATCCAGTGGTTAAGACTGCATGCTTCAGATGCAGGGGGTGTGAGTTCGATCTCCTGTTGGGGAATTAAGATCCCACATGCTGTGTAGCACTGCCAAAAAACAAAAAATAAAATTGAAAATTAAAAAAAAGAAGCTGGAAAAGGCAAGGAAATGGATTCTCCCTTCGAGTTTCCAGGACATGTCTCTGTGGATAATTTCATTTTAGCCTCGTGAGACCTGATGGAACTGCTGTCCTCAGCCATGCCTGCAAGACTCTGTAACAGACACTTGGAAGTGGATGATCAGAGTGTTTCAAAACAAGGAGCAGAAGAAAGCAGATGTCTCAGAGTCAGGGAGAGCAGGGCCCATTCCTGTGATCTCAAGGCATCAGCTCACAAGTCCTGACTGTGCAGGGAGAGGGGAGGGGATGATGGTGGGTGAGACTCAGTCAGGATAAACCTTTTAAGCCAGGAAAAGGAATTTGGATTTTATTGTAAATGAAATAGGTGCTTCCGGGGAGATTTAAGCCAGATAGAGATGATCAGTTCAGTTTAGTTCAGTCGCTCAATCGTGTCTGACTCTCTGCGACCCCGTGAATCACAGCATGCCAGGTCTCCCTGTCCATCACCAACTCCCGGAGTTCACCCAAACTCATGTCCATCGAGTAGGTGATGCCATCCAGCCATCTCATCCTCTGTCATCCCCTTCTCCTCCTGCCCCCAATCCCTCCCAGCATCAGACTCTTTTCCAGGGAGTCAACTCTTCCCATGAGATGGCCAAAGTACTAGAGTTTCAGCTTTAGCATCAGTCCTTCCAATGAACACCCAGGATGATCAGGTTTGCTTTTCAAAAAGATCCTTCTGATGGGAATAAGAAGTTAAACTGAGAGGAAGGTGGGACTCAGCCAGGTCGACTGAGCAGCAGTCCAGCACAAGATCCTAGATGACAGATAGCGGGGGCTCTGAAATAACAAAGTTGCAGTAAGGATGAAGTAATGTTTACAGAGTACTGATGAGGTGTAATTTAAAAACTTGGTGATCCATCAGATATAGGAAGGAGATAGCATCAAAGATAACTTTCAGGTTTCTTCATTGGTATTTCCAGGATGTACTGCTATTTTCCGTCATAAGGAACACGGGAGAAATATTTTTTTAAATGAAGCTGAATTTTCTATAAATGGTGCTGGATAAACCAGACATCCATATGCAAAAAAAAGAAAAAAGAATCTTCACAAAGACCTTACACTTCTCACAAAAATTAACTTAAAATAGATCACAGAGCTGAATGTAAAATACAAAATAAAATTCCTAAAAGATAACACAGAGAGACACACGTATGTACCCCAATGTTCATTGCAGCACTGTTTATAAGAGCTAGGACATGGAAGCAACCTAGATACCCATCGGCAGACAAATGGATAAGAAAACTGTTGTACATATACACAATGGAAGATTATTCAGCTATAGAAAAGAACACATTTGCGTCAGTTCTAATGAGGTGGATGAAACTGGAGCCTATTATACAGAGTGAAGTAAGTCAGAAAGAGAAACATCAATACAGTATATTAATGCATAGATATGGAATTTAGAAAGACGGTAACAATGACCCTGTATGCAAGACAGCAAAAGAGACATGGATGTAAAGAACAGACTTTTGGACTCTGTGGGAGAGGGTGAGGGAGGGATGATTTGGGAGAATGGCATTGAAACATGGATATGTTAAAAGATGACCAGTGCAGGCTTGATGCATGAGGCAGGGCACTCAAAGCCAGTGCTCTGGGACAACCCAGAGGGATGGGGTGGGGAGGGAGGTGGCAGAGGGGTTCAGGAAGGGGGGACACGTGTCAACCTATGGCTGATTCATGTTGATGTACGGCAAAAACCACCACAATATTGTAAAATAATTAGATTCCAATTAATTAATTTTAAAAAATAAGTTAAGGGGGAAGTTACTTCATGGGAAATAGATGGAAAAACAGTGGAAACAGTGTCAGACTTTATTTTTTGGGCTCCAAAATCACTGCAGATGCTGATTGCAGCCATGAAATTAAAAGACACTTGCTCCTTGGAAGGAAAGTTATGACCAACCTTGATAGTATATTAAAAAGCAGAGACATTACTTTGCCAACCAAGATCCGTCTAGTCAAGGCAATTGTTTTTCCCGTGGTCATGTATGGATGTGAGAGTTGGACTGTGAAGAAAGCTGATCGCCGAAGAATTGATGCTTTTGAACTGTGGTGTTGGAGAAGACTCTTGAGAGTCCCTTAGACTGCAAGGAGATCCAACCAGTCCATTCTAAAGGAGATCAATCCTGGATGTTCATTGGAGGGACTGATGCTGAAGCTGAAACTGCAATACTTTGGCCACCTCATGCGACGAGTTGACTCACTGGAAAAGACTCTGATGCTGGGAAAGGTTGGGGGCGGGAGGAGAAGGGGACGACCGAGAATGAGATGGCTGGATGGCATCACCGACTCTGTGGACGTGGGTTTGAGTGTACTCCGGGAGTTGGTGATGGACAGGGAGGCCTGGTGTGCTGTGATTCATGGGGTCGCGGAGAGTCGGACACGACTGAGCGACTGAACCGAACTGAACTGAACTAAGGGGGAAAAAAAGTTATAGAGATGGCAAATAATCATACCAAAAGGTGCTCCACACCATATCTTATCAAGGAAATGCAAATTAAAACAATAAGATACAACTACAGCAGAAAGTGAAGAGGAACTAAAAAGCATCTTGATGAAAGTGAAAGAAGAGAGTGAAAAGGTTGGCTTGAAGCTCAACATTCAGAAAACAAAGATCATGGCATCTGGTCCCATCACTTCATGGGAAACAGATGGGAAAACAGTGGAAACAGTGTCAGACTTTATTTTTCTGGGCTCTAAAATCACTGCGGATGCTGGTTGCAGCCATGAAATTAAGAGATGGAAGGAAAGTTATGACCAACCTAGATAGTATATTAAAAAGCAGCGACATTACTTTGCCAACAAAGGTCCGTCTAGTCAAGGCTATGGTTTTTCCCATGGTCACGAATGGATGTGAGAGTTGGACTGTGAAGAAAGCTGATCGCCGAAGAATGGATGGTTTTGAACTGTGGTGTTGGAGAAGACTCTTGAGAGTCCCTTGGACTGCAAGGAGATCCAACCAGTCTATTCTAAAGGAGATCAATCCTGGGTGTTCATTGGAAGGACTGATGCTAAAGCTGAAACTGCAATACTTTGGCCACCTCATGCGACGAGCTGACTCACTGGAAAAGACTCTGATGCTGGGAAGGATTAGGGGCGGGAGGAGACGGGGATGACAGAGAATGAGATGGCTGGATGGCATCACCGACTCGATGGACATGAGTTTGAGTGAACTCCGGGAGATGGACAGGGAGGCCTGGCGTTCTGTGATTCATGGGGTCGCAAAGAGTTGGACACGACTGAGCAACTGAACTGAACTGAACACATCTATTAGAATGGCTGAAAACCAAAACACTAATACCAAAATGCTGGTGAGGATGTGGAGCAATAGAACTCTCATTCAATACTAGTGATATGTAAAATGGCACAGCCACCCTGGAAGACAGTTGAACAATTTCTTACAAAACTAAACCTGTTCTTACCACACAGTCCAGCACTCATGTTCCTTGGTAATTACCTAAAGGTTTTGAAAATATTTGTCCACACAAAAACCTTCACACATATGTTTTCAGTTCAGTTCAGTCGCTCAGTCGTATCTGACTCTTCGTGACCCCATGGACTGCAGCACGCCAGGCCTCCCTGTCCATCACCAACTCCCGGAGGTTGCTCAAACTCAGGTCCATCAAGTCGGTGATGCCACCCAACCATCTTGTCCTCTGTTGTCCTTTTGTCCTCCAGCCTTTAATCTTTCCCAGCATCAGGGATTTTTTCCAATGAGTCAGTTCTTTGCATCAGGTGGCCAAAGTAGTGGAGCTTCAGCTTCAGCATCAGTCCTTCCAGTGAATATTCAGGAATGATTTTCTTCAGGATTGACTGGTTTGATCCCCTTGCAGTCCAAGGGACACATATGTTTATAGCATCTTTATTCATAATTGCCAAAACTTAGAAACAAGCATGATATCCTTCAGTAGGTGAAAGGATAAATGTGCTGTGCTATGCTTAGCTGCTCAGACATGTCTGACTCTTTGTGACCCTGTGGGCTGTAGCTCGCCAGGCCCCTCTGTTCATGGGGATTCTCCAGGCAACAATACTGGAGTGGGTTGCAATGCCCTTCTCCAGGGGACCTTACCAACCCAGGGATTGAACCCAGGTATCCCGTTGGAAGCATATTATTTACCGACTGAGCCACCAGGGAACCCCAAGAATAGTGGAGTGGGTAGCCTATCCCTTCTCCAGCGGATCTTCACAATCCAGGAATTGAACTGGGTTCTCGTGCACTGCAGGTGGATTCATTACCAGCTGAGCTATCAGGGAAGCCCGATTTTGTCATTACATATTTGTTTAAACCCAGAATGTACAACATCAAGAATGAACCCTAATGTAAACTATGAACTCTGGGTGAATATGATGTGTCAGTATTCACCAACTGTAACAAATGTACCACTGTGGTGGTGAATGTTGATAATGGGGGGTCTATGGAAACCCACTCCAGTACTCTTGCTTGGAAAATCCCATGGATGGAGGAGCCTGGTAGGCTACAGTCCATGGGGTGGCAAAGAGTCGGACACAACTGAGCAACTTCACTTTTCTTTCATATGTGTTTGGGGGCAAGAAGAATATGAGAATTGAAGCTTCTGCTCAATTTTGCTGTGAACCTGTTCTAAAAAATAAAGTTTATTATATGAAAAAAATGAAAATGAGAACAATTTCGAAAATGTTGTAAATAGGTCTGGAGAAAATATAAGCAGAAATGTTTTAATGGGTAGTTTATTAGTTCATTCCCAATTTATAGATGAGAAAACTGAGGCTTGAGCGATAAAGGATCTTGCTCAAGGTCAAGCAGCACATTAAGTGCGGAGGGTAGAATTTGAACCTAGCAAGTTTCATTCCCAAGCCCATCTGAGTAGCCATGCGTGAAACGAAGCTCGAGCCCATCTTAGTTTCCTATTCTTGCTGTACCATTTTAAAAGTAGGAAAGATAAAGGGGCTTAAATGGAAGTAAGCTTTTAGTACTTTACCTCAAGGGGTAAAATGTTGATACCAATAGAGCATGATAAGTTAAGCATATGTATTATGATATCAAGAGCAATGACTAAAGAAAATCATGCAAGGTGATGTATTCAAAAGCACTGAAAATAAAGGAAAATGGATGTTCTAAAAATTTCAACTAGTACTCAGGAGGCAAAAAAGATAAAATGAGAAATGAAGGGAGAAAATTACTTTATTACTTATAAAAATGGCACACATAAGCCTTAGCGTATAAATAATTAAGTTAAATGCAAATGGTCTAAATATTTTAATTAAAAGACAAAGATTAGCAAAATGGAAGAAAAGTATGATCCAACAATATGCAGGCTATTAATAACACACTCTGAACATGATAACTGACTAGTTTCCTATTATTGCTTAGTAGCTTAGAACAACCCACATTTATAATCTTATAGTTCTGGAGGTTATTAATCTACAGTGGGTTTTTCTGGACTAAACTCAAGGTATCAGCAGAGTCACATTCCTCTGGAGGCTCTAGGGGAGAATCCATTTCCTTCTTGTTCCAGCTTCTAGGGTCCATCTCCAGTGTTCTCGCCTGGAGAATCCCAGGGATGGGGGAGCCTGGTGGGCTTCCGTCTATGGGGTCACACAGAGTCAGACACGACTGAAGTGACTTAGCAGCAGCAGCAGCAGGGTCCATCTAGAAGGAGACGGAAATGGCAACCCACTCCAGTGTTCTTGCCTGGAGAAACCCAGGGACGGGGGAGCCTGGTGGGCTGCTGTCTATGGGGTCACACAGAGTCGGACACGACTGAAGTGACTTAGCAGCAGCAGGGTCCATCTACATTCCTTGGCTCATGGCCCCTTCCACCATCTTCAAAATCAGTGCTATAGAACTTTAAATCATCTCTTCTTTCTGACCTCTGCTTCAGTCATCTCCTCTTTGGCTCTCCTGCCTATTTCCCTTATAAGTACTTTTGTCATTGTATTAAGCCCACCCAGATAATCCAGGATAATCTTCCCATTTTAAGATCCTTACTTGAATCACATAGGCAGTCTTTATTTTCATGTAAGGTTCTGGGGATCATGACATGAACATTTTTGGGGGCCTATCATTCTGCTTCTCATAAGTCTCTAGACAAAATATAAGCAGACAAATGATCCTTTCAAAAATATAGGCTCACATAAGAAAGTCATAGCCTGCTGTGTCATTAGACACTCCTATGGCTAAATCCTTCCTAAGGACCAGTGTTCCCTGGGCACATAAATAGTGGACAATTCCAGATTCCACTGTTTCTTGAGGAAAAGCTACTATGCCTTCCAGCTCTGGTTTTTACTGATCTGGGTTTTGGGTGGGATTGGACCTGCAAATGGCAGGTTTTATTACAGGCAACAGAAGCAAGCAGGGGCTAATATACCTAAAGTTAAAGTGAATGGACAGAAATGGGGAAAATCTGAAAAAGATGATTATCAGATATTCCTAAAGACTCTATGGAAAATTCCAGTGTGGGAAAAAGTCCATAAGAATTTATATGGAGCAACAGCAAAACAATAAACAAACAAGTCAAATAAAACCATATATATATGCACACACAACTGAGAACATGAAATAACTCACTCTAGGAAACCACAAACTATTCTTTCCACAGGAGGCGAACATGGGAGTTAGCTAGGCAAAGCAGGTCATTTTGACCTCTCAGAATGAACTATATCTGAACTCTGCTTTAAGGAAAATGAATACTTTTCATAGTCAGTGAAGAGTACTATGTAAGTTCAAGGCAGACATCAATAACAAATCATTAGACTCTTGTAACTTTCTTTCTTCTATTTTGATTAAAAAAAAAAAAAACAAAACCTAGAATTCCCAGTGGTCCAGAGGTTGGCTCTCTGCACTTTCACTGCCAAAAGTCTGGGTTCAATCTCTGATTGGAGGACTAAGATCCCACAAGCAGCATGGTCAAAACCAACCAAACAAAAACCTCCAGTCAGGCAGTTATAAGAGATCTATGCCCAACTATCTACTCACACAGGATTAATAAGGATTTAGAATGGTGTAGTGATTAGAACAGGCAACGGGCTTAGGAGTCAGACTTGGTTTCAAGTGTGCTAACAGTGTAAGGATGGTCATTTAATCTCTCTAACCCTTAGTCTCATTATGCATAAAATAAGGATAAATGATAGTTACTGACCTTGGAAAAGTGTTATAGTACTACATGAGATAAGAAATACAAAATCTTAAAAACAATCTATCATTTTCTAAGGGAAAGTTTTCCCTGGTGGCTCAGATGGTAAAGAATCTGTCTATAATGCAGGAGACCAGGGTTTGATCCTTGGAATCACTTATTAAATATATATATGCACCACACACTGTGAAATACACTATTTCATTTAACCATACAACAATCATATGAGGAAGATAATATCTCCATTTTAAGAATAAGACACTAAGATTCTAAGTTTACCCATAATATGTGGCAGATTTATTTGATCCTAAAGATTATGAGATCAAATTGCCAACATCTGGATCATCGAGAAAGCAAGAGAGTTCCAGAAAAAGATCTATTTCTGCTTCATTGACTATGCCAAAGCCTTTGACTGTGTGGATCACAATAAACTATGGAAAATTCTGAAAGAGATGGGAATACCAGACCACCTGACCTGCCTCTTGAGAAACCTGTATACTGGTCAGGAAGCAACAGTTAGAACTGGACATGGAACAACAGACTGGTTCCAAATAGGAAAAGGAGTACGTCAAGGCTGTATATTGTCACCCTGCTTATTTAACTTATATGCAGAGTACATCATGAGAAACGCTGGGCTGGAAGAAGCACAAGCTGGAATCAAGATTGCTGGGAAAAATATCAATAACCTCAGATATGCAGATGACACCACCCTTATGGCAGAAAGTGAAGAACTAAAGAGCCTCTTGATGAAAGTGAAAGAGGAGAGCAAAAAGGTTGGCTTAAAGCTCAACATTCAGAAAAGTAAGATCATGGCATCTGGTCCCATCACTTCATGGGAAATAGATGGGGAAAGAGTGGAAACAGTGTCAGACTTTATTTTTCTGGGCTCCAAAATCACTGCAGATGGTGACTGAAGCCATGAAATTAAAAGACACTTTCCTTGGAAGGAAAGTTATGACCAACTTAGACAGCATATTAAAAAGCAGAGACATTACTTTGTCAGCAAAGGTCTGTCTAGTCAAGGCTGTGGTTTTTCCGCTGGTCATGTATGGATGTGAGAGTTGGACTATAAAGAACGCTGAGTGCAGAAGAATTGATGCTTTTGAACTGTGGTGTTGGAGAAGACTCTTGAGAGTCCCTTGGACAGCAAGGAGAGCCAACCAGTCCATCCTAAAGAAAACCAGTCCTGAATATTCATTGGAAGGACTGATGCTGAAGCTGAAACTCCAGTATTTTGGCCACCTGATGCAAAGAGCTGGCTCATTTGAAAAGACCCTGATGCTGGGAAAGATTGAGGGCAGGAGAAAAAGGGGATAACAGAGGATGAGATGGTTGGATGGCATCACCGGCTCAAAGGACATGGGTTTGGGTGAACTCTGGGAGTTGGTAATGGACAGGGAGGCCTGGCGTGCTGCGGTTCATGGGGTCTCAAAGAGTCGGACACGACTGAGTGACTGAACTGCACTGAAAGACTATGAGCTTAAAGCATTACCCTACATAGCCACTGATATAGTTGGATGGCGGGTAGATAGTGAGAAGGTTGAATCAGAAACTAGCCTGAGTTGTGCAGAGAAGCACATTTAGCTAAAACTTCTGTTAACATCTTAGAGGCAAACAGTATACCACTGTTGTTGTTTAGTCGCCAAGTTGTGTCTGTCTCTTTTGCAATCCCATGGACTGTAGCCCACCAGGTTCCTCTGTCTATGAGATTCCCCAGGCAAGAATACTGGCATGGGTTGGCATTTCCTTCTCCAGGGGGTCTACCTGACCCAGGGATTGAACCTGCATCTCCTGCATTGGCAGGTGGATTTTTTACCACTGAGCCACCAGGGAAGCCCAAGTAATCTATATCTAAACATAAAAGACCTTTATCACTGGAGAGGAAGCTAACTGGCCTGCCTTATAAGGTGACCATGAGGACTGAAATAATCAGGTCAGGAAGGTACATCATAATATCCCACATATTAGATGATTTAGTAGACCACTCCCAACCCCTCCTTCCTATTCTTTCTAATAATTTACTGATTGGTCTGAGAACTCCCTCCAGTAATCACCCATTCCTAGGTAAGAATTTAACGTTTATAAAATTCTTACACTGTGCCAGGCATTGTTCTAAGCCCTGGGATCATCAAGGACTTCAGTAAGTCAGCAGAGGCTCATTTCTTCACCCCCGCTTCCTGAGACAAGAGTTAGGGTTGGAACCATGTTTGTATGACAACTCCTAATGTTTGACAGAAAACAACAAAACTCTGTAAAGCAATTATCCTTCAATTAAAAAATAAATTCAAAACAAAATACTCTGAAGTAGAAGATTATTTAATCTTAGATTAATTTATATCCAGTTAACCCATTCTAGAGTTCCCACTCAAAAAACATTTTGGGAAACTTCCCTAGTGGTCCAGTGGCCAAGACTCCACACTCCCAATGCAGGTGGGCCTGGGTTTGATCCCTGGTCATGGAACTAGATCCCACATGCTGAATCTAAGAGTTCACACGCCACAGCTGAAACATCCTGTGTGCAGCAACTAAGACTCAGCACAGCAAAATAAATGAAGAAAAAAATAAATATTAAACAAAGCAGTTTTTGAGCACCTCTTATATTCTAGGAACTGTTCCAAGCACTAAGAACACAGTACTACATGAAACAAAGCCCCTGTCCGCACCAAGCTTATATTCAAGTAGGAGAGAGAATGCATAAACATATGTGATTTCCAGTAGCAATAAATGCTGTGAAGAGAATGAAGCAGAATCAGGATTCAGAGAGTGACCAGTGGAGGGCTAGGGCAGTATTTTAGAAAGGATGGTCAGGGACAATACTTGAGCAGACACCTGAACGAGTGAGGAAACAAGTCAGGCAAAAACCTGAAAAAGAGCACTCCAGGCGAAGGAAAGAGTCAGGATGAAAATCTTGAGTTGGGAACCTGTTTGGCTCATTTGAAGGACAGAAGAACTGAAGCAGGATTGGAGATTTGGGAGAAAAGCAACACCTTCTGGATTTACTTCTATCATTTGACTATAGTGTGAAATATAGTAGGAAGGCAAGAGCAGAAGGGACACACAGTAGGTCAATAAACAGTTGAGAATTAATAAACAATGAATTCATTTTTTGAACACCTTTTTAAAGACTTGCTGCACTTAAAGTAATTTATATGATGTCTCAGGCCACTCAATCGTAATCATATAAAGAAGACAAGCCATTCTTCCTAATGTTTCTTGTGCTACAACAGTACATGAATTTCACAATTCCAATAAGTCTTTAAATTTTGAGGTATGTCTGAAAATCAAAGATGGGACCATGAGCCTCCATAATCATACCCTCTTAAATATAAAATTAGCTCACATGATTAAAAGTTCAAACACTACACTTTCTAAAGTGTTCTGGTAAAACAACGTTTTTCTTTGGCATATGCAGTCCAAATAGCTCTAACCTTAATCATTTTTCAAGTCTTAATCTCCACATGCTTGGCATATTCTGATAACATTGACAGGTTAAAAGCAACATTCTGTTGTATGCACAGCGATTGCTTGCAATTAACCTTAATTTAGGCCGAAAGTAGACTGAACAGCTGCTTCATAGCAACATTTCTAAATTTATTAGATAAATATCTCCAGAGAACTTCAGATTAAAAAGCAACAAAAACAAAACCTGCAACATTGCAGCCTTCTCTTAGTAAGGAGAGTCTTGAAGCAGTGCACAGGCTAGTAAGACTACTTTCCTGAGAAAAAGAGACATTTGGGGCCCTTATTACAGAGTAGCCACAGATAACGATAACTGGAGATAAGAAAAATGTAGGTAAACAATGTTTAAAGAACACAACCCACGTTTTTTCCATAAAAGGAATTTTAAAGTCCACTGATATTTTACTGAGGGTATAATCACACTAGAGCCCCAGTGTAAGGAAACTGCAAATTTCAGATGAAAGTCCTCAAAGCCTAGTGCCATCATTCCATTCCTTTAAAATATATTTAATAAATAGTGACTATTATCTATGTCATCTTAACCTCTCAACATTAACTGGTATTATTATCCCTATTTATATGAAGACAGAGGGCCTCAGAACTGTTACAGTAACAACACTAGTTGTAAAGACAGGAGACAACTCAGGCCTGATTCCAAATTCTGTGCTTTTCTCAACAAACTGTGCTGCTGGGGTGACAAACCTTTGATATCATGTGTTAGATCTGCCTTTTTCTTTTAAATGTATCTATTATTATTATTATTTTAAAAATTTATTTAATTGGAGGCTAATTACAATATTGTAGTGGTTTTTGCCATACATTGACATGAATCAGCCATGGGTGTATATCTGTTCCCCATCCCGAACCCCCCTATTCTTTAAAGTCAGAATCACATTAGAAATCAGGGTAAGTGTATCTTGAAGATGAAGAAGGAGAAGAGAACAAAGTTTTCTTGAGCTCTTTGTTCTAATTTACCCATACTATTAGGGACTTCCTGCTGGCTCAGTGGTGAAGAATCTGCCTGCAAAGCAGGAGCTGCAAGTTCAAACCCTGAGTCGGGAAGATCCCCTGGAGAAGGAAATGGCAACCCACTCCAGTATTCTTGCCTGGGAAATCCCATGGACAGAGGAGCCTGGCAGGCTATATAGTCCATTGGGTCTCAAAAGAGTTGGACACGGCTTAGTGACTAAACAATAATAACAACTCATACTATTATTTATGGTGTCAAATACATCCATGCAAATAATGCACGTTTACTGTAGAAATTTTAGAAGTTCAGATAAGCTGGAAAAAATAAATAAATAAATAAACTTCAGCTGCAATCCAACCACCCACATGCCTCTAGTTTCATTTGACCTCAGCAACACTAAGCAGAACGTGACAGTATGGTTCTAATATCTCTCCTGTTGTCACACACACATGAGAATCTTGGTCTAGAAACTGCTGCAAACACCAGATGAGGTTAACAGCATCTTTGGACTTCCCTAGTAGCTCAGCTGGTAAAGAATCTGTCTGCAATGCGGGAGACCTGGGTTCGATCCCTGGGTTGGGAAGATCACATGGAGGAGGGCATGGCAACCCACTCCAGTATTCTTGCCTGGAGAATCCCCATAGACAGAGGAGCCTGGTGGGTTACAGTCAATGGGGTCACAAAGAGTCAGACATGACTAAGCGACTAAGCACAGCACAGCACAACAGCATTTTTAGGTCTTTGACAATAATCACTGCTATATCATAGTCTTATTTTAATATTCATAAAACACTTTTGCATTTGCATGATGTAAAGTTGAGAAGTTTGAGTAAGTTCTTTTTTTCTTTTTAAAAGACTCAGTATAGGGAGATAATCCCATCTTCACTGAAAACATTAAACAACATACTAAAAAAAAAATCTGCAGTACACAATCATTAGCAGTGTATTTCAAAGAATGAGATGACTGTAATGATCACATTGCAGGAGTATAGCAGTTAATAGACCTGGATTTAAATCTTGGTTGTACTAATTATTTCATGACCTTGGTCAAGAGATTCACTCTTTGTGGGACTCAGTTTGATGGCTCAGTGGTAAAGAGTCTCCCTGCCAATGCAGGAGATGCAGGAGACTCAGGTTTGATACCTGGGTTGGGGAGATCCCCTGGAGAAGGAATTGACAATTCGCTCCAATATTCTTTCCTGGGAAATCCCATGGACAGAAGAGCCTGGTGGGTTACAGTCTATGGGGTTGCAGAGTCTGACATGACTTAGCAGCTAAACAAAACATAGAGCTTAGCATATCTTGTATAAAATCCTTGTAAAAGGAACTTTTAACAAAATCTTCTTGAAAATCTTGAAAATTTGATTTTAAGCCTTAATGTTTCAATAAATATTTTTCTTTAAAAATATATTTTCTAAGATAGGAAATAACATTGTTTCTTCATCAAAGACTAGCTTTAAGAGCATTGCTACCTTTACTAAGAATTAGGCTCTGTTTTGGAGAAGGCAATGGCAACTCACTCCAGTACTCTTGCCTGGAAAATCCCATGGACAGAGGAGCCTGGTAGGCTGCAGTCCATGGGGTTGCTAAGAGTCAGGTATGACTGAGCGACTTCACTTTCTCTTTTCACTCTCATGCATTGGAGAAGGAAATGGCAACCCACTCCAGTATTCTTGCCTGGAGAATCCCGGGGACAGGGGAGCCTAGTGGGCTTCCATCTATGGGGTCACACAGAGTCGGACACAACTGAAGCGACTTAGCAGCCGCAGCAGCAGGCTCTGTTTTAAAGATACAGGAATGAGTACCATGATGATTAACTCAACTACAAAAACACTATTCCAGGACTCTGTTGGGTACTTGGTGCTGTACAGAATTTTTACTCATTCCTAATCAGTAACCTTTCTCATTTTCCAAATTTACCTCCCCATCTCTCCCTTCTCAGCAGCACAGAATAAAGACCATTATGAATGAGCTTCCTATGTACTCCTTAAAAATCTTTGCCTCTCATCATGAAGAGGACAATTAGATAATTGACTGTATGACATCCTGTGCAAAATATTAACAACAGATCTGCTACCATTCCCCAATACCCACACCCAGCTTCCTTACTCTAGCAGCTATCCTGCTCTCAAAGTTTGGCTTTTCTTCTCCAGCCCATGGGATGTGAAGGGCAGCAATCAGCCCTGGTAAGCAGTGGTCCAACTGTAGAGCAAGGGGGTGGCTGTAGGTCTCTGCAGCATTTTGTCTGAAGTTAGTCTGCACAAGAATAATTAAGAGTTGACTTTGGTGTTGTTTTGGTTTCATTCTTTCTCTATTTCCCTGGTTAACTAAGACTAGATGTATCAAAACTTTAATATATGATTACTTTTAAACTAAGAATGACAATTCGAGAGGAAAAAATTGGAAATGTACATTGTTCATTTATTAAAATAAGTTAAATACATAATACAGAATTACATAAATAATGATAGACATGGAATACTCAGCAGCCATTATAAATAACTTTGTAAAAGATTATTTATTGAAATAGAAAATATTTATAATACAAAGAAGCGAGCTACAAAACAGTATGGGTAATATTTCATTTTTGTGAATAAAAATGAAAATACATCCATGGAAAAACTACTAGGCGCTACATAAAAACATTATCATTATTAACTTTGAACTGTGGAATAAATTGTTTTTTCTTTGTACTTTTTGGTTCTTTCCCTAAAATTTCTATATTCAGTTCAGTCGCTCAGTCGTGACCGACTCTTTGCGACCCCATGAATCACAGCACGCCAGGCCTCCCTGTCCATCACCCACTCCCTGAGTTCACTTAAACTCATGTCCATCGAGTCACTGATGCCATCCAGCCATCTCATTCTCTGTCGTCCCCGTCTCCTCGCGTCCCCAATCCTTCCCAGCATCAGAGTCTTTTCCAGTGAGTCAACTCTTCGCATGAGGTGGCCAAAGTATTGGAGTTTCAGCTTTAGCATCACACTGATTCCTAGAACGTCTACGTTCACTCATGTCATCTCCTGTTTGACCACCTCCAATTTGCCCTGATTCATGGACCTAACATTCCAGGTTCCTATGCAATATTGCTCTTTACAGCAACGTACCTTGCTTCTATCACCGGTCACATCCACAGCTGGGTATTGGCTTTGCTTTGGCTCCATCCCTTCATTGTTTCTGGAGTTATTTCTCCACTGATCTCCAGTAGCATACTGGGCACCTACCGACCTGGGGAATTCCTCATCCAGTATCCTATCATTTTGCCTTTTGATACGGTTATATTAAGGTTGTATTAATTTTGTAAATAGAAAAAAGCAAAATGGATTCTGATTTAATGAGACAAAAAAGGAAGGTGCCAACACTCTGGGGAATGTCTACATTTAAGGCATTTGAATAAGAAAGAGGAACTAACATCTTAGACTTGCACTTTTTAGGAACTAATTTTTCTTTTTTTGCTAGTTTCTATCTATTTTAGCTTTCTGGCTGCCTATCAATATAATAATAACCTAACTCAGCCTTAAGCATCTAGGTTAAAATAAAAGAAAAAGACACAGAAATTGTTTATAAAACAAATTGTCAAACTAATATTTCTTATAGTCCTAGTGGTCTCATGAAAAAAATGCTGGCTGTAGACATAACAGAATCTTTGAAATCTTAGCAGTCCTTTAGTTTAATACAGTGGAGGTAAGAAATCTTCCTGGGTAAAAAGGTACTTCTGGAAATTGTATTCATCTTTTCAGGCTAAAGTAGTACCATTTGTAGGACTTCTCCAGTAGCTCAGTTGGTAAAGAATCCACCTGCAATGCAGGAGACCCCAGTTCGATTCCTGGGTTGGGAAGATCCCCTGGAGAAGTGACAGGCTACCCAGTCCAGGATTCTTGGGCTTCCCTGGTGGCTCAGTTGGTAAAGAATCAGCCGTCAATGCAGGAAACCTGGGTTCAATTCCTGGGTTGGGAAAACCCCTGCAGGA
The DNA here is from genome assembly GCF_049115385.1 of Moschus berezovskii. Taxonomy (NCBI): domain Eukaryota; kingdom Metazoa; phylum Chordata; class Mammalia; order Artiodactyla; family Moschidae; genus Moschus; species Moschus berezovskii. The sequence continues at coordinate 37,386,068 of NC_142463.1, forward strand.
GGGCATGGCAACCCACTCCAATATACTTGCCTGGAGAATTCCCATGGACTGAGGAGCCTGGGGGGCTACAGTCCATGGGGTCGCAAAGAGTGGATCACGACTGAGGACTTTCACAGTACAATTTGTAAATGCTTCTGTAGAACACTGTTTCTATAACATTGAAAGAATCCTTCCCATTTTACCCTAGAGGGTTTAGGAGTAATCCCAGGAATGACTGAGCTAATCCGTCTCACAATTTTGGCCACTGTCCTAAGAGGAGGGTTATCAAATAAAACATCTCATACAGAGGCCTTGACATATAATTCCTATACACACTACTAACAAATAGCCATGATACTATAGTGCTGCATGAAACTAAAACAAAAAACAGCATTCACATGCTTTAAATTCATTCACATAAAAAACAAGACATAAAAACATTACCTGTAGAAGAATTACATATATTAGGCAACAGGGAATTACACAAACTGGAAAGACTAAAGAATTCATAGTGAAAACAAAATCTAAAGGTTTAAGAGAGTATTGTGAAGGGACTTTATTTCTAGATTTTACCAACAACTCTTATCAGAGTATAGCTTATTTGAATATACTTTTGAGAAGCACCTGCTTTGAAAGAGACTTCCCACCTGGTCAAGGTAACTGTAACAAACTACTTAGGAAGCAAGATTAGAAGATCTGACTGCAGGTATTTCTCATATAATTGAACTGATATAGCTGTGGAAACCCTACAGACTTTAAAATCTGAGATTAAGTGATCCTGAAGTAAACTTCAAAGCACTGTCTGCAACCAAAGGAAAGAGGGAATACTAAAAAATGGGCATCGAGCTTAACCGAGGCCAAAACTATCACTGTGAGAAAGTGGAGCCCAAGAAAGTACAAGCTCCTAACAGCAGAGATGTTTGTGTTTTGTTCCCTGCTGCATTCTAGAATCTAGAACAGCTCCTCCCCATGACAGACAGTATTTTCATTAATGAAAAGCCAGAGACTCCTCCTGACATATATGAGGAATAAATCCAAATTCACTTCTTGTATCAATACTTAATAATCTCCCACCAACTGGAGAATCTGTTACTGTATGACTAACATATCAGAGAGCTAACTGTACTATATTGTATATTTTTGAGATGAGTGATGAAAAATTATGGTTTTTACTTTTAAGAAGTCCAGATCCCAGTAATTTTGAAATTTGTATGCCTGTTACTAAAGCAATTTGACAGTATTATGGAGACATAATATTTCATGTATTTCCCTCTTCTTAAAACCTCTGAACACAGTAAGGAAAACCAGTGCTGAAGTACAAGTGCTGCTTCCCCTAGACACTGTTGCATCACCTAAGACACTTGTGCCAGCATCTGCTGGGCAGTGCTAACAGATGGAAGACATTAATCATCTGCTTGGTGTTCCCACCTTGTCCATCCAGCTTCAAATATAACTGCACTGAGCTACATGAGTCAGCATCTGGTCCCTCCAAAAGTTAGTGCATCACTTCTAAAGCAAAAAGGAAAAAGTTCACACTTCAGAGTCCTGAATCATTGACAGATGTATCCGTGGCACATCAAGGTTTCAGACTCCCTGAAGATCTTTAGCTCCCTGGATACCAAAGTAAAGACAGATCTGAAAGCTACAAAAAAAAACAGGTGGGTGTTCATATACAGGACTGCAATCCCAAGCAATATAAATGGTATTTGTTCCCGCCGTGGATTAACTGCTTTGAAGGATCAAAAGACAGAAGACAGTAACATTCAACATTTAAGACGGGTTTCTTAATTTAAAAAAAAAGCACTAAAAAATGTGAATAAGTCAAACTTTTATTTTTCAGAAGTGAAAAGGACAAGTGGTGACTTGCCTTTGGAAAAGACATTAACATCAGGGTAATCAACTATCTATCTCATAGAGACAGCAGCCTAAGAAAGACTCTTATCATACAGCTCTCAAAGTTCTATTAAATAAATCTCAGAACAATATGTTTTTAACAAAAACAAACAAAACAAAAACATTGACAACAACAAAAAATTAAAAAGAATCCATAAAGTGGCATTTGAAGAAAGAAAAAGGAAAATCTGGAAGTCTTATATATTGAGAGTTCTCTATTAAAACAAGGAGGCCCAAATCCTAAAACAGAAAAAAAAAAAAAATGTTAAAACACAATCTTTTAAAAGAATCCAATGAGGTTTTTATAGATGCACGTTTTAATGCTTCAGTTGTTCAAGACATTTTTTCTTACACTGGGAGCACTTCTGTAAGTACTGCCGGAGATTATACGAATGACAATACAGAGATATGCCTTCTCAACAGGCCCTTCAAGTTTTAAATTTGGGTCTGGAATCTCAATTGAATGTTTTTATAACAGGCTGCAGAAAATGGTATTGCTTTTTAAATTACAATTTCTTGCTTTTTACACATTATAACTTTAAAACGGTCTATATATTTTAAAAAGAGAAACAACAACTTACATGTGAAAATAAGGTTATGTGAAACGACAATCCTCATAAAGTAGGAGTAACAATTTCCAAAATGAAAATAATACAAAATGAAGTAGTCAGTGGGGGCCGGGGTGGGAAGTGGAGAACAACCAGTGGAAGGCACAGAAGGCCTAGGTTCTAGGTTCAGTTTTGTCCTGATTAGCTGTGTATCTTAGTCTCAGCTTCCTTAGGTCTCAATTTCTTCCCTGGATAGGAGAGGCAGATGGCTCTCTATGCTTTGTTTCAATTTTAAACCCAAAGACTCTTATACTTTATAAGGAAAGATCTGAAAATTTTGTGGACAATGAATTGAATAAAATCCTCAGATCTTGACAGGAAGGGTCTGTCACTATTCAATCTTTAGGACAACAACTAGAAAGCATATCCCATAATTTTATTGGGAGAAAAGAAAAAAATCTACCCTAAGGGCAAAATTATACTTCATATCCTATTTATACACGAAACACAGAAAGTGAATGATTATTCTCTTCCTGACCTCTAGAAGCTCTCTCTGAAACAGAGTCAACTTAAAATCCTAGGATTATGACTGCGCCAAAACATCCAGCCTGTGTTTCTCTCTGCCTAACTGAAAGCTGCTAGACAGTTCTAAGGTCGGTTAACAATTTTCGTGGGCAGGACCAAACTTCAGGTTAAAATATGTACTTGTAGTAGTTTCAGGGTTGAAACTCCATCAACTTTTAGGTTCAGGAAAGGAGAAGAGAAGAATGAAGTTTAAAGATCACACTGATCCTAAGAAGGACGGGCAGTAGAAAAAATATTCTTTATTATCTATAACACATACTTTCATCATAACCATTTATAAACCTTTGGGCTCTTTTTGCTTTGATGTTATTTTTTTCTTACGAACTTTGTCCTTTAACTATATTCACTACAAAGACGCAATATGAATTATGAACTGCAGGAGTTCTGTGCATATACAAAAATGCTTTATAAAAAGTTAAACCTGCATTTCCTGATAAGCAAAAATACAGGTTTACAACACTAGACGATCTCTTAAATCTCCCCGGGTTCTCAAATTCTCATAATTTTATACAGATAAGTAAGATTACATACACATGTCACTTACTGTTTCTTTTAAACAATATTCATGGATATAACTGTGTTTTCCTAAATGTCTCATTGGTTATACTCAGTCTTGTAAGTCTGGTTCCATAGTAATCTATAATGTAACTACTTCCATCTGAAGGTCCAACAATCTAGAAGAGAAAAGTTTGCAAATTACCCATTTTACAGAAGACACTTAAAAAATATTTTGAGTTTACTTCTCTCAGGTGTTAATAAAATTACTTCAGTAGCAGCAGAAATACAACTTAAACTAACTCAAGCAAAAAAAGTAATTTCGTAGCTCATGCAGCTGAAAAGGGCACTGGGGAAGCTCACAGGATTAAGACAGCTGGGGGAACTAAGGCCTAAAGAACTGAAATGCCACACCACGCGAGGCCCTTGGTTTGGCCTCCCTGCCTTTATTTGGTTGCCAACTTCTAGATACATATCTTGGCAGTTTCCATTAGAATGTAAAATTTTCTTCCTCAGTGTATATACATCAATTTCAGGGAAGAACTCTGACGGATGTGCCTGGTTTTTATGCCTATTGCTGAACAAATTACTGTATCCAAGGGAATAGGATTAATATTGGCCAAGTCAGGCTCCCTCTGGGAGATGATGTAATATGACTGACAGTCCTACCAGAACCACATGGAATGGAAAAGGGAGAAATACACACACACACTCATCATAATAGTCTTGTCCATTTAATCACATTTGTGACAACCCACTTAACATGATCTCTACAACTTATCCTTTAAGATAATCTTCAAACTGCAGACTTAGGGGTACACAGGGATCTACAAAGGTATATGCAGGCCCAGATAGCTGCAAGGGAATCCATTTTGAGATCCTTAATTCACATAAATACTCTGTGAAAATGATCCACCTGATATCACACTAGAATAAAAGCATCATGCTAGGTCCCAAGCCCACTTCCCTTTCCCTGTGCTCCTTTCTCCAACTTGACAACAGTAAAGCATACCTCCCCCATCAAAATACGCTGAGTCTCATGATGGCATATTGCCTTGAGGTATAAAAATCTCTGATGTGTCAAAGGGGATAATTCAAAATACTGGAGTCAGGGATGTCTCTTTTAAATAGAATCCAAAAATACTCTCTGTCACTTGTTTAAAAGATGCATTCCTAGTAAAATTTGACTTTTTTTTAGCTTACAAATGATTTGCTAATATCTGTAACATGTTTTTGCTATTTTGATCAAACTGTATATCAATAATTACATTAAGTGGATATTTTAAATTCTATGGTATTTGTATTCTGTGGATACATTTTAAAATTGATGTAACAGTTTTATTTAAATATGTCAATATTTGCAAACTAGAAATGATATCCTTTGCAGCTTTTTAAAAGCTTATGATGGAAAACTGAAATGTCAACTTAAAACATGTGAGGATAGGGGTTTTCTTAAGAAAAAAATTCTTTTAGAGGTTATGCAACTGGAGTTTGAAGAACACTAATACAGAGCATTCATCATTTTAAAGATAAATTTGGTTTTAAAGGCTATTCAACAAATACTTAATTCCTGCAGTCCATGCTAGACACAGAATGCTAGGCACCATGCTAGACATTATACACAGAACAGTGACCAAGACAGTCTGCCTACAGGGAGTTTATTCTAGTGAACTATAAATGTTAGTATTCAAATAATACTAGATACCTTGCTAGGTGCTATCATGTACTTGAACTTCCTCCAAAGATCAAATTGCTTTGTCTTCACATTTATGAATGTGATTAATGAATTTAAATAAAAATTAAAACATTTTCAATGGCAAAGTCACAGAGGAAACTAGTGTGTGTATTAAACAAAGAAAGAATGGGTGACTAGAATTTACAACATGTTTTGAGACTCTACAAAAGAAACAAAGAAAAAGGAAAGCCTAGCAAGTAGAAACAGGATAAATCATGTGGTTGAAAACTGGCCTAACCTGGAATATGTGCGTAGGTTGGAACAAGGCCTTTGCCCTATGATCTTTTTCTTCCTATGCCATCTCCTCTGACACTCTCACTTACTCCTGTCAAAAAAAAAAAGATTTCAAAAGTTGAAAATAAGGAAAAAAGATGATTGGATAGCCTTCTACTATCATGCATTTCTAATAAGCCCGCCCACGGCTCACTTGACTTTCTCAGGAAATATAACTATTTAACTAAAAATTGATTAGGACCCAGATGTTTTACAATCTTGGTAAGTCAGGAGTTAAGACATACAAGAATGATGTGATATTGTTTTGGTCTTTTGTTCCCCCTGTCCTGTAGATAAGTGAGCCCTAACGATTACAGTTTTACTACCTGGTAATACATGGTCCAATTTTGTGTATAATTTAGCAATCTTATTAAAGCATTTCTTTCCCTTCAAACTATGTAATTCTGGCTCCTCAACAACTGGTTCTATTGTGGTAGATCCTCTTTCCACAGATTTGATTCAGCCTGGGCATGTAATCGATCACCAATGAGATGACAATCTATGAGACAAGTTCAATGGGAGGCTTATCTGCTTTAAGATGTGTGTGAGAGGAAAAAAGTGCTTTTCCACCTCTGAAAGTAACGATACAAGAAGTGATCCTAAGCAATGGAACTGAAGATAGCAAAGGGAAGGAAGAAGAAGGGAAGAAAGGAGGGACAGAAGGAAGGGAAGGAGGGAATAAAAGATTTGGGTCTTTAAGTTCTAAATTAACAAATCTTCAGTTCAGTTCAGTCGCTCAGTCGTGTCCGACTCTTTGCGACCCCATGAATCACAGCACGCCAAGCCTCCCTGTCCATCACCAACTCCCGGAGTTCACTCAAACTCATGTCCATCGAGTCGGTGATGCCATCCAGCCATCTCATTCTCTGTCGTCCCCGTCTCCTCCCACCCCCAATCCCTCCCAGCATCAGACTCTTTTCCAGTGAGTCAACTCTTTGCATGAGGTGGCCAAAGTATTGGAGTTTCAGCTTCAGCATCAGTCCTTCCAATGAACACCCAGGATTGATCTTCTTTAGAATGGACTGGTCGGAATCTTAGAACTACCAATCTCCAGATTCTTGGTATAGAAGATGTACGGCCATTTGTTCACTGACAACAAAGTATGAACAAATACTTTTAAAATTATGTCTATTTCTCTGCTAAGAAATAGCCTGAAGCCAAATTCTACTTCATGAAGTATTTCTGCTTGATAAGCTGGGGCAGATTTCTGAAATCTATGGGGAGAAGAAAGACCACTTAACAATTAATGGACCAATAGGTTGCTACAGGCCTTCATCTTCCAAGAGGGGAATCAGGAGGGCCACTACGCTGTGAAAAGCTCTTCTGTACAAAGGGGTGTTAACGTATCTTGTGTGAGAAGCCCTAAAGCCACAAGAAAGCAACTTCATATCCTTCTACAGAATTTCCTGTGGCTACTGTAACAAACCATCACAAAGTCAGTGGATTAAAACAACAGACATTTACTCTCACAGTTCTGGACCCCATAAGTCTAAAATCAAGGTGTCAGTAAATCACATGCCCTGCAGAGACTCTGGGGGAGAATCCATTCTAAGGCACCCTTTGGCATTGCTTGGCTTGTGGCAACATCACCCTGATCTCCTGGGGTGAAGGTCTTCATATCACCTTCTTTTCTGTGTATGTGTCTTTTCTACTGCCTCCTATAAGGACATGTGTCATTGGATTTAGGGCCCATCCAGATAACCTAAAATAACCTCTTTATATCCAGATACTTAATGTAATCACATCTGCAGAGACCCTTTTTCCAAATAAGACAATATTCACAGGTTCCGGGGATTTGATACAGGCATCTTTCGTCTTATCACACCCCTATTCTATGAAGATCGCTCGTGGTGGTTTGGAGGAATTGGGTGAAATTTAATTTCTTCTTTCCTGTCATTTCTGATTGTTTTCAACCATGAAATTTTATTTGCAGCTTAAATGCAAAAAAAAAAAAAACCTTTGAATTGTTTACTTAAAGGAGTAGGCTTTTCTATAGGTGGAAAGTCTATAGCAAGAAGAGTAAATCAGAAAACTCTAGAAGTTTACACTAAAGTCAAGAATGTTAAGCAGTGATCACTAAATTTCCTGTTTTTCTGTTCTTAATCTTTCCTCTCCACTATCAGTTCAGTTTAGTTCAGTCGCTCATTCGTGTCCAACTCTTTGTAACCCCATGACCCCATGAACACCAGGCCTCCCTGTCCATCACCAACGCCCAGAGTCCACCCAAACCATGTCCATCAAGTCGGTGATGCCATTCAACCATCTCATCCTCTGTCGTCCCCTTCTCCTCCTACCCTCAATCTTTCCCAGCATCAGGGTCTTTTCTAATGAGTCAGCTCTTTGCATCAGGTGGCCAAAGTATTGGAGTTTCAGCTTCAACATCAGTCCTTCCAATGAACACCCAGGCCTGATCTCTGGATGGACTGGTTGGATCTCCTTGCAGTCCAAGGGACTCTCAAGAATCTTCTCCAACACCACAGTTTAAAAGCATCAATTCTTCAGCGCTCAGCTTTCTTTATATTCCAACTCTCACATCCATACATCTCCAACATCAATTCAGTTCAGTTCAGTCGCTCAGTCGTGTCCGACTCTCCGCGACCCCATGAATCACAGCACGCCAAGCCTCCCTGTCCATCACCAACTCCCGGAGTTCACTCAAACTCATGTCCACAGAGTCGGTGATGCCATCCAGCCATCTCATTCTCGGTCGTCCCCTTCTCCTCCCGCCCCTAACCTTTCCCAGCATCAGAGTCTTTTCCAGTGAGTCAACTCGTCGAATGAGGTGGCCAAAGTATTGCAGTTTCAGCTTTAACATCAGTCCTTCCAATGAACACCCAGGATTGATCTCCTTTAGAATGGACTGGTTGGATCTCCTTGCAGTCCAAGGGACTCTCAAGAGTCTTCTCCAATACCACAGTTCAAAAGCATCAATTCTTCAGCGATTGGCTTTCTTCACAGTCCAACTCTCACATCCATACATGGCCACTGGAAAAACCATAGCCTTGACTAGACGGACCTTGGTTGGCAAAGGTAATTCTCCATAATCCCAGTTGCCCACCATAGGTACCCACACAAATATTGGGCATATATTTAACTTGGTATATGACTTGGATATTTATTCTTGAAAAACATTTGATTTTCTTTGGATATCCATTTTTAATTATCCAAATGATACTGTTGTAGATCTTGTTCAAATTCAAACAATTTTCATAGTACACTAAGATTTTAGGACATTTCCATGGTACCTGTATGTACAACAGGTATGCTTGTAGCTGCTACCTGGTGTTACATCCATTCTCCATATCCAGGTTAATTCCAACGTCCTCCTACCACAAACAGTACTACAACAGACAGAGTTGTCCCCTGTCCCCTGGTGGAGAGAAGTATGAACATTTGGGGGTAAATGCCCAGAAGTACCTCTTTATTTACACATTAGTTTTTTGGGTGATTTTGCGAATCACCTTTAGTTTATTGAGCTCATTTAACTATTAAATTCCCTATTATCTTATTGATTTGCATATTTCACATATAATTCCTATTGTTAGCATCCCCAATGACTCAAGCAGTAAAGAATCCACCTGCAATGCAGAAGACATAGGAGAAATGGGTTTGACCCCCGGGTCGGGAAGATCCCCTGAAGGAGGAAATGGCAACCCACTCCAGTGTTCTTGCCTGGAGATTCCCATGAAAAAAGGAGCCTCGAGGGCTATAGTCCACAGGGCCGCAAAGAGTCAGACATGACTGAGCAACTGAGCCCACCTGCCCCACGCTGTTCTTTACTCAGCCTGCTGTCACTTGGTCGGTCCATGGTATCCTTTTTAGAAATGATTAAAATTTCTTAATTTCAATGTATCAAACTAAGTAATTTTTTTCTTTCTGGTTTGTTTTTGGGATCTTGTTTAAGAAGACAACCCCTATATTGTCATGAAGATGTTTTCAATTAGCTTTACAGAAAGGTTTATCTTCTCCTAGGTAGTTACCCTCAAAGAACTGAATAGGGGCTTAAACTGATACTTGTACACAAATATTCACTGCAGCATTATTCACAACAGCCAAAATGTGGAAACAACCCCGTGTCCATCAACAGATGAATGGATAAAAGAAATGTGGTATATACGTACAATGGAACATTATTATTCAGCCATAAAAGGGAATGAAATTGATACATGCCACAATATCAATGAACCTTGAAAACACTGTGCAAAGTGAAATAAACCAGACATAAAAGGACAAATAGTGTATGATTCCACTTATATGAAATATCTAGAAAGCAAGCAAATTCTTTGGGATATAGTAGATTGGAGGTTACCAGTGACTGGGGGATGGAAAAAGAGGATTTACTGCTAAATGGATGCAGAGTTTCTGTTTTGGGAGATGAAAAAGTTTTGGAAATAGATACTGGTGACAGCTGCATAACATTGTAAATGTAATTAATGCCAAAGAACTGTACACTTAAACAGGTTAAAGTGGCAAGTTTTGTATTGTATATATATTTTTTTACCTCACAGAAAAGAGCTTACTTTATCTGAACTTTAATAATGTTGTAGTTTTGTTTGTAATTTATAAACTTTTGATTTTGTAACTGGAAAATGTAGTTTTGTTTTTATATATTTAATAGCATTCTAATAAAAATAAATTAAAGGAAAAAAAGATGGTTACCAGTTCAGTTCAGTTGCTCAGTCATGTCCAAGTCTTTATGACCCCATGAACTGCAGCATGCCAGGCCTCCCTGTCCGTCACCAACTCCTGGAGTTTACCCAAACCCATGTCCACTGAGTCAGTGATGCCATCCAACCATCTCATCCTCTGTCTTCCCCTTCTCCTCCTACCCTCAATCTTTCCCAGCTTCAGGGTCTTTTCCAATGAGTCAGCTCTTGGCATCAGGTGGCCAAAGTATTGGAGTTTCAGCTTTAGCATCAGTCCTTCCAATGAACACCCAGGTCTGATCTCCTTTAGGATGGACTGGTTGGATCTCCTTGCAGTCCAAGGGACTCTCAAGAGTCTTCTCCAACACCACAGTTCAAAAGCATCCATTCTTCAGTGCCCAGCTTTCTTTATAGTCCAACTCTCACATCCATACATCCATACATGACTACCGGAAAAACCATAGCCTTGACTAGATGGACCTTTGTTGGCAAAGTAATGTCTCTGCTTTTTAATATGCTGTCTAGGTTGATCATAACTTTCCTTCCAAGGAGTAAGTGTCTTTTAATTTCAAGGCTGCAATCACCATCTGCAGTGATTCTGAAGCCCAAAAAAATAAAGTCTGCCACTGTTTCCACTATTTCCCCACCTATTTGCCATGAAGTGATGGGACCAGATACCATGGTCTTAGTTTTTTGAATGTTGAGCTTTAAGCCAACTTTTTTCACTCTCCTCTTTTACTTTCATCAAGAGGCTTTTGAGTTCCTCTTCACTTTCTGCCATAAGGGTGGTGTCATCTGCATATCTGAGGTTATTGATACTTCTCCCGGCAATCTTGATTCCAGCTTGTGCTTCTTCCAGCCCAGCGTTTCTTTTGATGTACTCTGCATAAAGTTAAATAAGTCGGGTGACAATATACAGCCCTGACATACTCCTTTCCCTGTTGGGAACCAGTCTGTTGTTCCATGTCCAGTTCTAACTGTTGCTTCCTGACCTGTATACAGATTTCTCAAGAGGCAGGTCAGGTGGTCTGGTATTCCCATTTCTTTCAGAATTTTCCAGTTTATTGTGATCCAGAGTCAAAGGCTTTGGCATAGTCAATAAAGTAGAAATAGATGTTTTTCTGGAACTCTCTTGCTTTTTCAATGATCCAGTGGATGTTGGTAATTTGATCTCTGGTTCTCTGCTTTTTCTAAAACCAGCTTGAACATCTGGAAATTCATGGTTCATGTATTGCTAAAGCCTGGCTTGAAGAATTTTAAGCATCACTTTACTAGTGTGTGAGATGAGTGCAATTGTGCAGTAGTTTGAGCATTCTTTCATTACCAATAAGTACTTTTAAACCTAAACTTTATCAAACAGATGTGATCCCTTAGTTAGTTACTGGCTTTGCCTTGTTGTTAAAGTCAGATGGCTTAGATAACTCAAATATCTTAAAATTTAAAATGTTATGATGAATTAATGAGTGAAGGACAAAAACAAACACTTCATGCAATTCTATCAATGTATCATTTTACTATCTAATCCATTTAAGAGTTTCTTCCATATAAAGAATGCAAATATTAACACTGGCAAGATCATACGATCTCCTGAAGATCTATTAACCTGGCGAAAAAGTAAAATGACACAGCTGTCTGCAATTAGAGGATAATGATGCAACCTGTGTCCATCCCAATTTTCCAAAGAAGTAAATTCACATTCTCTTAAAAGTTAAATTACATGTTTGTGTCCAGAGCTGACTTCTATATGTCATTAATTTTAATATGAGACCATTAAAAAATCTAATTAGTCACATTTTAATTAAGCACTAAAATTCCCACACAGTGCCAGAAATTATACAGTCAGATCCCCTGACTTCATTTGACTTAAACACTGGTTAGTATTAATCCTAAATGACCATTATAAACATCATTCCTCAAGAAATGAATAAGATTCAGCATTCTATCTCCTGAGGAAAACACAGCATTGGGCTCAGTCTCAGGACTACTTTGTTTTTTGAACATTCCTTTAATTCACTAAATAAAACTCTGCCCACAGGTAAGTGAACTAAGTGAAATCTACCTAATTAGGATCATGTGACAAAGCAGAGACTACCCAAATTATCATCAGTCTCCTCAGTTTTCCAGGTCATTTCCCCAATATATCACTCCAGAGTTAAATAAGAGAAAACTTGTTGAAACACTTGGTATCTAGTTTTTATATTGGAGAAGGCAATGGCACCCCACTCCAGTACTCTTGCCTGGAAAATCCCATGGTTGGAGGAGCCTGGTGGGCTGCAGTCCATGGGGTCACTAAGAGTCGGACACGACTGAGTGACTTCACTTTCAGTTTTCATATTCATGCATTGGAGAAGGAAATGGCAACCCACTCCAGTGTTCTTGCCTGGAGAATCCCAGGGACGGGGGAGCCTGGTGGGCTGCCATCTATGGGGTTGTACAGAGTTGGACACAACTGAAGCAACTTAGCAGCAGCAGCAGCAGCAACAGTTTTTATATATTGCTGTCCTACAGCTAGTGAACTATCAAGGACATTGATCAACATTCCCAGTACTGGAAATAGATTTAGAGTGATTACACATTTAGTCCTTCTTTTGATCAAGACCATGTATTTCATGGAGCAAGGGCACAGGTTATGCCTTTGACAAAATCAACTGGCTTACACAGAAGTGAACCTATAACCTGAATCTTATTTATGCTCTGAACTGAAAAGCCTAGGCCCTTAAAATTTCAATAAAATTCAAGAATTTAGAGAAGATAAAATCAAGATAACTCTTCTTTCAGCCTGCAGTTCCCAAGGAGATATATATATATATAGGCTGCTCAGCATGGCTTATGGCTTATGGGATTTTAGCTCCCCGATCACGGACTGAAATAGGTCCCTGGCAGTGAGAGCATGGAGTCCTAACCACCGGACTGCCAGAGAATTTCTCCAGTGAGATATTTCTGATAATAAGTGGGATGTTACTCTCACAACACTTCTGAGAGAGTAAGATTCTAAGTTTCTTTAGGGCAAGGACCCAAACTTATACCTAAATGCGCTAAGTCATTTTCACTTATGGTATAAAACCTACTATTTATACTTTATCATACCAACTTTTATTTTTGTTCATTAGCTCTTGTGCCCTATAAAATTTAGAACTTTAAAGAGCTAAAGAAAAGCACTCACTTTTTAAAAACTACCATTTTTAGCCTATCTTCCCTATAATTGGCACAGATACACTTTTTACAAGTTACACTGCATTCAGCTCAAATCATCAAAAATTTTGAAAGAATATGTTGAGCATACTATTAGTACTACAGAAAATTAATAAAACTCTTTTTTCTCAAGGAATTTATGTGTGAAAAATCAAACCTGGTGTGTAAAAGCTAAAAAAAAAAAAAAAAATACAAAAACAATACAGAACCCAGTGCTAAAATGAGTTACATATGTGTGTGTATTCAGTGGCTCAGACGTGTCTGACTCTTTGCAACCCCATGGACTGTAGGCTATCAGACTCTTCTGTCTATGGAATTTTCCAGGCAAGAACACTGGAAGGGGCTACCATTTCCTACTCCAAGGGATCTTCCTGACCCAGGGGTCAAACTCACACTTCTTGAATCTTCTGCACTGGCAGGTGGATTCTTTACCACTCCACCACCTGGGAAGCTCCCCAACTTACATACATTGAATGCCAAACTAATGAGATATTTAATGAATTTATTTATAGAATTAAAACACTCCTGGAGATTATATTGCTTTGTATATTTTGCTACTTATATAGTTAATAGTCTTTTAAGGAAATCTACTCTGCAATGTTGATAGAAATGAAAATGAATTTTTTAAAATTATCACAAAGAACCTTGACATACTTCATTTTAACAACTTTCTACATTCCAACACATATTTCCATTTTCCCTCTACCCATCTTCATCTTTCTGATTTGTGGCTGTCTTGTCTCTACTTAACAGAATAAATTTTCTTTTCTTTCTGTTGGTGAAGTACACATCAGTGGTTTTGATATATTTTAAAATGTTCATTGTGTGAGTGAGATAAGGTTTAAATAAAATCAAATATTCTCATACTTTTTTTGTTGTTGTTCATCTTTAATTTATTATTTTTTTTTATTTTACAATATTATATTGGTTGGTTTTGCCCTACATTGACATGAATTCGCCCCAGGTGTACATGAGTTCCCCCTCCTGAACCCCCCTCTCACCTCCCTCCTCCCTTTATCCTCCCTCTGGGTCATCCCCGCACACCCGCCCCGAGTATCCTGTAACATGCATTGACCCTGAACTGATGATTCGTTTCACATATGACAACATACATGTTTCAATGTCATTCTCTCAAATCATCCCACCCTCACCCTCTCCCACAAAGTCCCAAAGACTGTTCGATACAACTGTGTCTCTTTTCCTGTCTCGTATACAGGGTTATATTTCCATCTTTCTAAATTCCATATATATGTGTTAGTATACTGTATTGGTGCGTTTAAAAAAAAACCAAATTACCTAATTTTTCTTCACGATATGAATGAATATATATAAGCATAAAATGAATGTTTTAAAATTGTCAGACCTGCCTTATGACTAACTATTACACAGCAATTATACACGAAGTTGCCTATAATTGAAAAACTGTATGCTATACATGTACCACTGATTTAAACTCTGTTGAACACACAAATGAATTAATTCTATGTATTGTTTTATACCATTCATTCACACAGTGCTATTTGCATATTTTTAAGAAAAAGAAAAAAGAAAAAACTTCAAAAGTTTACTAACAGATAAACTCATGAAAGCATTTTTAGTAAGTATAGATATATTTAAAGCTTACTTACCTTAGTAATATATGCATTATACTTTATATTGTTTCAGTTCAAAGATGAGATAACCAGACCTATTTTTTTAAGGAGGATTTTCCTGGATTTTTCTTATAAACACTGTGAAGTAAAGTATGTTTTTATAGGTCTTGAGTTCATGCACAATATAGTTCTGGGATCACAGCCCAAAAGAAAAAACACTGCAATTCATTGAGGAATAATATTTAATGGTAAAAAGAAAAGAATTAGGGATGGAGAAAATAAAGAAGAAAAGAAGAATAAACAAAGATGATAGAATGTAAAAGGTTTATGAGAAATTGAAAAAGTATATTCAAGACAAAAATGTTAACATAATTTATGATGTTTATAGTAAAAACTTACTTGATTGACGGAAAAAATAATTCTCTAAAACTAATACTAATACAGTCAACATCACATGTCAAATATATTAAACAACATGTAGAATAAGGCTATATATTTTACTTGGCTACTTTTGAAAAATGACTAATTTTTCCCCTGGTCTGAAAGCAGTCTACAGTGGTCATCCCTATTAAAATGTCTTATTTAGGGAAACCTAGTGTAAAAATTCAAACATTCTAAATCTACCTCAATAATTTGTTGATGTGATAGTCTCAATTCTAAATATTTAAGAAAAGGACTATTAGTTCTTAAAAGTTCATGTATATGTGTACCAGAAAACAGTGGCTGAATCAACAAATAAGCTCTATAATTTGACACAAATAAAGCTACAAAGCACCGATATCACCAAAGAACCTAGTGTGAAATATTAACTAAATGACTGGGTTTTAAAGACACTGAATTCTGTATCCCTTAAAGAATTCCAATAGTACATTAAATTCCTTGGATCCTCATTTAAGTGAGAAACCCATTTCCAAGCATATGTGCAGAAGAACCTTAGCCTCTTCATGCCTGCTTGCCTGTCCCACAGTCAGAGAAGGCAGGATATTTGGTTAGGCATATGTTTATGAATAAAGACAGGAAAATTCCAACTTTAAAACCAAATATTTTCCTTGTTTAATTCTGGTATCTTATTGGTCCATATGTTGCCTCCTCCTCACAGTATGGTCCCCTCCTCACAGTATGTTACCAAAAATCTCCTAGATTTTGACTTTCTTTTAGAGCATAAGGATAACATCAAGCAGACAGAATTAAGGAATGGAAATACTGTATGAAAAAGAAGAGTAAAACTGATGATAATCTAAATACAAACTGAAACACTTGCTGAAGACATTAGGTGCTCCATAAATGCTTACTGAAATGCTGTTTTGTGACATTTGTTGTGATAAATTCATCTCTTCTCTAATTTAAGAATCCCCCTGAGTTAACCACAACCAGTTCAGTATAATTTATTAGGAAATATCTGGTGGACTTTTGAATTTGGCTTAAGGTTAGCATTTCACAAACCTCTGCAGCAGGAGAAAACGAGGCTAACACAGAGAATCAGAGATTAAGAGGAGGAGAGTGGTGAGCACATCATTTGACTGTATGGATTTGGTCTTTTCCAAGACCAGCCCCACTCCTGGATTTTCCAGAGTGCTCCCAGACATTCCTGTTTTCTTTCTTGCCTGCAGCTAGCTGCAATTCAGTTTCTACAATTTGCAACCAAGAGAATACTAGTATAGAGAACCTGTCCAGTGCAAAAAAATGTTGTGTCTGCCTCTACATATTCATATGTAAATACAAGACTCTGACCAGTATCCTCTTATAGTGAGTGACAATGCAGCTGTAACAGGAAAAGAGACAATAAGCTGGAAATATTTATAACCTTAATCCCTCTTAGAGGTTCATAATACAAATTTTTAAGCTTCTGAGAAGTTCTGCAGTAGAGAAATCTCTGTATCTCAGTTGCACTCACATTTACAAATCATATTTGAGCACAGATCATTTTTAAGGAAGTTCTTACGTCTTTTAGAACTACTAATTGAGCACAGGTTGGAAAATGCTACTTAAAAACATGGCCACAGATCCTTTAGATCTAGCATCTGAAGAAAAATGAAAAAGCATTCCTACCTGCTTTCTAACATACTTAAAATGTACCTCAGAACTCAAATTTGAATGTAAAAGTAGTTTATCTTCTAGACTGAAACTAACTCACCTGCATTGAAATAAGAATGAAATCAATTAGGCTCCCAATTCCACAAAACCCCACAGTGCAAAACTTTAACAAACCTAGAAAAGAAGGTAAAGTCATTTACAACCTGGAAAGGCTTATAAATATTAATAAACTTTTCCATTTCCCAATAAATCATTGCATATACCACAAATGCTTTATATCAGGAGTATAAAATTAACACTTAAAAAAAACCAAATCTTTACCTAAAAATATGAGAAAAGTTTAAAAGACCCTCTACATAGAAAAACTACAAAAATGACTCATTCATTTAAACAATACAGTCTGAAGTAAAAATTCAATGTAATGTTACAAAACTTCTTAAGAGAGAAGGCCTAAGAAAATAAATCTTTAAATCTCAGCACACAGAGTTACAGAACATCTTTTAGTCCTAAGCCCTTATTTATGTACACTTAATACACTGTAGACACAAAATTTAATATATATTTATAGTAGAAAGTTAAATACCATCAAGGCACAAAAAAGTAATCTGGAAAAAATACACTGATCTTGTAATTAAGTAGCAAAATGCTTTAAGCAAGCCAATTATCTTCAATTTACCCTATACGTTTTTCCTAAGCATCTTATGTTTCTCATTAGCTCTATAGTCAAAATCACCAATTCTGTGTACACCTCTGTCCTTGGCGCCAACCTTAGAGCTACAGTATTAAAACAGATGATAACAGAGCATAGAATCTAGGACATATAATAATACAACATTAAAACATGAGGATGAAATCAGAAGAGGCAGATTGAGGGTGGAGGGTGGGATGAGTAATCTCTCTTCTATATTTAAACCTGAGCTGCTCTCCAGACATCCCATTTGAGATATAAAGATGATATGAAGCAAGACTCTTCGTGAAAGGGTAGTTCTAAGCATCAACTACAAACAGATGCCACTTAAAATTGTAAGAATGGATGAGAACGCCTGCTGGCACACATTTGGAAATATACAAGTAAGACTGAAATATGGAGGTAAATTAGATGATTCCGCACCCCCCTCCATTAGTATTAGATATACAGTAGAACAATGTTCTATGTACTGGGATAACACATGCTGGAAATAATTTCCAAAATATTAAAATATGGACACTACATAAAATAATGCTTTTGGTTCTCTTCAAAACACTCGTCACCTACCTCATATTTTACATTCGATCACTATCTGTCTCATGGAAGTCCCCTTAGAGAAGGGTGTTTCATCTGCCTTGTTTACTTCTGTGTCCTTAGTACCTACAACATTGCCTGCCACGTGGGAGATGCTCAATATTTGTTGAAATGAATAAATTCTCTCAGCCTTTCTATTTCCTAAAGACCCCGAACTTTTTATTCACCATCTTATACAACTCCTTTAATTATTTTTTCCATTAATTGCACTTTACTACAGCTGCCCAAGGAAATTTATCCATTCTTTCAGTATATGTATTATATCCATTCACTCATTTATTTCTGAATTGCATTCCTCTTCACAGAGTATTTTGGAAATATCACAGTTTCCCTTCCTTCAATTTGTTTATAAAAAGAACACTAAGAATGGATCATGGACTTCTCTGGTGGTCCAATTCAGTTTGGTCACTCAGTCGTGTCCAACTCTTTTTGACCCCATGAACTGCAGCACGCCAGGCTTCCCTGTCCATCACCAACTCCCGGAGCTTACTCAAACTCATGGCCATTGAGTCAGTGATGCCATCCAACCATCTCATCCTCTGTTGTCCGCTTCTCCTCCATCTTTCCCAGCATCAGGGTCTTCTCCAATGAGTCATTCTTCCCATCACGTGGCCAAAGAATTGGGGTTTCAGCTTCAGCATCGTCCTTCCAATGAATATTCAGGACTGATCTCCTTTAGGATGGACTGGTTAGATCTCCTTGCTGTCCAAGGGATTCTCAAGAATCTTCTCCAACACCACAGTTCAAAAGCATCAATTCCTCAGCGCTCAGCTTTCTTTACAGTCCAACTCTCACATCCATATATGACTACTGGAAAAACCATAGCTTTGATTAGACGGACCTTTGTTGGCAAAGTAATGTCTCTGCTTTTTAATATGCTGTCTAGGTTGGTCATCTTTCAAGAAGCAAGCGTCGTTTAGTAATTTCATAGCTGCAGTACCATCTGCGTGATTTTGAAGTCCAAGAAAATAAAGTCTCTCACTGTTTCCATTGTTTCCCCATCTATTTGCAATGAAGTGATGGGACCAGATGCTATGATCTTAGTTTTCTCAATGCTGAGTTTTAAGCCAACTTTTTCACTCTCCTCTTTCACTTTCATCAACGGGTTCTTTAATTTTTCTTTGCTTTTGGCCATAAGGATGGTGTCATCTGCATATCTGAGGTTATTGATATTTCTCCCAGCAATATCGATTCCAGCTTGTGCTTCTTCCAGCCCAGCATTTCGCATGATGTACTCTGCATATAAGTTAGATAAGCAGGGTGACAATATACAGTCTTGACGTACTCCTTTCCCAATTTGGAACTAGTCTGTTGTCCCATGTCCAGTTCTAAGTGTTGCTTCTTGACCTGGATACAGATTTCTCAAGAGGCAGGTCAGGTGGTCTGGTATTTCCATCTCTAGAAGAATTTTTCAGTCTGTTGTGATCCACACAGTCAAAGACTTTGGCATAGTCAATAAAGCAGAAGTAGATGTTTTTCTAGAATTCTCTTGCTTTTTCTATGATCCAACGAATGTTGGCAATTTGATCTCTGGTTCTACTTTTTCTAAATCCAGCTTGAACATCTGGAAGTTCATGGTTCACATACTCTTGAAGCCTGGATTGGAGAATTTTGAGCATTACTTTGCTAGTGTGTGAGATGAGTGCAATTGTGCAGTAGTTTGGATTCTTTGGCATTGCCTTTCTTTGAGATTGTGATGAAAACTAACCTTTTCCAGTCCTGTGGCCTCTGCTAAGTTTTCTGAATTTGCTGGCAAATTGAGTGCAGCACTTTAACAGCATCATCTTTTAGGATCTGAAATAGCTCAGCTGGAATTGCATCACCTCCACTAGCTTTGTTCATAGTGATGCTTCCTAAGGACCACTTGACTTCACACTCCAGGATGTTTGGCTCTAGGTGAGTGATCACACTGTCATGGTTATCTGGGTCATTAAGATCTTTTTTGTATAGTTCTTCTGTTCTTGCCACATCTTCTTAATATCTTCTGCTTCTCTTAGGTCCATACCATTTCTGTCCTTTACTGCGCCCATCTTTACAATAAATGTTCCCTTGGTATCTATAATTTTCTTGAAGAGATCTCTAGTCTTTCCCATTTGATTGTTTTTCTCTATTTCTTTGCATTGATCACTAAGGAGACTTTCTTATCTCTCCTTGCTTATCTTTGGAACTCTGCATTTAGATGGATATATCTTTCCTTTTCTCTTTTGCCTTTTGCTCCTCTTCTTTTCACAGCTATCTGTAAGGCGTCCTCAGACAACTATTTTGCTTCCTAAGGCCCATGACTTCACATTCTGGTGGTCCAGTGCTTAAGAATTTGCCTGCCAACGTAGGGGTCATGTGTTTGATCCCAGGTCCAGGAATATTCCACAGGCCATTGGGCAACTAAGCCCTTGCACTACAACTACTGAGCCTGCAAGCCACAACTAGAAAGCAGCCCCCACTCACCACAACTAGAGAAAGCCCGCATCCAACAACAAAGACCCAGCACAGCCAAAAAAAAGAATGGTTTGAAAAACATTTGTCTTCAGTGAACTGCTACTTTATGAAGAAAATGGAACTGTGCCAGCGCCTTTGCCCTCGTGATGCCCTCTTCCAATGGTGTTCTTCCTGCAGCTCTTCTCATCTCAGGGTACTTCTTCCAAGAATTCTTCAAGCATGCCATTACCCTCAAGAGCCCCAGCACTCTATCACACGTCTCCTATTTATTCCCATCACAGTGTTGATCAGAAATTATTTCTCGGTTTGTTCATTAATTCTCTGTCTTCCTATGCCATGTAAACTCCTGAAGACAGGGTTCTCATCTGTCTTATTCAAGTCAATTCCTTGAACAGTACGGCAGAATTTGACGAATATTTGTTGTATGACTATCAAAAAACTAGAAACAATCTATGATCAACTTGAAAAACACAAAGTAGCATACACTTTAAACAGCATTTATTAAAACTGAAATGACCAGGACCCTGTGGTGCTCCTGGCCTTTCTGTCCCTGTTTTCTTTTTTGAAGGGAAGAGAATCCAGCCTCCATGACCTTTCCTGAGCTCCAAAAGGCAGATATGAACAGTTGCTAATCAGGGAAGGAGCAGCCAACAAGCCAACAGAGGCCAGGAATCAGAGTCTCATCAAGATTAGGGCTTCCCTGATAGTTCAGTTGAAAAAGAATTTTCTTGCAATGCAGGAGACCCCAGTTTGATTCCTAGGTTGGGAAGATCTCCTGGAGAGAGGATAGGCTACCCACTTCAGTATTCTTAGGCTTCCCTTGTGGCTCAGCTGGTGTAAAGAATCTGCCCACAATCAGGAGACCTGGGTTGGGAAGGTCAACTGGAGAAGGGAAAGGGTACCCACTCCAGTATTCTGGCCAGAATTCCATGGACTGTATAGTCCATGGGGTCGCAAAGAGTCTACACAACTGAGTGACTTTCACTTTTTTCACTTTTCTTCCAGATTAACTGAGACCAGATTAGAGGAGTGCAGGCCCTACACACATGCTAACTTGTTAGCAACCCCACCCTTGAAACTAGTGCTATAAAACTCCTCATCAAATCCTCCTGGGTTGGGACACATAGTTCTTGAGGGCAGGAGTCTGTTGTGTCCCTCCTTGTCTGGCAAAGCAATAAAGCTATTCTTTTCTACTTCATCCAAACCTCTGTCTGAAAGATTCGATTCGGCACCGGTATACAGAGGCCAATGTTTTTGATATAAAAACCAATGCAAACCAGTACTTGTATGTATTTCATTATTTGGCGCACCAACACTAATTTTTTAAAAGATGGAGGGAGGGATTTGTGAACAACCAAAAGTAGACTTTTTTATCCAAGTAAAAAAGTTGTTAGGTCTCTTTATACAGATCCTGTTTACTTATCTTATCAAGGAAAGAAATGATGTATTTAGATTTTAAAGTTTTGGAATTCCAAATAAAAATGTTTCTAATCAAGAAGGATCCATTTTTATCCCGAGTCATTACTGTTGTAGATATATTCTTCCAAAAAAGATTATGCTGCCAGATGATATTCAAAAAGCTCATGTTTTCAGTGTACTTTATTTATACTTTAGTAACTTAAATTTTACATTTAAAGTATACAAATTCAATAAAAGGATTTATTTGGGTATAAAATAAAAAGCACAGAGATTAATTTTTGGTATTTAAAAAAAATTGGGGCTATTTTTTGCTTTATTACAGGTTGAGTCTTGCAAATACTCTTCTGTGTAACCATTTTAGAGAATGTAGATTATTTCATACTGAAGCTGATGTTTGCCAAAGCACATGTGTTCTGTAATGATTTGGTAATTGGGTATCTCTATTCTTTTTGTGCCTATGCCAATAAAGGAGAGCTTTCAAATCTTAGAAGAGTTTAACCTACAAATCCATGTACCTTTATTTGTCCCATGATCTGTGGATATAATATGCCAGTTCAAACTGGTAACTCCAAACTTGAAAAAAGGAATAAAATAACCAAAGATTTTGAAGTTTGGGGCTTAAAAACACACAACACTTTGTTATTCTCATAAGAAAACATTTACACTTAAAAGTAGCATCACCATGAAAGGAGTATCTCTCCCCCCATTAACTGCTCCAAAAGAGTTATTATCTTTGAGAATCCATAATCTTTTAATGCTACAGATGGCCAAAATAAAATATACCAATTATTGCCATGTAAAGAAAAATCACAATGTTAACACAGCTAAAAACACAAAGACAGAATATTAGAAAAATAGGCTTCATGGTGAAAAAAGGGTTCAGCTAAAGCAGCACAAGTTCAGCTGCTGCTGCTAAGTCACTTCAGCTGTGTCCGACTCTGTGTGACCCCATAGATGGAAGCCCACCAGGCTCCCCCGTCCCTGGGATTCTCCAGGCAAGAACACTGGAGTGGGTTGCCATTTCCTTCTCCAATGTGTGAAAGTGAAAGTGAAGTCGCTCAGTCGTGTCCGACCCTTATGGACCCCACAGACTGCAGCCTACCAGGCTCCTCCATCCATGGGATTTTCTAGGCAATAGTACTGGAGTGGCTTGCCATTGTCTTCTCCGACAAGTATGAGAATAAATCAATTAGAGGAAATAATGCTATATACATAAAGTATCTATAAAGAAAATTTTTCTTAAGAGTGTTTGGATCTTATTAAATTTTATTTAATTTCACCCTCAACACATTTCCCTTATTTAATCCTAACATAAAATTTATATAATGAAGAAAAGAGAATTCCAAAAAAACATCTACTTCTGCTTCATTGACTACGCCAAAGCCTTTGACTGTATGGATCACAACAAACTCTGGAAAATTCTTAAAGAGAATACCAGACCAGAATACCAGAATATCAGACCACCTGACCTGCCTCTTGAGAAATTTGTATGCAGGTCAAGAAGCAACAGTTAAAAACAGACATGGAACAACAGACTGGTTCCAAATTTGGAAAGGAGTATGTCAAGGCTGTATACTGTCACCCTGCTTATTTAACTTATATGCAGAGTACATCATGAGAAATGCCTGGCTGGATGAAGCACAAGCTGTAATCAAGATTGCAGGGAGAAATATCAATAACCTCAGATATGCAGATGACAACACCCTTATGACAGAAAGCGAAGAAGAACTAAAGAGCCTCCTGATGAAAATGAAAGAGGAGAATGAAAATGTTGGCTTAAAACTCAACGTTCAAAAAACTAAGATCATGGCATCTGGTCCCAGCACTTCATGGCAAATAGATGGGGAAACAATGGAAACAGTGAGAGACTTTATTTTCTTGGCCTCCAAAATCACTGCAGATGGTGACTGAAGCCATGAAATTAAAAGATGCTTGCTCCTTAGAAGAAAAGCTATGACCAATCTAGACAGCGTATTAAAAAGCAGAGACGTTAATTTACCAACAAAGGTCCATCTAGTCAAAGCTATCGTTTTTTCAGTAGTCATGTATGGATGTGAGAGTTCGACCTAAAGAAAGCTGAGCACCAAAGAATTGATGTTTTTGAACTGTGGTATTGGATAAGACTCTTGAGAGTCCCTTGGACTGCAAGGAGATCCAACCAGTCAATCCTAAAGGAAATCAGTCCTAAATATTCATTGGAAGGAATGATGTTGAAGCTGAAGCTCTAATAGTTTGGCCACCTGATGACAAGAACTGACTCATTAGAAAAGACCCTTATGCTGGGAAAGTTGACGGCAGGAGGAGAAGGGGACAACAGAGGATGAAATGGTTGGATGGCATCACTGACTCGATGGACATGAGTTTGAGCCAGCTCTGGGAGTTGGCGATGGACAGGGAAGTCTGGTGTGCTTCAGTCCATGGAGTGGCAAAGCGTCAAACACGACTGAGAGAATGAACTGAACTGAACCTCACAGTGAAGATTCCTCTTTGATCTCTGGTGGGTAGCAAGATGGAAAGAATAAGATTAGTGTTGGTAGCTAGAAAGCAGAGCACTCAGATACTTTAACACTGCTCACTGAAGGGCTAATATAGAAGCAAAGTACTACAGTAAATAAAGCATGATCTCTTGAGCCAGAGTATTTGGGTTCAAATTCAGGTCACTAGCTGAGTGTCCTTGGGTAAATCTCTTAATCTCATGACAAGTTCCCTATCCATAAAACAATGATGATAACAAATATATCAGAGTATAAAGCAAGGCCTCCAAAGGTAGCAAATCCTTTAACCTCTCTGGTGACAATTTCCCTACCTGTTGAAGCAGATTTAAACAGGATGATAAACTCAGAGAGTTTTAAGGCTCAAAGAAGGGGAGACATGTGAAAGTATTATTTAAACAAAAGATACCATCAAATGTGACTAGCTTTCAGAAGCATTAGTAACTATGGTAAAGTAAAGATTACAACCAGGGGGAAGGTGTGGGGAGGGATGCTTGGGGTAATAATCAGGCTCCACACCAGCTCATAGTGGTTGCTGGAGTTCCAACCCCAACTTCTCCTGAAAGAAGTAGTTTCTTTTTTTTTTTTTATTTGCCAAGTCCCTCCCTTACCTGCGCTTCCCGCCCCAGCCCCGCAGGCCACCCTCCACCCCAGCCTCGGGTGGAGGCTTCACCGGGTCCAGGCGCAGGAAGGAAGAAGTAGTTTCTATTCCCAAAGTAACACTGACAGATATCCAGGTAGAAGGCAAATATTTCTGGAGGGATAGGAAAAAATATGCATTTATTCCTAAGACATTTACTGAATACCCAATGTGTGCATAGCACTAGCAATGACAACTCCAGTCTACTATCCTAATGACTACACTGTCCTGAGTGTGTGTTTTCATAAAGATGGAAAAAAGAACAGGCAAAGTCAGTATCTTTTACCAAGTTCACTACAGAGCTAACTGCTAGCTGTGTAATCAGAGAAAAACATTGACTATTCAACTCCAGCTTCATGGAACTGGTAACTATTGATAGTATGCAGAGATTTAATCTATACGAATAGGTACATTTACTTACAAGTTTCACAAGAATTTATTTTTTTTAAATAAAATACACTCACCCAAGGCAGGGTATCCAAGGTAAAATCGATCTGCTCCCAACCATCCAAGGAAAAGAGACAGTGCAACCGCCACCTTGTATGAATAGCCATTCCTGAAGAATCAGAACCTGAATGTCACATTCATATATTTCTAACATGTAAACATTTTAGAAAATAATGTTGATTATTACTGTTTGTTAATCAGTTCATTCATCCATTCAATTAATGCTTTGTGGGTGGCTACTGAGTGCCAGGGACTATTTCAGGCTACTGGGATATATTAATGAGCAGAAGAGATAAAAATTCCTGCCTTTAAAGAGCTTACAATCTAGTGGCAGCAAGTAATAAACCTAAGTGAAAGTTGCTCAGTTGTGTCCAACTCTTTGCGACCCCATGGACTATATAGTCCGTGGAATTCTCCAGACCAGAATACTGGAGTGGTTAGCCTTTCCCTTCTCCAGGGAATCTTCCCAACCCAGGGATTGAACCCAGGTCTCCTGCATTGCAGGGAGATTCTTGACCAGCTGAGCCACAAGGGAAGCCCAAGAATACTGGAGTGGGTAGCCGATCCTTTCTCCAGGGGATCTGCCTGACCCAGGAATCAAACCGGGGTCTCCTGCATTGCAGGTGGATTCTTTACCAACTAAGCTATGAGGGAAGCCCATAAACCTAAACATATTTTAAAAAGAAACTGTGTTAGAAAGTCATAAAGAAAGACTTTCCTGGTGGTCCAGTGGCTAAGACTGTGCGCATAATGCAGGGGGCCCAGGTTCAAGCCCTGATCAGTGAACTAGATCCCATGTGCTGCAACTAAAATATCCTGTATGCAGACATGAAGTTTGAAGACTCCACCCCACACGCGCAACTAAGACCTGGTGTGACCAAATAAATATTTTTGTGAAAAGACAGTCATAAATGCTATGAAACAAGAAGTAGATTACGGTGTACAGGGAATTCAGAATGCCAGGATTACAGATAAAGGCCATTTAAGTGGAGTGACAAGAGTAAGCTTCATTGCTGCTACTGCTAAGTCGCTTCAGTCGTGTCCGACTCTGTGTGACCCCATAGATGGCAGCCCACCAGGCTCCGCCGTCCCTGGGATTCTCCAGGCAAGAACACTGGAGTGGGTTGCCATTTCCTTCTCCAATGCGTGAAAGTGAAAAGTGAAAGTGAAGTCGCTCAGTCGTGTCTGACTCTTTGCGACCCCATGGATCACAGCCCACCAGGCTCCTCCGCCCATGGGATTTTCCAGGCAAGACTACTGGAGTGGGTTGCCAATGCCTTCTCCGAAGCTTCATTGAGAAGGTGGTACTTCAGCAAAGACCTAAGGGAGGTAAGAGATTTAGCCATGCCATGCCTCTGATGGAAGAGTGTCCCAGACAAAAGAAACTGCTGTTGCAAAGGCAGCCTACTTGGCCTGTTCAAGGTCTATTAAGGAAGCAAGCATAGGAGGAATGGAGCAGGAAAGGGGAAGAACAGAAGAAGACAAGGTCAGAGAGAGAACAGGGCAAAGAGGGCAGGTCATGCAGGGCCTTGAGCGCCCTTGTCAAGTGCTATAAAAACACCATCTTTTACTCTGAGTGACATGTGAAGCTACTGCAGAGGCAAGCAGAGGTATGGCGTAAAAACAGTCACTCTAGTTGCTATGCTGAAGACAGACTGCAGGGGAGTATTTGCAAGTTATTGTGACAATAATGTACAACAAACCTTCCCAAATCAAGAAGAGACGAAACCAGAAAGGAGTAACAGTGAGGAAGAAGTAAAACCAAAAGAGTGTGGTGTCAACATGGATCTACGGTATCACACAGGGAACTCTTCTCAATGTTTTGTGGCAGCCTGGATGGGAGGGGAGTTTAGGGGAGAATGGATACATGTATACGTATGGCTTAATCCCTGTGCTGTCCACCGGAAATTATCACACTGTTAATCGGCTTTACTTCAACACAAAATAAAAAAGTAAAAAAAAAAAGTGTGTGGTATCTTGGAAGTCCAGTGAAGTCAGTGTATTAAGAACAGAGTGGTCAACTGTGCCAAATGTGACTGATGGATGACATAAGAATGCCTGAGAATTTACCACTAAATTTAACCAAGAGGAAAGCATTATTGACCTCACCAAGAGCAATTCTGGCAACAATGAGGGCAAAATATAGAACAGAGCAGGCTTAAGAAAGACTGGAAGGGCCATAGCAGTGCCCGTGACTCTGTCACATCCTACAGCACCCACAAACCTGGCTCTCCTCTGCCCTCACCGCTACAACAGAGTCCACAACCCAGGCAACCCCCACTTGTGGCAGAGAAACCTGCCATCCTGGTGTCCCTGGTGGTGATGCCAGCAACGACAGCAACTCTTGCAGCATCAAGGTACCAGTAACCCCATAGGAAAGAAGCAGAGATGATGAGGGCACTGGTGACACCTCTGGCAGAGGTGACAGAGGGTAGAAAGTGCCAATTAAATATAGCCAGAGGCAGCTCAGGTAAGAGAAACCAAGCTATAAATTGTGCTGCAGTGCCATCTACTGAAAAACAAAAGAAAGTACTCTAATTACCAACCTGTTGAACTGTTAGAATCAAAGTAAATAGTTTTACCTAAATGAGAAAGCTATTCACTACCTCAAGCATGCCAGCAAAGGAACAACTCATCAAGCACCATGAAAAGCTACAGTAACACAGCATCAGAAAAGAGAAAATGACAATCCTCCAGAAATCAAACTTAAAATCACAGAAGACTGTGGTCTCATAGAGAATTCAAAATAGCTATCAGGAAGAAACTCAACCCGCTACAAGAAAACAAAAAAACAGTTCAATGAACTAAGGAAAAAAATGAATGAAAAGAAGGAATATTTTATCCAAGAGATTGAAACTCTTAAAAAAGAACCAAACAGAAATTATGAAGCTGAAGAACTCAATAAATGATATGAAGAATGGCATTAAAAAACAATGGAAATAGAGTAGACCATATGGAAGAGAGAATTAGTGAGTTTAAAGACAGAAACTGAGAAATGATGCAGATGAAAGAGCAGCAAGAACTAAGTCTTTTTTTTTTTAATGAAGAAACTATAAGAACTATCCAACTCCATTAGAAAGGCGACATAAGGACAATGGGTATACCAGAAGGAAAAGAGAAGGAGAAGGAAACAGAGAGCTTATTTAAGGAAGTAACAGCTGTTCAGTTCAGTTCAGTCACTCAGTCACGTCTGACTCTGTGACCCCGTGGACTGCAGCACGCCAGGCTTCCCTGTCCATCACCAACTCACAGAGCTTGCTCAAACTCATGTCCATCGAGTTGGTGATGCCATCCAACCATCTCATCTTCTGTCACCCCCTTCTAAGTAATAGCTGCTGCTGCTGCTAAGACGCTTCAGTCATGTCCAACTCTGTGCGACCCCATAGACGGCAGCCCACCAGGCTCCTAAATCCCTGGGATTCTCCAGGCAAGAACACTGGAGTGGGTTGCCATTTCCTTCTCTAATGCATGAAAGTGAAAAGTGGAAGTGAAGTCGCTCAGTTGTCTCTGACTCCTAGCAACCCCATAAACTGCAGCCCACCAGGCACCTCCGTCCATGGGATTTTCCAGGCAAGAGTACTGGAGTGGCTGAGAATGTCTCAAATCTGGGAAAGGAGTTAGATATACAAGCTCACGTAGCAAATAGAACACCTAAAAAGACCTTCCCCAAGACATATTAAAACTGCTAAAAGTCAATGACAAAGAAACAACTTTAAAGGCAGCCGGGGGAATAAAGACAGCAACCTACTAAGGTACCCCCACTAGGTGATCAGTAGATTTCTCAGCAGAAACTCTATTGACCAGGAGAGAATAGAATGACAAACTCAAAATATTGAAAGATAAAAACTGTCAGCCAAGAATACTCTATATAGCATAAGTTTCATTCAGATACATGGAGAAATACAGGCATTCCCAGACAAACAAAAGTTGAGGGAGTTTATCATCACTAGACTTTCCTTACAAGAAATGCTGAAAAAAATTCTTCTACTTGAAATGAAAAAGCAAAATACAAAAAATATTAAGCTAATAAATAAATAGAATCAGAAAATGGTAACTATATATCAGAATAGGTTGCTGGGAATTGGTCCATTGATTAAGACTCTGTACTCCGAATGCAGGGGGCTCCAGTTCAATCCTGGTCAGGAAACCAGATCCCACATGCCACAACTAAATATCCAGTATGTGGCAACAAAGATCCCACATGCTGAAAAGAAGACTTGGCACAGCCAAATTAAAACAAAACACAAATCATTAAAAACAGGTTGTTAAACACTTAATTATAGCAAAGATTAAAGGGTGAAAAAAAATAACTATAGCTACATCAATTTGTTAATGAATTCACAGTATTCTGTGCTGAGACATATTTGTGACGACAAAAATATAAAAGGGAAAAGGCAAAAGATGCAACCTCTATAGGAATATGAGGATAGAATACTACCAAAAGGACTTCCCTGGTGGCTCAGTGGTAAAGAATCTGCCTGCCAATGCAGGAGACATGGGTTTGATCCCTGGGCTGGGAAGATCCCACATGCCGTGGAGCAACTAAGCCCTTGTGCCACCACTACTGAGACTGTGCTCTAGAGTCCAGAAGCTACAAACTGAGCTCATGTGCTGCAACTACTGAAGCCTGTGCAGCCCTAGAACTGTGCTCCCTAACAAGCGAAGCCATCGCAATGAGAAGCCCATACACCACAGCTAGAGAGCAGCCCCCACTCTCCACAACTAGAGAAAAGCCTGTGCAGTAACGAAGATCCAGTACAGCCAAAAATAAACCGATAAAAAATTTTAAAAAGATACTACCAACAGAAAAAGGACTATCTTTGAGATGTTTATACAAACCTCATGACAACCACAAAACAAAAATCTAGAGCAGAAACACAAAACATTAAAAAAAAGAGAGAAAACTGAGAAAAACATCATAGAAGACTACTATTTCCTTGCACAGAATGGCAAAGAAAAAGAAACAATGGAACTACAGAACAACCGAAAAACAAAAGATAAATGGCAATACCAAGTCCTCGTACATCAGTCAGTCAGTTCAGTCGCTCAGTCGTGTCCGACTCTCCGCGACCCCATGAATCACAGCACGCCAGGCCTCCCTGTCCATCACCAACTCCCGGAGTTCACTCAAACTCATGTCCATCAAGTCGGTGATGCCATCCAGCCATCTCATTCTTGGTCGTCCCCTTCTCCTCCTGCCCCCAACCTTTCCCAGCATCAGAGTCTTTTCCAGTGAGTCAACTCGTCGCATGAGGTGGCCAAAGTATTGCAGTTTCAGCTTTAGCATCAGTCCTTCCAATGAACACCCAGGATCAATCTCCCTTAGAATGGACTGGATGGATCTCCTTGCGGTACAAGGGACTCTCAAGAGTCTTCTCCAACACCACAGTTCAAAAGCATCAATTCTTCGGCAATCAGCTTTCTTCACAGTCCAACTCTCACATCCATACATGACCACGGGAAAAACCATAGCCTTGACTAGACGGACCTTTGTTGGCAAAGTAATGTCTCTGCTTTTTAATATATTATCAAGGTTGATCATAACTTTCCTTCCAAGGAGTAAGCGTCTTTTAATTTCATGGCTGCGTACATCAGTAATCACACTAAATGGGAAGTTCCCTGGTGGTCCTGTGGTTAAGACTGTTTTTCCATTGCAGCGGGCATGGGTTCGATCCCGGGTTGGGAAACTAAGATACTGCATGCCACACAGCATGGCAAACAAACACACACACACACTCTCTGTGAATGTAAATAGATTGAATTCACCAAGCAGAAGACACAGAATGCTTTGTTGGATTAAAATATAAGACCCAACTATATGCTGACTCTAGGAGACTCATCTCAGTTCTAAGTAAAGGACTGCAAAATGATACTCTAAGCAAATGGCAGCCAAAAGAAAGCAGGCGTAACCATACTCATAACAGACAAAACAGACTCCAGACCAAAAAAGCTAACAAGAGACAAAGATGGGCATTATATACTAACGATAAAGGGTACAATTCATTTAGAAAACATATTCATTACTATATATGCACCTAACAACAGAGCACCAAAATATATAAAGCATATAACTGACTTAAAGGGAGAAACTTACAGCATCACAGTGAGAGAAGGAGATGTTAACAACCCACAACAAATGGATAGATCACACAGACAGAAAGAGAACAAGGAAAACTCAACCTTAAATGAAACACTAGACCAAAGAGACTTAACAACAGATGTACACAGAACATTCTATCCAAAATCTGCAGAATAAACATATTTCTTAAGGGCACACAGAATGTTCTCAAGGATAAACCATCTGCTGGGGCCCAGAACAATCTTTAATAAATTTAAGAAGACTGAAATTATATCAAGTATCTTTTCTGACCACAACGGTATGAAATTAAAAATCAATTTTAAGAAGAAAGCTGGAAAAATCATAAATATGTGGAGACTAAACAACAAACTATTGAACAACTATTGCTTCAGTGAAAAAATTAAAGGGGAAATTTAAAAAATATCTGAAGAGAAATGAAAATACAACTTACCAAAATCTCTGACACACATGTAATATCAGTACCAAGAGAATGGTTTATAGAAATACAGGTCTACTTCAAGAAACAAGAAAAACCACAAATAATCTAACCATACATTTAAAAGAACTCGAAAAAAGAAGGAAAAAAAAATGAAGCCCAAAATCAGTAGAAGGAAGGAAATAATAAAAATGAAATTGGAAATAAATGAAACGGAGACTAAAAAGAAAACAGAAAAGATCAATGAAACTAAGAGCTGGTTCTCTGAAAAAATAAAGTTGACAAAACTTCAGTCTGACTCACTTAAGAAAAGAGAGAACTCAGAAAAGTAAAATCAGAAATAAAAGAGGAGAAGTTACAATGGATATCAAAGAAATACTGGGTTGGCCAAAAAGACTATTTGGGTTTTTCCATGTCACCTTATCCAGACAGAACTTTTTGGTCAACCCAATATAAAGGCTTATAAGTGACTGCTGTGAATAGCTGTATGCCAATAAATTGGACAACTTAGAAGAAACAGATAAATTTTAGAATCATATAGCTTTCCAAGACTGAATCCATAAGAAATAGACAATCTGAATAGCCCAATTACCAACTAAGAGATCAAAATGGTAATCAAAAACCTCCCCCAAAACAAAAGTCCAGGACCAGATGGTTTCACTGGTGAACTCTACCAAACATTCCAAGACTTAATACCTATCTTTCTCAACCTCTTCCAAAAAACTGAAGAGGAGGGGACACTTCCTAACTCATTTTAGAAAACCAACATTACTATGATACCAAAACAAGACGAGGATATCAAAAGAGAGGAAGATTACAAAACAATATCTCTGATGAACTCAGATGCAAACATCCTCAACAAAATATTAGTAAACCAAATACGACAATACATTATAAGGATTACATACCATGATCAAATGGGATTATTACAGGAATGCAAGGATGGTTCATTTGCAAGTCAATCAATGTGATACACCATATTAACAAAATGAATAAAAATCATATGATCATCTCAATTTATACAGAAACAGCATCTGACAAGGTTCAACATTCATTTATGATAAAAAAAACTTTCAATAAAATTACTATAGAAGGAATGTACTTCTACATAGTAAAAGCCATATATAACAAACCCATAGCTATTATATTCAGCAGTGACAAACTGAAAGTTTTTCCCTGTAAGATCAAGAACAAGATAAGGATACCCATTCTTACCTCTCTTATTCAACGTAATACTGGAACTCATAGCCAGAGCAATTAGGCAAGAAAAAGAAATAAAAGACAACCATATTGGCAAGGAAGAAGTAAAACTGTCACCGTTTGTGGATGACACAATTTTATATACAGAAAACCCTAAACATACTACCGAAAACAATTATTAGAAATAATAAACAAATACAGTAACACAGCAAAGTAGAAAATCAGTATACAAAAATCTGCTCTTTTATATATTAACAACTAGAAGAAAAAGAAGTTTAAAAAATCCCATTTACAATTGCAACAAAAAGAATGAAATACCTAGGAATAAATTTAACCAAGGAAATGAAAGCCCTGTACACTGAAAACTATAGGACATTATTGAAACTAATTGAAGAAAACACAAAGAAATGTAAAAAGATCCCATGCTCATGAATTGAACATTGCTAAAATACAAATTACCTAATAGAATCTACAGATTCAGTGCAATCCTTATCATACAACTCAATTACAACAAAACAAACAACCTGATTTAAAAATGGGCATAGGATCTGAACAATTTTCCATTTAAGACATGGCTAATAGGCACTTGAAAAGAAGACATTCAATATCAAAAATCATCAGAGATGCAAATTAAAACCACAATGAGGTATCACCTCGCATATTAGAATGGCTATTATCATAAAAACAAGAAAAAATGAGATGTTGGAAAGGATGTGGAGAAAAAGGGAGCACTCATGCATTGCTGGTAGAAATGTAATTTGGAGCAGCCACTACGAAAAACAGTATGGAGATTCCTCAAAAAATTAAGAATAAAATTACAATATGATCTAGCTATTCCACTTCTGAGTATTTATCCAAAGAATAAGGAAATATTAACTCAAAAATATATATGCATTCCAATGTTCACTGCTGCATTATTAACAATAGCCATGATGTGGAAACAACCTAAGGCCCAGTGGTGAGTGAATGGATAAAAAGATATATACACATATGTAAACATACAAGACTACTACTCATTCACTAAAAAAAAAATCTTGCCATTTGTGACAACACGGACAGATCTTGAGGGCATTGTGTCAAGTGAAAGAAGTGAGATAGAGAAAGACAAATATCATATGATTTTGCTCATGGCTGGGCCTGAGCCTTTCAGAGACAATGGGATATAGTCCATGCTCGTGCTCAGTTATGTCCGACTCTTTGTGACCCCATGGACTATAGCCCACCAGTCTCCTCTGGCCATGGGATTTTCCAGGCAAGAATACTGGAGTGGGCTGCCATTTCCTCCTTCAGGGGATCTTCCTGACTCAGGGATCTTCTGTGTCTCCTGCACTGCAGGGGGATTCTTTACCCACTGAGCCATCAGGGAAGCCCATTTTTCTCATATGTGGCACATACAAAAAATAAGTAAATGAACAAAAAAATAACATGAAAAAAAACCAGAATATACTGGTAACTGAAACAGAATATACTGGTAGTTCCCAGAGGTGAAGGTAGGTGGGAAGTGGATGAAACGGGTAAAGGGGATCAACTGCACAATGATGGATGGGAACGAGACTTGGCGAACAGCAGGCAGTATATATAGAAGTTGAATTATAATGTATACATGAAACATGTTACAAATCAATGTTAACTCAATAAAAAAAAAGTTGGAAAAAAAACTAAAGAAAAGAAGTATTAGATAACCCTTTCAAGGAATTGCTACAAATAAGAGTAAAGAAATAAAGAGGTAGCTGGAATCATCATTTTAAAGTCAAATCTGATCATGTCTCCTGCTTATAATCCTATTTTTTGCATTGCACTCACAATTAAGACATTTTCAGGGAGTTGGGGGAGATAGTAAACAGCCCAGAGATCCTGTCTATGAAGCTAATATTACAAGGATGTCAGATTTTGCACTGAGGGCAGTAGTACCCCCTCTACATTGAAATGGATCACCAGAATGGAAGTAGAGAAATAAACTGGGAGACTTGGTAGAAACTCAAGTGATAATCTACTGGCTACTAGCAGTGGAAAAGAGAAGGAAACAAAACTGGGAAATATTGAAGGCAGAAGCAGCCAGACTAAATGTAGGGAATGAGTCATTCCTTGGAGAATGACTCCAAAGTTTCTGCTTAAGGAATTGGATAGAACAGCTGCATTCACTAATACAAAGGAGGAAATGATTGAAGGAAGAGACAATAGATTCAGTTTGGGATCTTTATATAAAGATGGTATGAGAAACCAAAGGGGTGGATGAATGAAGAAGAGAAAAGGACCAAGGACATAGTCTTGGGAATATCAAGATACAAGAAAGAAGGAAAATAATAGGAATCAAAGGAAACTGAAGTGTGTTTTATACTGTAAGTCAAGGAATACCAAATGCTGTAGAAGGATTAAGATACAGACTATAAATATCCATTTGATATAGCAACAAAGATCGCTGGCAAATTTTAGCATGGCCAAAAGCCATACTGCATTAGACTAAAAATTCATAAAAGATAAATATTATAGAAACAAGCCTCTCAAAAAGCCTGGCTAGTAAGGGGATGAAATTAGAAAAGCAGTGATCTATATAAACAAATCACCATAAAGAATAATCTAAAAACTGGTGGTGCAGCAGAGATTTATTGAACCGTTCATCAAATCATTTTGCTTTTTCTCATAGGCATACAACTAAACTATATGCATACCTTGTTTTGGTGTGCTTTGTTATTGCGCTTTACAGATAAACTGAGTTTTTTTTACAAATTGAAGGTCTGTATCAACCCTTCACCAGGCAAATCTGTCACTGCCATTTTTCCAATAGCATTATTTTTAAATTAAGGTACCGTTTTTTGGACACAATGTTATAGCACACTTAATAGACTACATATAGTATAAACATAACTTTTATATACACAGGGAAACCAGAAGATTCGTGTAACTTGCTTTATTGCACTGATCTGCAACCAAGCTCATGATATCTCTGAGGTATGCCTGTGTAGTAATATATCCTAGCTCACTTTGCAGTTAAATGCAGCCATCACTTAGCTCTGGCCAATGGAATGAGGACAGAAGTGATGTAAGCCATTATGTATGTCATGTCTGGTCCATAAAACATGTCTATAGGTGCTCCATCTCCTCTCTCCATCTGCTGACTGAATGGAAAAGACTCTGAGGGAGGACTAGAGGAAGTAAAGTCACAAGATGGAAGGTACAAGACCCCTGCATGTCTGCGTGGAGCAGCTGTCACTTCCTTCACCCGACGCAGACCTCCAAACCAACACAAACCGGATTGTGATATAAGTGAGAAACAAAATTTACTGGGTTAGGCCACTGAAATTCTAAAGGCATCTGTTACAACAGGTAGGCTGCTCCAACTAGCGTAGATGGGCAGTATAAACAGGTGTGACTTGGTAACTGATTAGACAGTTAACAGACTTCAGTTGCTAAAGAATACATTACAAAATGGCCACATCTGTGATATTAAGATGGAGTTTTAATCAAGTATCAATACTATGAAAGGATATGCCAACAGGAGAAGGAAAATAAGTAAACTGGAAAAGGGAACATTCAATGAATTAACAATTTGTCAGTGAGTCTTTATTCAGTAGCTGACCAGCAGGTGGTTGTTTGAAAGGCACATACTGAATATTCTGATAGAGGAAAGTAATGTATTAGGTTATCTTACTTTTGTAATTTATCATTAAAATTATCCATCAACCTAATTCCTTTTGTTCTGATTCAATGCTCATCAAGCAAATCTTATTTTGGAATTTTGGACTTTACCATAGGAGAGAAATAAGTTGGCCAGTAGGCTTGGAGTATCTAGTTTCCTTGATGATTATATTTCTTATCACAGTTGACATGAATGTCTTGTGAGCATGATTAGTATAGCTCAGTTGCATTTCAGTCTAATCTATTCAGAGACATTAAAAGAAAAATCATAGTTAACTTGGAAATTAAGTGGCAGATCATTGTGATGTGAACATTATAGGTAAAATCAATCTGCAGTGTCCAACTTGAGTGGTTCTTAACAAATGTTTTCTTGGACCACCAACACTTAAAAAATTATTTGTCATTTGAAAATATCAATCTATAAATTTAAAACATGATTAAACCATACATAAGTACTTTGAAAATAATTCCTCTTAACAATTATTATTTTACTAATGAGAAATCTTAGAACCCAAGAAGCTTAAGTGATTGGATTACACAGCAAGATAGAATCTAAAGCTCCTCATTAACTTTGTAAAGTAGGGTCAAAAGAAAAGAAAAAAGACTCTAGTAGTAATTTCTAAGAATTATAATGGAACTTGCAGAAACAAATAGTGGCCTTTCTTTATACTGCAAAATAGGTACCATTATATAAAATGCAACAACATACAGTAAAAGGTAAAAATACAATGCCAGGAATTAATAAAAATGGGTGAAACTAAATCATGCTTTCAGTACAAAGTAGAAATATAAGAATAAACTGTCAGCTTTACTGCAGCAAAAACAAAGAGCAAACTTAAAAGTTCTTTAAGCTAAGAATATTCCCAACAAAATAAAGTCATTTGTCTTAATATAAAAAAACTAACTTCTGAATTGTTTAACATTATCATTCATCATCCAAACCAATTATAAAGAATGAAAACAAGTTTCAAAATGCAAATGATTACTAATGAGCATTCTTTTAATACTGTAAGTATGCAGTCCCTTATTTGCACTCCAGAAAGTCCCCACATTTTGAAAACAGAATTTTTTCATAACCCATTTGGTAGCATAAACTGACTGAACTGACATGGCCTGAAGCCACTCTGTCTATTTCTCCCATACAGTGAACCGCTAAACTTTACTTGGTTGGAATAATATACACACTTAAATAGAGGTTTTCTGACAAAAGCAAAAAAGATAAAAGTTATATTAGTGCAGGATTCTCCTTATAAATTAACTCTTTACTTTTCATTCCACCCAGCTGAGATTTAACTCAGGCAAGTAAATCTGAAAATTTAGCTTCAGTAATATACTTACACATTTCGGCAAGGTATAGGCTTGAGAAAACCAACTTCATTTCCAGTAAAATGTGTTTCGTTGCCACCAAAATCCTTACAAGTTATGTTAGGTGCTGGAAAACACTGAACTAAAGGCAGAAAAAAGCAAGAATCCATTATTTCTCCTTTCTGTGGAAAATTATGTAATTATGCTTTTTTCCTAAGGCTAGCAATGCACACAAGAAAATCTAATGTTCAAACCAACCATCTCCCCATATAAGATATGATATGAGATTTTAATTTAGATAGGGAAAGCTATATTATATATATTCATGTACAAAATAAGATAATGTTCAATCTCCTGCCCCTGACAAAGATGACCAAGGAAGACGTGCATAATATTACTGTCCTTTACTTCATCTCTAGGGTGAAGAATACTTCTCGAATTTTTTGTTGGTAACTCATCAGCAATTCATTACATAAAACATAATCTGATTTTGTATTTTCAGTTTATAAAATTCTTATAGATGATACCTACAATAAACTAAGATTCTTCTTTATTCTAAATAACTTTAATTCTAAATGGGTTTGCTTCTCCATTCCCTCTAGGATTTGATGTAGTATGTTATCTCAGCATTTAGCAATTTGATCTTTACTCATAACCCAGATGACTTAATAAGAGGAAGTCACACTTACAGAGCTTACTGTGTGCTCAGCAGGTACTGTCCTGAAGCTTTTATGGCCTCATCATATAAAGAAAGAACTTTGGAATGAGATTCACCTATCTATACATTGCCTCTTTCAGAAACCTGGATTCCATGTAGATAAAAGTAGCACTAAGATCATAAGATTATTGTGGGGATTAAATGTGATATAAATTAACTAGCATAAAGCAGAGCACTTAGTAGGCAGTCAATAAACATTAGTACTTTTCACTCCTTCACCATTTCTGACTAAAGGTACTAATATCTTCAGGCTAATTTCAGTAAATGCTTATCTCTATTCTTAACATCAATGATTACAATTTTTTGAGAAAATGAAAATAGAACTTGGTATAATAGACTTAAAAAAAACCCCACAGAGACCCTAGTGTTTTATTATGAAAGAAAAATAAATGTATTTATTTTCTGTCTACTTTATAATTACCTTAAGATTCAACAAATCACTGTCCTTTTTTAGGCCAGAGTAGTACATTGAGACAATGATGCTAGGAAAAATACCCTGTAATGACTTTGCACTCTTTGGTTGTGTTACTGAGAGTTCAAACTATATCATCCCATAAACTTTACTTAATTAATGTATTTACATTTCCAACACAAGAAGGTGCTTATGCTAAAAAGCACAGACTCAGTAAAACTGAGAACCACTGAGACAAGAAAGAAGGTAATAAAATGAAAGGAAGAGAGAGTATGAAAAAATAATTATCCTAGGTAACAACTAAGGGAAGACAGTGTAACTGACCACAAATTTAGGTTAGAGGCTCCTAGTAGTAAGATAAAAAGAGCTATAGAGCTACTGTGATACAACTGAATGCATACCAATTCAGCTCTAAATCACTGTGGGAACTTGGTTTGGTACATGACACAAGAGTAAAGGAATGTAATAGAGAAGGGTCTTAATAAGAACCTTTATAAAACAATAAAAGCTTTCCACATAGCCTGTTCTCACACTGACTCCAGATATAAGCAAGGGCTTACAATGTTAGGATCGACAGAGATGGGGCAACAAAAGTCAACAGATG
This sequence comes from Moschus berezovskii, assembly GCF_049115385.1. Taxonomy (NCBI): domain Eukaryota; kingdom Metazoa; phylum Chordata; class Mammalia; order Artiodactyla; family Moschidae; genus Moschus; species Moschus berezovskii. The sequence continues at coordinate 37,426,146 of NC_142463.1, forward strand.
ATTTATATGTAGCTATTTGGCCATCTGCCTTGATACAGGGATAAACCTTACTGATTTTTGGGAATCAATTATTATCAGGTCCCTTAAGTTGTATCTCTAGGTCTGCCATCTTAGGTCATGCTTTTGACTGGAGCTATATGGCAGACAGCTTCCCAGGTGACACAGTGGTAAAGAATCCACCTGCCAATGCAGGAGACATGAGAGAGGAGGGTTCAATCCCTGGGTTGGGAAGATCCTCTGAAGGAGGGCATGGCAACCCACTCCAGTATTCTTGCCTGGAAAATTACAGAGAAGCCTGTCAGGTCCCAGTCCATGGGGTCGCAAAGAGTCGGACACAAGTGTGCGACTGAGCACGAGCACACGCATATAGCAGACAACTCAAAACTGAGATTAACAAACATTTGAAATACTAATACATTTTCTATGTTACAGATTGAAAGGAGATGAGTATGCTCTATTTAAATGATGGAGGAATGACAGAAAGTAATTTTGCTTTCCAAGGGATATCTGGCAATGTCTGGAAACATTTTTGGTTGTATCTACTGGGAAAATGCTACTGGCATCTAGTGGAGGCCAGGATGCTTCTAAACCTTCTACAGTGCACAAGATAGCCTCCTCACAAAAATTATCTGGCCCCAAACATTACTAAGGGTGAAAAACAATGCTCTAGATCAGCTGTGTTCAAAAAATTTTGCTCACACACTCCCTAAAATTTTTTAAAATTATATATTCCCTCACACATTTTTAAGTTGACATCTAAAATTTTTCACCATGGATTCAAATGGCTGGGAAAAATTTTATTCCCAGCATACTGTAAATACTGCCCTTAATATTGAAATATTACAGCATTCTTTACAGTGGAATCTAAACACAGCAATTTGATATCTATCATGATCCAACAAGAATATAAAAGGGCTCTTCTTTTAAATTCAGAAACTTTACATTAATTGTAGGAAAAAATACACATATAATAAAAACTGATTCTCGCTGATGACAGAAAACCACAAAATTGTGTAAAGCAATTATCCTTCAACTAAAAAATTAAAGAAAAAAACAAAAAACTGAGGATCTTTAAATTGATTATTGTAAAGATATACTGTGGGCTGAATTGCACTCTCCCAAGATATATTGAAGTCCTAACCCTCAGCACTTCAGAATGTGACCTTACTTGGAAATAGCATCTTTGCAAATTAAAGTTTGCAATCCAACTTTGCATCCAAGTTAAGATGAGGTCATTAGGGTGGGCCCTAATGCAGTAAGATGGGTATCCTTCAAAAATGGGAAAATGAACATACACAGGGAGAAGACAACGTGAAGACACGCAGGCAGGATGCAGCGTGAAGACAGAAGCAGAGATTAGACTGATGTGGGGCTTTCCCTGCTGGTCCAGTGATTAGGACTTGGGACTTTCACTGCCAAGGAACTGGGATGATTCCCCTAGAGGCTTTGTCCAATATACTTTGCTTTAGAGAAATGCATTGTTTTTTGAGATTACAGTTTTATTTATAAAATTTTGAAAGATTAAACATTTACAGAGGTGGGCATGCGTGCTTGTCGGTCATGTCTGACTCTTTGTAATTTCATGAGCTGTAGACCGACAGGTTGCTCCGTCCATGGGATTTCCCAGGCAAGAATACTGGACTGGATTGCCATTTTCTCCTCCAGGGAATCTTCTCAATCCAGGGATCAAACCCACAAATCTCCTGCGTCTCCTGCATTGCAGGCAGATTCTTTACCACTGAGCCACCTGGGAAGCTCTCAAACATTTATAGGTGAGTTGTAAAAATGCTTTATAAAAATATGAAAAACAAATAAATCATAATTTTTTCAGTTAGATTCTATTAATTGTTCAAACTCTCAAATTTTGACAACTTTAGTTTTCAATGTGTTTTATCATTTCTAATATAAGAAATGATCTGTACTCAATATGAGCTACTTTGTAATCAATGAGACAGATAAGGAGAGAAAAATGCCCAACATTTCAGGCTTAGAACCTCAGGAAATATACAATTAGTGAAAGTACCAGAGTGAAGGGGAAACCACATTGCTGCAATATTTCTAGAGAAGTCTGACAGAAGTATGAGCTAATTATTTCAAGGGAAAAAAATACATACTTAGTGAGGATGGATGAGGGGCTGCTCTCAGTATAAAATGAGATGACATGAGAAAATAACAAGAGAAACATTGAGACGGATCAGATTTGTTTGAACTGATAGAAAATGCCAAAATGCAGTATTTCAGAATGGGGCAAATTTAGGTTTAAGTCAGAACTTAACTAGTATGTTCTTCTGGTCAAGTTATGAAATCGCATTGAACCTTGTTTTGTAATCTGTGAAACAAAAATAAGACCCTTGCAATACTACTAGCCAAGTATTAAAGGCATTTGGCATGTAAAGCATGGTGCCTGGCTAGAGAAAATGTTCAACTTAAACTCTAAAAACTTAGAGAACTTCAACACTGAGAAGACTAACAGACTGAACCTGACAGGAATAAATATAACATGTGAGTGACTGTAAAAGTAATAAAAGACTTTGTGAAATGAAATTAATTCAATGGATGCCTGCTGCTGCTGCTGCTAAGTCACTTCAGTCGTGTCCAACTCTGTGTGACCCCATAGACGGAAGCCCACCAGGCTCCCCCGTCCCTGGGATTCTCCAGGCAAGAACACTGGAGTGGGTTGCCATTTCCTTCTCTAATGTGTGAAAGTGAAAAGTGAAAGTGAAGTCGCTCAGTCGTGTCCGACCCTTAGCGACCCCACAGACTATAGCCAACCAGGCTCCTCCATCCATGGGATTTTCTAGGCAATAGTACTGGAGTGGCTTGCCATTGCCTTCTCCGAATGGATGCCTACAGCCCTAGAATTTATTCATTTTTACATATTTTATACTGACTTCATTTGATTCTTATTTAAAAAGAAAACTTGGGGAAGAGGGAGGTGGGAGGGGGTTTCAGGAAGGGGAACTCATGTACATCCGGGGCGGATTCATGTCAATGTATGGCAAAACCAACCAATATAATATTGTAAAATAATTAGCCTCCAATAAAAAAATAATAAACCAAGAAAAAATAAATAAAAAAATAATAAAAAGAAAACCTGTTATATAGACAGAACTAGTAATATGCTCCTTTTTATTTTTTCCTTGTACAAAAAGAAAAACTGACGTTCCAAGAAATTAAACAAACTGACCAAAGTCTCACACTAGGTACTATTCTTTAAGTCCTAGACCAACATTCATCACTTTTAATCAACACCCTTTTCATTACGCCAAAATAATGCCATGCTTACACTGATTTCAGAAACAAGTAAAAATAAGTCTGTATGATGACATTTAGGAAGCCAGTTACCCATAAATGTTAACTAGTGGACAAAATTAAGCAACATGTTACAATTCTGAAAATTATTCCATTTGCAGTTTTCCTGCAAAATGTTTGGCTCTGGCCAATGACTGGGATTTAAATGGCATCAACTTAAGTCATCAACGATGCAATGGACATGAACTTGGGCGAACTTCGGGAGATGGTGAGGGACAGGGAGGCCTGGTGTGCTGCAGACCATGGGGTCGCAAAGAGTCGGACCCGACTGAGCGAGTGAACAATAACAATTTAACCTTGATAGACAGTATTTCTTGATTATATAAAGCAGAACTATTTTTTTACGCACAAAAAAGCTAAACTCAAAATAATCAATGAAGTTTCATAACAGTAAAAAGGAGTGACCTAGACAGGAAATGGTGTAGGATTCTACTCTAGTCATAAAATTAAAAGACATTTACTACCTGGAAGAAAAGCTATGACAAACCTAGACAGTGTATTAAAAAGCAGAGACATCACTTTGCCTACAAAGGTCTGTATAGTCAAAGCTTTGGTTTTTCCAGTAGTCATATATGGATGTGAGAGCTGGACCATGAAGAAGGCTGAATGTCAAAGAACTGATGTTTTTGAAATGTGCTGAAATGTGCTGGAGAAGACTCTTGAGAGTACCTAGGACTGCAAGGAAGTCAATCCTAAAAGAAATCAATCCTGAATATTCATTGGAAAGACTGATGCTGAAGCTGAAACTCCAATACTGTGGCCACTTGATGCTAAGAACTGACTCTTTGGAAAAGACCCTGATGCTGGGAAAGATTGAACACAGGAGAAAGGGATGACAGAGGATGCAAGATGGTTGGGTGGCATCACTGACTCAATGGATAGGAGTTTGAACATGCTCCAGGAAATGGTGAAGGACAGGGAGACTTGGCAGCTGCAGTCCATGGGGTCACAAAGAGTCAGATATGACTGAGCAACTGGACAACAACAATATTTAAGTGTACTTTTCCATAAATATATTTCAATAAAACCTTAATAAAAAAGACCTGTGTCAAAGGACCAGAGCAAAATTTCTGGAAATGGTTTTTTAATAGCTTTGTATTTTACTGATTGGAAAACTGAAATCTATATATGTCAATATGTATATATACGTACTAGACAGCACACTTCTTGAGGGCAGAAATTGTCTTTTTTTAATGTATCATCTCTACCACTTAGCAGAATGCCATATAATAACATCTTAATAAATTAAATATTTTCCCATTAATAGATAGTTTTGGGTTTCCCAGGAGGTGCTAGTGATAAAGAACCCACCTGCCAATGCAGGTTTGATTCCTGGGTTTAGAAGATTCCCTGGAGGATGGAACAGCAACTCACTCCAATATTCTTGACTGGAGAATCTCATGGACAGAGGAGTCTGGTGGGCTATGGTCCATAGGATCGCAAAAAATTGGACCTGACTGAAGTGACTTAGCACAGTACACACAAAACAAGGACATAATAGAAGCAGATGTGATTACAAAATTATGGCAAGAATATACAGAAGACCTTTACAAAGAAGTCTTAATGACCTGGATAACCACAATGGTGTGGTCACTGACCTAGTCACACATTTTGGAGTGTGAAGTCAAATGGGCCTTAGGAAGCATTACAACGAACAAAGCTCAAACAGGTAATGGGATTCCAGCTGAGCTATTTCAAGTCTTAAAAGATGATGCAGTTAAAGTGCTGCACTCAATATGCCAGCAAATATGGAGAACTCAACAGTGGCCATTAAGACTGGAAAAGGTCAGTTTTCATTCCAATCCCAAAGAACATTCAAACTATCATACAACTGCATTCATTTCACATGCTTGCAAATGGTCAACATCCCTCTAGCTAAGCTTCAACAGTTCATGAACCAAAACCTTCCAGATATACAAGCTGAGTTTAGAAAAAGCAGAGGAACCAAAGATCAAACTAACAACATCTGCTGGATCATAGAAAAAGCAAGGAAATTCCAGAAAAAGACCTACTTCTGCTTCATTTACTAGGCTAAGCCTTTGACAGTGTGGATCACAACAAACTGTGGAAAATTCTAAAAGAGATGATAGCAGCATGTTTCAAGGGTCATTTTGATGTCCTCGCAGATCAGGACTCAGAAATAATTCACAGCCACTCCACTAGTCTTTTCACATTTTAAAAAGGAAATTTAAAAAAAAGCAGTCTATGGACAAACACAGCTTCCTGATAGGGACAGGCTGGTAGAACCTACCCCAGCTCTTGGTTGAACACTTTCGGGTCATGCATAAATTATACATTCATACATAGAAGCCCAGTGAGTCATATTTGTCTCAGAAACTTTATATTCTTTTTAAAATCACAATAACAATCTAAAGTCATTTACTGATTGATTTATAACATTTTATATGTGTTCCCAGATTGTTAGGCACTTATAGTTTATTCTTTCCAAATAAATAACCATACCATTCCCTTAAATAGAAAGCCTTCCTTTTATTTCTCTGCAGCTCTCCATTTACATCATCTATGATTACTTACCTGACAGGCCATGACAGGATCATAACACCTCTAAGTCCTTTTATATTTCCTAGCAATCTGATTGTTTGATTTTGTATTTGTTTATAAACTTAGAGATAATATTTAAGTGGATTCAAACTTATTCTACAAAAGAGACACCTAACTGGAGGGCAGAGCTCTTTTTGGTCAGAAACTATTCTTTTAAGTTGTAATTTCCTTCAAATTTATTCTAAATTTCCTTTTTAGAATAATTTCCTTCAAAATCTCCATACCTACAAAGAAATCTGCAGACTAGAAAAGGTATGAGATAGCAGGCTGCTTCATTCCCAGTGTAATGTTACCTGAGTCACAATAGTATTCAAAGACTTCCAACATATATCATATAAGTGGTTGGATATTTGAAAGCCCATTCTTCTTTATGTATGTTAACAATATTCTCCATTCTGACAGCAAACTATAAAAGACTGAACTCTAACACAGGAAAGTCAGTGTATACTTATAAAGCAATTTTAAAAGGAGGGGATTATATGCAAAGTTCCTTTAAGTCTAACATATCCAAATTAAATGTACACATATTGAGCAATATTTACTATAAAAATCATATATATATATTACCTATTACTGTTTATATGATAAATTTCATTACTCCAGAATACTAGCAAAATATCTGCTATAAAAGTTTAACATAACTTACTTTCAAATATCTTTGCTCATTAGAATGGGGTTAACAGTGTGTCAAAAGGTGAAGGGATAAAAAGAGAAAGGAGATCTTTTAAAAATATATACAAAGTCATAATCAAGAAGTCAATTATTTGACTACAAGATACTTTAAAAAAACAAATTTTTTTGCAGTAAATATCACTTTAATCTCATTTCCATAATGAGTCTGTTTAGTAGCTTTCATTTATAAAGAAAACATCAATTATTGCCTTATCGTCCGTCTAAACAATAAAAAGTCAGTATATATTCAGTAGGTATTCTTTTCTCAAGATAATACTAGATGTTAAATAGTAGATATTACTAGATATTAAATACTAGATACTAACCAACATTATGTACTATGCCAGATATGAACGCCAAATCCAAATAGCCTCAGCATACATCTATCTACCTCCTTTCCAACATAAAACTCTCCAGAAGAAAAGGCTAAACAAAACAACTTATTAATCTTTATCTGGCATTAAATACTTTTTGGAATAATAGAAGCTCCCCCACATCATTAGGTTGAGGGTGTTATCCATTATCAAACCATCTCGCTAATAAAATACTGATGTGCACTTAAAATACTTATATTATTTTCATACTTAGGATGCACCTAAGTATACTTTACACATGCAAGATATGGGTGATATACTACTAGCTCCTCGCTGCACATTATTGAACTACAAGTCTCCTTTCAAGTTCTTTGAGTAATTAAAAATCTAAAGAGGCATCTTTGTAAAACACAGCATGATAAAAAAGAGTATCAAGGAAGCTATACAAACTGATTTCAAAAAAGCTTTAAAAAAATGAATATAAAAAATTTCTCAATTTATATAATTATTTTATAGAATAAGATTCTTTTTATAAAATATTAACAACCCCTGCTGCTGCTGCTAAGTTGCTTCAGTCATGTCCAACTCTGTGCAATCCCATAGACGGCAGCCCACCAAGCTCCCCCGTCCCTGGGATTCTCCAGGCAAGAACACTGGAGTGGGTTGCCATTTCCTTCTCCAATTAACAACCCCTAGATGTTCCCTAATATTAAGTTGTTCTGGAAACAGAAGCATGAAGTAACTCAAGAAAAAACACATTTATTAATTACTTTTAGCAATCACACATATATCTATGATAAAATGTTTTAAAAATAATAAAAAAAAACATGTTTCTGTCAAGTCTTACCATAAGCTGTGTAGTTTGTACAGTTAACTGGTTCTTGTGTAGCATCATTTATTTTTGGATCTTTACAAATATATGTAGAAAAGTTAAGGAAATATAAACAACATTCCAGTACAAAACGTTATCATCTTGTCTTTAATGTCATATATTTATGCTTATAATTACATGTAAAGAGAGTATGTCAGTTTGTCCAGGTCAACAAGCACAGATACATTTTCAGTGTCACTAAATAATATCTGAACATTAATTTATTTAAGGCAAAGTACATTAAAAGCTCTAGCGGAGGGTGCCATCCTTAAAGAACATCAGTCAGGGTTTAAGCACAAAGGAAAAATGAAAGTAAAAATCCCTACCAAAGTATTATGAGAGAACTTCAGGTTAAAAAAAAAAAATCAGTTTCCAGATGTCTGATAAAATTATTCATAGGGCCTAAGGATTACCATACATATAATTTCATGCAACACAAATAACCCTGTGACATGGATACTATTATTTCCACATTACTGAAGTAAACCGGGGCTCAAACTTTGAGTGACTTATGTAAAGTGTTGTATGTGATAGGTAGTAATATCATATTTCCTGATTCCAAGCCAAAGGTAAATTCCACCATACTGCAAGGAAGATGGTTATTTTAGGTGGGTATACATGATCTTCCCAACAGGGTTTTAAGCTTTTGGAAACATATCATATTGATCCTCTATTAGATGTTTACTGGAGAAGGAAATGGCAACCCACTCCAGTGTTCTTGCCTGGAGAATCCCAGGGACGGGGGAGCCTGGTGGGCTGCCGTCTATGGGGTCGCACAGAGTCGGACACGACTGAAGCGACTTAGCAGCAGGAGCAGCAGAAGTAGATGTTTACAACACTCGGGGCACGGGGGGAGAAAGGGGTGCTTTTCTGTTTCCTGAATATTTTATTAACACAAATATGAGATAAGTAAGGTATTCACCGACATTAGTTTGGGTGGACATTAGTTTGGGTGAACTCCGGGAGTTGGTGATGGACAGGGAGGCCTGGCGTGCTGTGATTCATGGGGTCGCGGAGAGTCGGACACGACTGAGCGACTGAACTGAACTGAACTGAGCGACTGAACTGAAGGTATTCACAAGATGTCTCCGTAGATACAGGTTGACACCTCCTTCACGTTTCTGAATCACTACTGGAAATCTCATCTTTGTGCCAGGAATAACATTTTCCAGTTCACATTGTCTTGTATGCTCAGTCACTTCTAAGGTTCAAAAAGCACAACTCGGACTTTCCTAGTAGTCCAGTGTCTACCAATGCAGGAGACATGGATTCGATCCCTGGTCCAGGAAGATTCCACATGTTGCAGAGCAACCAAGCCTTTGCACCTTGAGCCCATGCTTCATGACAAGAGAAGCCACCACAATGAGGAGCCTTCACAGTGCAACTAGAGAGAAAGCCAGAGAGCAGCAACAAAAACCCAGTGCAGCCAAAAATAAAAATTAATTCAAATTTTTTAAAATGATGATTAAAAAAATTTTTTTCTTAAAGCACAACTCTTCATACTGCCCAATTATTTTATTAGAAAAAAAAATCACTGCAACATTTTTGCCAAAAAAAAAAAAGGACTCAACTTACCAGGTCAGTAATTCTCAAACTCCTAGCATAATGGTAATCAGCAAATTAGAGCTATTCTGTAAAACTTTAGTAACGTGGCCTCTCAACTCACATAAAAATACTATACAATAGAATTTCCTTAATTTTAAGACTTCCTCTCATAGAATCTTTCTTGCATCTCTGGCTTCTGTTCTAAATTTTTTCTACAATTTGTATGAAATTATCTAATTTTATACAAAAGTACCTATTTTGATTTGAATGTAACTCCCATTTCACATTCCTCCTCCCTTTATCAGAGTTCATGACAATGAACAGATCTATTTAACTCGTCCAGCCTCAGTTTTCTCATCAGTAAACACAAGAGAGCTAAACACATATAGCCCCTACTATGTGCCAGCCACTGTTCTAAGTGACTTACTGGTACTAATTTAGCACACACACCTTTCAGTTGGTACCACTGTTATTTTCGTGGTTCGGTTGCGAAGTCGTGTGGGACTCAGCAATCCCCAAGCTCAAAGCTCAAACCGGTTACAAAGTGGAGCAGGAATTTGCCCCAGTACAGTCTGGGATCTCAAGAAGAGATAAATAAAAGTAATATATGCAAATTTAATAATAAATTAGCAACATACATTGGTTATATCGTTCTTGCCTGCGTGCTAAGTCGCTTCAGTCCTGTCCCACTCTTTGCAGCCCCATGGCCTGTAGCCCGCCAGGCTACTCTGATGGGATTCTCCAGGCAAGAATAATGAAGCGGGCTGCCCTGCGCTCCTCCAGGGGATCTTCCTTGTCTCCCCCTAAATCGGCAAATTTCCAGAATCAGGTCTTTTAACTTAATCCTAATGCCTAACAACATGACCTGACAAACTTCAGTACCTACGTGTTTGTTGAACAAACAAATCTACTGACTAAAAAAATAAATTATATTAAAGAAAGAAAGGTGGATCAAAAGAAAACAGCCAACGACCAGTAAAACACCAAGGAAATCTTACAGGCCAGCCTCTGTCCTCTCACCCCCACATCTCTCTGCACTGCCCGCCCCAGGCTCCTTCGGTCATTACAGGTCACAGGTCACCGTTCCCTTCGGCACACCCCTAGCCCGACCTGAGGGTTCCTAACCACTCTCGACTCCAAATCGACCTCACCCCCACGGGGTGCTCCTCACAGAGGATATTGTCCCACTTTGAGGTCCTCGCACTTAAGTGTTTCTTCGCCACCCCCGGCGGCAGCTCCCCAAGGTCCCGTGGTGACTGATACGAACCACAGGACACCCAGGAGACGGGCGGCAGCAGTCTCCGGAGCAATCGGCCTGCAGGGACAGGCGGCCGCCATGCTGGGGACCGGCGCCTTCCCTACACCTTCCGGTTCCGCCTACGCCTAGGCCTAACCCGGAGTCTAGCAGAGGGCGGGAGGCTCTTAAAGGGACAGTGCATCTGTTAGAGGCAGGTCCTTCCCCCAGGCCTGCGGAATTAACTTTGGAGAGCTTCCATTGGTCTTTGAGAGCCGCAGGAAGGCTTCTCACTTGGAGAACCAGCTGTCTTCCGTGCACGGCTGACTCCCAAGCTAATCTTGCTGTGACTTTTCCATCTGCAAAAGTGCCGGCGGCGCCGCACGATTTGATAAACACTTTACAAACATCTCTGTTAGTCTGGTAGGATTTGGGTTTACAGATAACGAACCAAACTCAAAGGCGCTGAAGAGCGTGTTGACTTTAGTTACTGAGTTGGAATAGAACTGATGTTTTGCCTGATTTCAGAGTGTGTGCTTTTAGAGGGCCTCTTTCGGAAGGCTGCTACGAGTAAATCTTGAGGATTTTGTATCACAAAAATAATTATTATACTTTTTTTTTTTAATTTCATATCTTGGGTTTTTTTATGTTTTAAAAATTTAAATTATTTTCACAACTTTGTTTTTACAGCGAAAATTTAGGTGAGGGAAAGGGCCTAAAACAAGAGGAGACTAATGGGTTTACGACTAAACTAAGTGAAGAGTTGGAGGGTTTTTTCCATATCTTTCTAAATTTCCATGTATTCTGAAAAGTTCTGCAGTGGGGTTATCTTTTATACTGAACAAACTGTGTACTTTTTTTAAAGTGATAATTTAATCATTTTCTCTAACCTGAAAATGTTTGAGTCTGAGTGGTGCCTCTTCATCAACAGCAGGACTGATTTTGAACAGTTGTGATGTGCAGTGGTTCTCAAACTTTAAGAAGCATCAGTATCGCCAAAGAAATGCATACAGCTGGGCCCATCTCAGTTCCTGACCCTGAAGATCTAGTATTGTTGTTCAGTTGACAAGAATCCAGTAGTTAAACACTTCATGTTTACTGGGGGGAAGGACAAACAGTTGAAATAGTTTGGTAATTGCTACAAAAGAAGCATGTACTAGTTATTGTAGTACTAGAGGTTTTGATGAGATAACTCCCAAAGAGTTCTGGGAATGCAATATTTTGTCACTGGCATCAAAACAATTCAAAATCAAGGCCAAACTGGGGGAACAGGGTTGTTTCATCATAGAATACATGACCACCTAAAAATGTACAGCCTAGAAAATTAAACATTAACACTGAGTTTAAAAATTTACCAATAGTATGTATAATATACAGCTCACCACCATCCCTCAACCTCATCCTGTGATGAAATTTAGGAAAGGGGTTGGGGCCAAGGATCAGATAAAATTTAGGGATAAAGATTGGAATGTCTGTTATACATAGTATCTGGTGACAAAAGATTGTGACTTTGCGTTTTGACTACTTTCAAAAAGTTCTGGGGAATTTCCTCATGGTCCAGTGGTTAGGACTCTGTGTTCTCACTGCAAAGAGTCTAGATTCAATCCCTCATTGGGGAACTAAAATCACAGAAGCCAGTGGCTTGGTAAAAAAAAAAAAAATTGAATCAATTTTCAAAATACTATATAAAGAAAATCAGAAGGTGAAAGGAAGCATCCTTCTAACTTGAGTTTATTGAAATTATGACAAAATTAGATATTTTCCTGATGACTGCAGGAATATTGCTGATATTTGTGTTATTTTTCATATAAATTTTGAACAATTAACTGTTTAAAAATTCTTGTGCTTTGTTAATCCTATCACAAAATCTATTTTCATGATTCTAATCATTATCTTTGTTCTTCCCCACAATATACAAACTGAAAAGAACAAAACTCTTCCCATGAAAGTAAAATACTTTACTTCCTTAACTTTCTTGATTTGATTATAGTCTACTCTCTCTTCTAACTGTACTTTAATCTACTTTCTCATGGCTCAGTAAAATATGTTACTTTACATTTTTGCAAGTATTGTCTCTGATCATAGGATTACTACATTGTCTAATTTTAGTAAAAAGGTCTTTAAATCACAAACTTAGGCATGTTTTCAATGCAAAATTTCTTTGTCACATAAAAATCCTATAGGATTCTTTGGAAATTCTACAGAAAGTAAAGGACATAAATAGCACAGCCAAATATGGAAATTGCTATGTTAAAACATTAGGAAAGAGGATTACCAGTGAAGCCTGAAGCAAAGCTTCCTCTGGAATTCAAGGGCTCAGCAACATTGGATCTTTTCATTCCTGAAATTCTAGTATACACCTAATAACATTAACACATACTTTTGCCCAGAGCAATCTGATTCCTATTTCAATGATTAGAACAGAATCATTGAAATAAAAGATCATTACTCTCCCAAAATTTCTTTTTTTATGTAAGATGGGCATTTTTTTTTTCTCTTGTGGTAAATTTATAATACCTGGTCTTGTTACATCTTTGGGAATTTTTCTACATCCGTGCTCTCAAGTATTTCTGTGTCTTCTCTTTGATGCACCAGTCTAAATGCCCTCCATTCAATTAAGTTAACTTTGACTCATCACTCAATAAGGTATACTGTATGCCAAGTATATTTCATCTTGAATGTCAAATGTAGGCTGTAAAACTGACTTTATCAGAGTCATATTTCTCAATAAAACAAAACAGAATAAACTGGCTTTCTATTAAGTAAGTTTCACCACCAGTATCCCTTTTATTGATCTCTGGTTCTTCTGCCTTTTCTTTTTTTTTTTTTTCTTCTGCCTTTTCTAAAACCAGCTTGAACATCTGGAAGTTCACGGTTCACATATTGCTGAAGCCTGGCTTGGAGAATTTTGAGCATGACTTTACTAGTGTGTGAGATGAGTGCAATTGTGTGGTAGTTTGAGCATTCTTTGGCATTGCCTTTCTTTGGGATTGGAATGAAAACTGACCTTTTCCAGTCCTGTGGACACTGATGAGTTTTCCAAATTTGCTGCCATATTGAGTGCAGCACTTTCAAAACATCAACCTTCAGGATTTGAAATAGCTCAACTGGGATTCCATCACCTCCAGGAGCTTTGTTCGTAGTTGGATCATTGAAAAAGCAAGAAAGTTCCAGAAAAACATCTATTTCTGCTTCATTGACTATGCCAAAGCCTTTGACTGTGTGGATCACAATAAACTGTGGAAAATTCTGAGAGAGATGGGAATACCAGACCACCTGACCTGCCTCTTGAGAAACCTATATGCAGGTCAGGAAGCAGCACTTAGAACTGGACATGGAGCAACAGACTGGTTCCAAATAGGAAAAGGAGTACGTCAAGGTTGTATATTGTCACCCTGCTTATTTAATTTACATGCAGAGTACACCATGAGAAACACTGGGCTGGATGAAGCACAGGCTGGAATCAAGATTGCAGGGAGAAATATCAGTAACCTCAGATATGCAGATGACACCACCCTTATGGCAGAAAGTGAAGAGGAAATAAAAAGCCTCTTGATGAAAGAGAAGAGTGAAAAATTTGGCTTAAAGCTCAACATTCAGAAAACTAAGATCATGGTTTATTAGTCCCATCACCTCATTGGAAATAGATGGGGAAACAGTGGAAACAGTGTCAGACTTTATTTTTTCGGGCTCCAAAATCACTGCAGATGGTGATTGCAGCCATGAAATTATGATCAACCTAGATAGCATATTAAAAAGCAGAGACATTACTTTGCCAACAAAGGTCCGTCTAGTCAAGGCTATAGTTTTTCCAGTGGTCATGTATGATGTGAGAGTTGGGCTGTGAAGAAAGCTGAGTGCCGAATTGATGCTTTTGAACTGTGGTGTTGGAGAAGACTCTTGAGAGTCCCTTGGACTGCAAGGAGATCCAACCAGTCCATCCTAAAGGAGATAAGTCCTGCATGTTCATTGGAAGGACTGATGCTAAAGCTGAAACTCCAGTACTTTGGCCAGCTGATGAGAAGAGTTGACTCACTGGAAAAGACCCTGATGTTGGGAGGGATTGGGGGCAGGAGAAGGGGACGACAGAGAATGAGATGGTGGGATGGCATCACCGACTCGATGGACATGAGTTTGAGTGAACTCTGGGAGTTGGTGATGGACAGGGAGGCCTGGCGTGCTGTGATTCATGGGGTCGCAAAGAGTCGGACACGACTGAGTGACTGAACTGACTGACTGATCCCTTTTATTAGGTTCTGAGCTTAGGATGGATCATCTTTGCACTTCAGTTTTCTCCTTTTTCTTCTTTAATCCCTTTATCTAATCAGTATGCAACTGATACTTCTAAGTGCTCCTTTTTTTCCTGGTCATACCATGAGGCATGTTCCCTGACCAGGGATTGAACCTGTGTCTCCTGAAGTGGACGTGCTGAGTCCTCACCACTGGACCAGCAGGAAAGTCCCAGGTTCTCATTTTCTTCTAGTTCTGTATTCCTACCCGCTTTCCGGGAGTCATCATTTTCTCTGTGCCTTGCGATAAAGCCGTTTTCCTTCCTCCTTTCGATTCTAGGCCTTCTCCCCAACTTTGTCAACCTGTGTTTCACACTGCCTCCAGAGTAATCTTTCGTTTAAGAAAACACAAAACCTCTATCATATTCACAATTTTATTTAAGTTCCTTGGATTTTACCCAAAGAAGTTGAAAACATTTCTCCAGACAAAAAACCTGCAGACATACTGAGAGCAGTTTTATTCATAATTGCCCAAACTTAGAAGCATAAGATGTCCTTCAGTAGGTGAACAGATACATAATCTGTGGTCCATCCAGAAAGCTGAATATTATTCAGTGCTAAGCTATTAAGCCATGAAGAGACATGGAAAAACCTTAAATGCATGTTACTAAAAAGCCAATCTGAAAAGGCTACATAGTGTATGATTCCAACTACCCGACATTCTAGAAATGATGGAACTATTGTTATTATTCAGTTGTGTCTGACTCTTTTGGACCGTATGGACTGTAGCACGCCAGGCTTCCCTTCTTCCTTCACCATCTTCCTGAGCTTTCGCAAACCCATGTCCACTGAGTCGGTGATGCCATCCAACCATCT
Organism: Moschus berezovskii; assembly: GCF_049115385.1. Classification (NCBI taxonomy): domain Eukaryota; kingdom Metazoa; phylum Chordata; class Mammalia; order Artiodactyla; family Moschidae; genus Moschus; species Moschus berezovskii. The sequence goes on from NC_142463.1 coordinate 37,441,761, forward strand.
TATCCTCTGTCATCCCCTTCTCCTCCTACCTCCAATCTTTCCCAGTATCGTCTTTTCCAGTGAGTTGGCTCTTTGCATCAGGTGGCCAAAGTAGTGGAGCTTCAGCTTCAGCATCAGTCCTTCCAATGAATATTCAGGACTGATTTCCTTTAGGGTTGACTGGTTTGATTTCTTTGCAGTCCAAGGGACTCTCAAGAGTCTTCTCCAATTCCACAGTTTGAAAGCATCAATTCTTCAACACTCAGCCTTCTTTATAGTCCAACTGTGGAGACAATTAAAAAAAGGTCAGTGGTTGCCAGGAGCTGAAGGCAGCACTGGGGTGGAGGCTGGGGAATGCACAGGCAGAGCACAGAGGATTTTTAGGACTGTGAAAGTGTTCTGAATGATATTATAATGGTGGATACATTATACATTTGTCCAAATCCATAGACTGTACAATACCAAGAGTGAACCATAGTGTAAACCGTGTACTTTGGGTGATTATGTGATAATATAGGTTCATCAGTTGTAACAGATATACCACTCTGCAGGGGGATGTTGATAAAGAAGAGCTATGAATGTGTGGGGAAAGGGGGTACATGAGAAATCTGTTCAGTTTACATCCTAAAACTGCTCTAACGAAATAAAGCATTTTTAAAAAATAAACACCAATCAAATGTTTTAGAAAAAGTAAAAAATAAAAATCCTATTCAAAAAATTTTAGTGGTTCTTTTATTTCTTAGAGATGAAGGATAAAGTCATAACTTAAAGTTCTCTGTAATATTTTCAGGCCCTCCACCATCCGCTCTGGCTTCACTTTATTTACTCCTACTCCTTGGCTTTCTCCTTGCTGTCACATGTGTCTGTCATGTTCATGCCATCTATGTGCTGCTTCACTTATTGAGCACTTTCTATGTGCCAGGCGTATGCAAGACATGTAATTTCTTCATTCAGCTTTCAAAAATACCACGTGAAGTAAAAACACGGTTACCGAAATTTCACCAACAGGAATTAGAATATTTAAGTAACTTGTCAAAGTCACATATTTTAGGAAATGGAGGAATCAGGACTCAAACTCAGATCTTCTGACTTCAGAGTTATATTCTTAAAAATTGTGCTCATCTTCATCATTCTATCAATAATATACTTTTGAGGGTTCTCAGAGGTAAAAACAACAACAAAAATTCTGAGCCATATGCATAAATGGAGAAGGAAATGGCAACCCACTCCGGTATTCTTGCCTGGAGAATCCCATGGACAGAGGAGCCTGGTGGGCTATACTCCATGGGGTTGCAAAGAGTTGGATACAACTGAAGTGATTATGCAAAACTGACATATATATAAACTATCATGTGTAAAATAGATAGCTAGTGGAAAGCTGCTGCATAGAACAGGGAACTCAGCTGGGTGCTCTGTGATGACCTAGAGGGGTGGGATGGGGCTGGGGTGGGAAGGAGGCTCATGAAGGAGGGCATGTATGTATACGTAACAGCTGATTCACCTTGTTGCACATCAGAAACTAACCCAATACTGTAAAGCAATTATATTCCAAAAAAAAAAAAAAAAAGTAGTTTGTTTCTTAAGAGGCAGAGGCCATGCTGAAATTGTGGATCTTTTTCAGTTCAGTTCAGTTCAGTTGCTCAGTCGTGTCCGACTCTCCGCGACCCCATGAATCACAGCACGCCAGGCCTCCCAGTCCATCACCAACTCCCGGAGTTCACTCAAACTCATGTCCACAGAGTCGGTGATGCCATCCAGCCACCTCATTCTCTGTCGTCCCCTTTTCCTCCCGCCCCCAACCTTTCCTAGCATCAGTCTTTTCCAGTGTATCTTTTTACCAGGCCTGAAAAGTGATATTTTTCTAAAAAAAAAAAAAAGAAAACAAAAAAACAATAAAAAAAACTAATGGTAACACTGTGAAGTGTCAAGTGTATGATCTTGTAAAGGCTGTTCTTAAAATTGCAGTTGTCTTTTATCTTCCTTGAGGAGAGATGTCCCTGTAGTTAACATACAGTCAATCACACTGCTTAACAAATAATAGATTTATTTAATGAACAAATACCTGAAGAATCAAAATTCTAGTTAGTTACATTAGAGAGAGTGGAATATAGCCCTTTTAGATTTTACACAGTATTTCTCCAAGTCAAGTTATGGTATCAAGAATAAATACCTTCAAAACATATAGGGAAATAAACACTTGACTTAGAGTCAGAAGATCCAATCTGGGTCCCAAATTTTGGGCAAACTACTTAACCTGTAGGTGCACAGTTTCTTCGTCAGTTTTTTCACAGGGCCAATGAGGTAATGTACAAGCTAGCGCTCAGCATATCGCAGGCAAATACTGCTACATTGGTTTCTTTCCTCAACTAAATGAGAAAAAAATAATCTCAGTTATACTTAGAATTTTACGTTGGGTCAACAGATGAAGACACTCTCTTTTCGACCAAATCCTTTCATCAACGTCCTTCTTTAGTTTCCTTGATTTCAGGTCTTCTCTCAGCCCAGCCCTCCCACACCGGTCCAACCAGATCTCCCCACCACTTGGCTTTTCGTCTACCCTCTTGGCCCCCAGATCCCACCTTTTTCTGGCTCCTTTGCACTCCCTCGCCCAATAGAACTTCACCTGCGGAAAGCAGAGAGGCCCACTGCCCCGGCGCTACCCCGGGAGTCGGCCTCCAGCAGCCGGGGACTCGCCCTCCCGCGCCTCCCGCGCCACCTCGGCGCCCCGCCCCGGCCGGGGAGGGTGGGAGAGCGGGGAGGGCCTGCCAGGTGAGGCGCGGCCGCCCAGGGCTTCTCACTTCCGCCCAGGTGAGGGAGGGCTGCCGCCGAACCTGCCCGCCCGCCAGCTCCGGGCTCCCACCGGCGCCTCCGCCCGATCAGGTAAAGCGGGGGGCCAGCCGGGCTGGCGCGCGCTGCGCCGCGGGGACCCCGCGCCTCGAACCGGACGGGGCCGCTCTCCCCGCCTCCGGAGCCTCCTCCCCTGTCCCGGCGCGCTCTCCGTCAGTCGTCCTGGAGGAGTGGGCACGGGAGACCCTGGGCGCCGCTGGGCGCTCGGCCAGGCCCGCGGAGCGCGCGGGGTGCCGCCCTCCTGCGTGGGGCGCTGAGACCCCTCCGTGATCCGCGCCCCACGGTGCCGGACTCGCCGGAGGCCGCGGGCCGCGCAGCCGCCCCGCCCCGCCCTGGCGGCCCTCAAATCTCGGCCCTGGTCTGTACCGGGAGAGGCCGGGATCAAATTTTGCACCCAGGTGCCTGCGCTTCGCCCCCAGAGCTGGGCAGAGTTGCCCCAACTGGTGACGGTGAAAGGAGTGAACAGGTGGTGGCCTGCTCGAGGTCCCGGAGGACTGGGTGCCCAGGTCCTCGTCTGGTTGCTGGTGGTCACGTAACCGAGTTCCCAGGCCGACGGTCAGGCCTAGGCTCTGCTAGCTTCACTCTTTAGATGGGGAGGACAGGCGGAGTGCGCTCTGCCTCCAGCCTTTGGGGAAATCGCAGGATTCCTGCTCTAAGTCAAGCTCAGGAAAGCATTTTCACATCCTTTCCCCGTACCTCCTCCAAGCATCTCAACCCTCCAGGGACACCTAGCCGAATTAATCTCCCCCTGAAGTGTTGTCTTGGCAGTTTGTCATATCTCCAGATGGCTCTTATCACTTTGGATTTGAATTAGTTGTTTACTGGGTTGTCTGCGCGATTGAGAGGGTGGCCTTTAAGGGCCTTCTCAGCTGCTTTCAGAGTCTGGCCGTTGGAAGGTGTGCAATAAACAAGTGTTTCTTAAAAGAGTTGAGACTTCTGGAGACATAGAAAATAAAGACGTCTGTTACACCGAGTATGTTAATACCACTTGTAGGCAGTCTAAGATCCTACTGGCTGTCAATTTATTTGCTCAAAGTTTTTGAAAGGTAAAGCTAGGGAGGAGTGGAGGTGAAAACTCAAATCGGTTCGTTTTGCAGCATCTGAAAAAGTTAGGTGAGGTAGTGACTTTTAGCTGTAGTGAGTTTGTCTGTTTCTAGGCCCCGAATGATCTTTATAAGGATTGTTCAAAATTTAAAATAATAAGAAAATTCATAAGTAACAGAACTGGATGGTTCTTTACATATAGAATTTATAAATTGTGTTCTAAAGAAATTTGCCCTTCCCTTATTGAGATCCTATTAAGGGGTGCATAAAGTGAGCTTGGTATATCAGAATAATGGTTGTGTTTAAAAGTTGGAAATACATTAAGCCCTCATTTGTGTTTAAAGGTGCTTTAATAAGTTCTGGTCATGTATTAATAGTTTTTATAACTATGAAAGTAAAAGTGAAAGTGACTCTCATGTCCAGGCCAGAATCCTGGAGTGGGCAGTCTTTCCCTTATCCAGGGGATCTTCCCAACCCAGGGATTGAACCCAGGTCTCCCGCATTGCAGGTGGATTCTTTACCAGCTGAGCCACAAGGGAAGCCCCTTATAGTTTATAACTATAAAGTTAATGTAGTCATTGTAGAAAAAAATGGAGATAATTTTCAGGAAAGGAACTAAAGCACACACAAACACACCTACCATTGAAAGTAACCACTGATAACATTATGGTATCTTGCCTTTCAGTGAATATTCTTTACAAGAAAAATCTGTGTATTTTCCCATGATGAATTAACCTTTTAGAACCTTGTGATTCTTAGACAGTGGCTCAGCATTCAGTAATCCTTGTAATTGCATTTATATTTAAGAGCACTTAATAATTATCCTTAAACTAAACAACCAAGCAGTCTATCTCTACTTTGTTAAACTTTAACAAAAATACATTAGGTTGGGGAAACTAAAGTGGGTTTAATTTGTTTACTCAAGATTTTGCTCACCTTGGTAGTGGAATAAACTTTTTGAGAAACAGGTCTATTCCACCTTAATTTTTGAGATTGCTTGACCATTGTTATTTGCCGCACCCCCACCTCTCCCCGCCCCCACCCCATTCAGATGTTTTTGAGTAGATTTGGATGCCTTTTTAAAAAGCATTCATTCTAGGTTTTGATGCTAATAGAGAGAAAAAAAAATGAAAAAGGCCTGCTTAGCTTTTGCTTTTGCACAACTGTGTAGCCTGCAGAGTTTGTAGACAGCGAATTAAGTCCACCTACCATATAACTCTTGACAAGTCACTTGACTCTGCCCCTGTTTTCCCATTTGTAAATAATCTACCTCACTGAGTTTGGGAAGGTTGAAATGAAATAATGTTCAAGAATGTGTCTTGTAAACTGTAAGACATTCTTCTGCTTTTTGCTCGTCTACTGAGATGTTGAATTCTGATAGAATGAAGGAGTTTGTTGTTTTTATTGGGAGGAACTCTAGTTTTAAAGTGGTTTCATTCTGATCTGCTCTGCTCAGTGCTTTGGTCATGTCCAACCCTTTGCGACCCAATGGACTGAAGCCCACCAGGCTCCTCTGTCCGTGGGATTTTCCTGGCAAGAATGCTGGAATGGGTTGCCATTCTCTCCTCCGGGGGATCTTCCCAACCCAGGGATCGAACCCGTGTCCCCCGTATTGCAGGCGAATTCTTTACTGCTGAGCCACGAGGGATGCTCCCTCATTCTGACAGTTACTGTGATAAAGGTGTCGAGGATGTATTAGCTAGCTGATAAAAGTCTTTGCTAAAAACACTATACAGAGATTGAAAAAGCCTAGGTTAAAAGTGCACTGACAGCAGAGTTGCTGCTGCTGCTGCTGCTAAGTCGCGTCAGTCCTGTCCGACTCTGTGCGACCCGATAGACAGCAGCCCACCAGGCTCCCCCGTCCCTGGGATTCTCCAGGCAAGAACACTGGAGTTGGTTGTTATTTCCTTCTCCAATGCGTGAAAAGTGAAAGTGAAGTCGCTCAGTCCTGTCAGATTCTTAGCGACCCCATGGATGGCAGCCTACCAGGCTCCTCTGTACATGGGATTTTCCAGGCAAGAGTACTGGAGTGGGGTGCCATTGCCTTCTCCGGACAGCATGGTTAGCCACTTGCTTTTGTGACTAAGCACTTGAAATAGGGCTAGTTGGGGTTGAAATATATAAATAGACATCAAAATTTGAAGACAGTGTAAAAACCTAAATACCTTAGTTTTAATATTATTTACATATTGAAATGATCATTTATATAATATTCAGTTCAGTTCAGTTCAGTCGCTCAGTCGTGTCCGACTCTCCGCGACCCCATGAATCACAGCACGCCAGGCCTCCCTGTCCATCACCAACTCCCGGAGTACACTCAAACTCATGTCCACAGAGTCGGTGATGCCATCCAGCCATCTCATTCTCCGTCGTCCCCTTCTCCTCCCGCCCCCAACCTTTCCCAGCATCAGAGTCTTTTCCAGTGAGTCAACTCGTCGCATGAGGTGGCCAAAGTATTGCAGTTTCAGCTTTAGCATCAGTCCCTCCAATGAACATCCAGGATTGATCTCCTTTAGAATGGACTGGTTGGATCTCCTTGCAGTATAAGGGACTCTCAAGAGTCTTCTCCAACACCACAGTTCAAAAGCATCGATTCTTCGGCGATCAGCCTTCTTCACAGTCCAACTCTCACAACCATACATGACCACGGGAAAAACCATAGCCTTGACTAGACGGACCTTGGTTGGCAAAGTAATGTCTCTGCTTTTTAATATACTATCAAGGTTGGTCATAACTTTCCTTCCAAGGAGCAAGCGTCTTTTAATTTCATGGCTGCAATCAGCATCTGCAGTGATTTTGGAGCCCAAAAAAACAAAGTCTGACACTGTTTCCACTGTTTTTCCATCTATTTCCCATGAAGTGATGGGACCAGATGCCATGATCTTTGTTTTCTGAATGTTGAGCTTCAAACCAACCTTTTCACTCTCCTCTTTCACTTTCATCAAGAGGCTTTTGAGTTCCTCTTCACTTTCTGCCATAAGGGTAGTGTCATCTGCATATCTGAGGTTATTGATATTTCTCCCAGCAATCTTGACTCCAGCTTCTGCTTCTTCCAGCCCAGCGTTCCTCATGATGTACTCTGCATATAAGTTAAATAAGCAAGGTGACAATATACAACCTTGACGTACACCTTTTCCTATTTGGAACCAGTCTGTTGTTCCATGTCCAGTTCTAACAGTTGCTTCCTGACCTGCATACAGGTTTCTCAAGAGGCAGGTCAGGTGGTCTGGGATTCCCATCTCTTTCAGAATGTTCCACAGTTTATTGTGATCCACACAGTCAAAGGCTTTGGCATAGTCAATGAAGCAGAAATAGATGTTTTTCTGAAACTCTCTTGCTTTCTCCATGATCCAGCAGATGTTGGCAATTTGATCTCTGGTGCCTCTGCCTTTTCTAAAACCTGCTTGAACATCTGGGAGTTCACGGTTTACATATTGCTGAAGCCTGGCGTGGAGAATTTTGAGCATGACTTTGCTAGCGTGTGAGATGAGGGCAATTGTCCGGTAGTTTGAGCATTCTTTGGCATTGCCTTTCTTTGGGATTGGAATGAAGACTGACCTCTTCCAGTCCTGTGGCCACTGCTGAGTTTTCCAAATCTGCTGGCATATTGAGTGCAGCACTTTCACAGCATCATCTTTCAAGACTTGTAATAGCTCAACTGGAATTCCATCACCTCCACTAGCTTTGTTAGTAGTGATGCTTTCTAAGGCCCACTTGACTTCACATTCCAAGATGTCTGGCTCCAGGTCAGTGATCACGTTATCGTGACTATCTTGGTCGGGAAGATCTTTTTTGTACAGTTCTTCTGTGTATTCTTGCCACCTCTTCTTAATATCTTCTGCTTCTGTTAGGTCCATACCATTTCTGTCCTTTATCGAGCCCATCTTTGCATGAAATGTTCCCTTGGAATCTCTAATTTTCTTGAAGAGGTCTCTTGTTTTTCCTATTCTGTTGTTTTCCTCTATTTCTTTGCATTGATCACTGAGGCTGTGAAGAGATTTTCCACGACCAAGGTAAGAGAAACCCAAATAAGACGGTAGGTATTGCTAGGGGGCACCAGAGGGCAGACAAACTGAAATCATAATCACAGGAAACTAGCCGATCTGATCACATGGACCACAGCCGAATGTGGTCCACTGGAGAAGGGAATGGCAAACCACTTCAGTATACTTGCCTTGAGAACCCCATGAACAGTGACAAAGGGCAAAATGATAGGATACTGAATGAGGAATTCCCCAGGTCGGTAGGTGCCCAGTATGCTACTGGAGCTCAGTGGAGAAATAACTATAGAAGGAATAAAGGGATGGAGCAAAAGCAAAACCAATACCCAGTTGTGGATGTGACCAGTGATAGAAGCAAGGTCCGGTGCTGTAAAGAGCAATATTGCATAGGAACCTGGAATGTTAGGTCCATGAATCAAGGCAAATTGGAAGTGGTCAAACAGGAGATGGCAAGAGTGAACGTCGACATTCTAGGAATCAGTGAACTAAAATGGACTGGAATGGGTGAATTTAACTCAGATGACCATTATATCTACTACTGTGGGCAGGAATCCCTTAGAAGAAATGGAGTAGCCATCATGGTGAACAAAAGAGTCCGAAATGCAGTACTTGGATGCAATCTTAAAAATGACAGGATGATTTCTGTTCGTTTCCAAGGCAAACCATTCAATATTACAGTAATCCAGGCCTATGCCCCAACCAGTAATGCTGAAGAAGCTGAAGTTAATCGGTTCTATGAAGACCTACAAGACCTTTTAGAACTAACACCCAAAAAAGATGTCCTTTTCATTCTAGGGGACTGGAATGCAAAAGTAGGAAGTCAAGAAACACCTGGAGTAACTGGCAAATTTGGCCTTGGAGCACGGAATGAAGCAGGGCAAAGGCTAATAGAGTTTTGTCAAGAGAATTCACTGGCCATAGCAAACACCCTCTTCCAACAACACAAGAGAAGACTCTACACATGGACATCACCAGATGGTCAACACCGAAATCAGATTGATTATATTCTTTGTAGCCAAAGATGGAGAAGCTGTATACAGTTAGCAAAAACAAGACCAGGAGCTGACTGTGGCTCAGATCATGAACTCCTTATTGTGAAGTTCAGACTTAAATTGAAGAAAGTAGGGAAAACCACTAGACCATTCAGATATGACCTCAATCAAATCCCTTATGATTATACAGTGGAAGTGAGAAATAGATTTAAGGGACTAGATCTGATAGATAGAGTGCCTGATGAACTCTGGATGGAGGTTCGTGACATTGTACAGGAGACAGGGAACAAGACCATCCCCATGGAAAAGAAATGCAAAAGAGCGAAATGGCTGTCTGAGGAGGCCTTACAAATAGCTGTGAAAAGAAGAGAAGCGAAAAGCAAAGGAGAAAAGGAAAGATATATAATATTAGGATAATTAAAATCCCCTGGAGAAGGAAATGGCAACCCACTCCAGTATTCTTGCCTGGGAAATCCCATGGACAGAGGAGCCTGGCAGGCTAAAGTCCATGAAGTTGCAAAGAGTCAGACATGACTTAGCAACTAACTGACAACAACAGGATAATTAAATATGCGATTTAAATTAATTTTACTTGTTTCTTTTTGCTTTACATGTGGCTACTAGAAAAATTTCAAATTACATATGTGGCTCACACTATATTTCTATTGAATAGCCGTGGGTTAGGATTCAATATATGTTTATTCTTAAGAGGGTTTGGTTTACTGAAGCCCTTACATTTTGATTTATAAATTGATTTTTTTAAACTCCCAAATTTAGGCCTCTGCACTCCCACCTCCCTGTATTCACTGCATTGGTGACAATTTTTGTTGTTTAGTTTTTTGAGAAACAACTACTACTGACCACAGAAGAAAAATCGCAGCTAAAACGATTCCTTGTTTTTTTGAAGCCCCCAAATAGCTTAGATAATTTTGATTGAAAACAGCTGTTAATAATAATAATAATAGTGTGTGCTCAGTTGCTTCAGTCATGTCTGACTCTTTGTGAACCTATGGGCTGTAGCCTGCCAGGCTCCTCTGTCCATGAGACTCTCTAGGCAAGAATACTGGAGTGGGCTGTCAGGCCCTCCTCCAGGGGATCTTCCCGACCCAGGAAGATAGCACCCGGGAAGATAGCTGGGTGTCTCCTGCATTGCAGGTGAATTCTTTACTGCTGAGCCACGAGGTAGCTGCTGCTGCTGCTGCTGCTAAGTCACTTCAGTCGTGTCCGACTCTGTGTGACCCCATAGACGGAAGCCCACCAGGCTCCCCCGTCCCTGGGATTCTCCAGGCAAGAACACTGGAGTGGGTTGCCATTTCCTTCTCCAATGTGTGAAAGTGAAAAGTGAAAGTGAAGTCGCTCAGTCGTGTCCGACCTTTAGCGACCCCACGGACTGCAGCCTACCAGGTAGCTACCATTTATTAAATGTTTACTGCATTCAGGCTGCTTTATAAATCTCTTATTTAGTCCATCCAACTATAAATATTTAATACTTTTATTAATTACTTTATAAATAAGGAAGCTAAAATATAGGAAAATTCAAGCAATTGGCTACAAGAACACAGAGCTGGCTCCAGGAATGGAACCCAGGTCTCTGATTTCAAAGCTTTTCAACTGTAGACTCTCCTGTATTATGAGAATTGATTGTTGAATCACCTGGAAAAAAGTTGGTTATCAAAAGAGATATTTAGTTCTAATCCCTTGTTTGTGTTAGTGACCAGTAGGGAATGCTCAACAGGAGATTAGCTGAATGAATCATGAATTCCTATTAATCATGTAGTTACAGTGAATGAAAAGGAGCTTGTATATCATCATGACTAAATCTTAAAAATGTAAAATTGAGATAAAGCTGAAGGATAAACATATAGTATAATTTGCCATTCATATAGTTTAAAACCCTGCCACCCAGTAATATTGTAAACAAAGGTAGTTTGTGTTTTAAGAATTTCAGATTTGAATTGTCTCTATACTGCATGCATTTGTGAAGCTGCCTTGTGGTTAAATGAAGTTAGTGTAATCTCTGTGAAATGAGCATTCTCAAATATTGATCTTACTCTTAAAAGAACAAACCAAACCAGTGTTGCCCTTTGCTTTGATGCTGTGCACATGTCTGGTTAGTAGATAACTTTGAATCCCAGGTGTGCAGCATTTCAGGGACGGACAGACCTGTTTTCATTTAACTTTAGCCCTTAATTGATAGGCATGACGTTGGTAACAGGGCCTGGGTAAGGCTTCTGCAATGGGAAAGGCAGTCCCTCACCGTATTATTTTCTGGAACTTGAAGCTCCAGGATGGAGTGTGGCAGGAGAGGAAGATGAAGTAAGTAGATGTTGATGGTCAAGTTTACAAACATTCGTTCCCTCCCTCTTGGAAAATTTGAAATCTCCAACTCTCATTTTTAAAGTAGTTAGTTGCTGAAAAAGTCTTCAGCAGTTGACCTTCCCTCCCCACAAAGTGAAATTAATGCCACTCAGTGGCGGTTGCAGTCTTCCTGTCATTACCATTTCAAAGTGCTTTCTCCCTTAGTTTTTGAAATTATAAGGTCTTTAATGCATTTGCAAAAAGATGCTACATTGTTAAGATAAATGAGATATTATACAGAATGATCCTGTAGTGTACATAGTAGGCACCCAAAAACTAGTTACATGATTTAATGCCAGATGAAATGGATTTTGGGAGGTCAGAGAAGGAAGGGTGAACGTTAGTGGGAAAGGTGTCTAAAGCAAGTGCTTAGTCACTCAGTCGTGTCCTACTCTTTTTGACCCCATGGACTGTAGCCTGCCAGGGTCCTCTGGACATGCGGAGTCTCCAGGCAAGAACACTGGAGTGGGTTGCTATGCTCTCCTCCAGGAGATCTTCCCAACCCAGGGATTGAACCCAGGTCTCCCACGTTGCAGGTGGATACCCTCTGAGCCACCAGGGAATAGTTTGGCCTATTTCACAATTTGTTCAGTTTGTTTTGAGTATCATAAGCATCCCAAAAATGGCATGACTCTATTTCTGGGAGAGGTTAAGGGCATACAGTCTGCAGTGTGGGAAGAACTGAACAGAATATTTGAGGTAGAAACTAGCCATTAATGAGGAGTGTGAATGCCTGGTTCTTTCAGAGAGTGACTGGCTACACGTCAGAGATCCATAAGTGAAAACTGCCCAGTTCATAATTATTTTTTGCTGATCATTGGAAAAAAAACTGCCACCAACAGGAAAAAGGAGCATATCATAAAACAGTTTAACTTTGTTTATACACAGTGGACAAGTTATAGACAGAAACTGATATGCTTTGGCTAACTATGAATTGTTTAATGAAAAAAGTATTTATCTAATTGAATTATTCTGATAAACTGACTTAATTTTCACTTCTGATTCTGAGTTTAACATGGACTCTTTCAGCTTTGACTTCAACATGTCCTAAATGTCCAACATTAGGTAGGTAGGTAGGTGATGTCACTCAGTCGTGTCCGACTCTTTGCGACCCTGTGGACTGTAGCCTATCAGCCTTCTCCGTCCATGGGATTCTCTAGGCAAGAATACTGGAGTGGGTTACCGTTTCCTTCTCCAGGGGATCTTCCCGACTCAGGGATCGAACCCGGGTTTCCCGCATTGGAGGCAGACGCTTTAACCTCCGAGCCACTAGGGAAGCCCACAACATGTCCTAAATGTTCAACATTAAGTGGACTTAAACATTGCCTGTGGCTTAGGTACATGGCCCTGAAATATCAGGATTGTTTTAGAATTTATATATATCTGTTTCCAAAATTCCAGGAGTATGGTGTTTTGATGGCAGCCAAAAATACAGTTTTTTTTTTTTTAAACATGTCACTCTATGGGAAATAGATGGGAAAACAGTGGAAACAGTGTCAGACTTTATTTTTTTGGGCTCCAAAATCACTGTGGATGCTGATTGCAGCCATGAAATTAAAAGACGCTTACTCCTTGGAAGGAAACTTATGACCAACCTAGATAGTATATTAAAAAGCAGAGACATTACTTTGCCAACAAAGGTCTGTCTAATCAAGGCTATGGTTTTTCCAGTGGTCATGTATGGATGTGAGAGTTGGACTGTGAAGAAAGCTGATCGCCGAAGAATTGATGCTTTTGAACTGTGGTGCTGGAGAAGACTCTTGAGAGTCCCTTGGACTGCAAGGAGATCCAACCAGTCCATTCTAAAGGAGATCAATCCTGGGCGTTCATTGGAAGGACTGATGCTAAAGCTGAAACTCCAATACTTTGGCCACCTCATGTGACGAGTTGACTCACTGGAAAAGACTCTGATGCTAGGAGGGATTGGGGGCAGGAGAAGATGGGGACGACAGAGAATGAGATGGCTGGATGGCATCACCAACTCGATGGACATGAGTTTGAGTGAACTCTGGGAGTTGGTGATGGACAGGGAGGCCTGGCGTGCTGTGATTCATGGGGTCGCAAAGAGTTGGACACGACTGAGCGACTGAACTGAACTGAAGGGGTTTAGAATATGCTTTGCTGTTTGATAGGGATGCAGGCTAGGAGACTTGTCTGACTCTATATTAGGATGACAGCAGATGTGTTTATCTGTAGTTTGAGTGAAGAGCCATTGTTACTCCCTGGCAAGGAGAGTTCGTTTTCCATTTAATCAATACCTCATAAACGCTGAGCTTTGAAGACATGGCCATGGCAGCTAGACACAGCTTGAACTTTGCTCTGCTAAGGAAGCAATAGAAATTTAAAGTTGCTCATGTATTCCAATTTTTGAATAACTTCTGAAATCATGACTTCATCTGTAGTTAATAGCATTTAGATTGTTCAGAGTCCCCGGTTTTCTTGAGCTCTGGGGAATTCCCATTGAAGAGTAACATGCAGTCTAACTGTGATATGCCCAATTCACACGTGCAGCAACAGGCTGACTACTTGTGCTTCCCTATACAGGTTGCCAGTGATCAGTTTTCTAAGGTAAAAGTATAAGATGTCTTGTTAAACCAAATTTTCAAGACATGATATCTTGCTCGATTTAAGAAAGAAGCATAGATGTCTTAGGTAGTTACAGTCTTGTGTGCTACTGGGAATCTGCAGAGTATGTTTCTCATGGTCCTTAATTGGCCTACATTCTTGAACTAAAGCAGTTAATAAATCTTTTCAATAAGTTTCCTCCACCTAGAAATTTAAATCAAATTAAATTTCTAACTCTGCAGCAGTTTTTCTCAAATATTCCATTAATTGGTAATGGCTAAGGGCATGGGTATTTTTGAAAAGCCACAATATTATAATAATTTCCTTCAGTCAAATCCCACAGTGAACCAGACATGAAAAATTCATGGCACAAACTCTCTTGATCAATGATGGAGTGGAAGCTGTTAACCATAATAGACTACTGGTTCTCTGGAGTCTGTGCAGCTCTGAGGACAGCACATTTTAATGCCTGGCCTCTGGCCCATTGCAGGTAGCCTGTCTACCACAAGACTCAGCTTTACCATGTCTAAACAGACTTGAAATGCCTTGCTGTAAACCCTGTCAGTTTCTCTGCTGGGCCAAATAGGTCAAAATTCTTTGGCCAAAGATTTCCTATGATCATAAAATGCATGAAACATGGGTTCTGTTTATTGTACATGCTACTTCCTGGATGGTCAGTTATACAGTTATTGAATTTCTTCCTTCTGACTTCATATACTTTGAAAGCCCTAGTGCCCTTCCCTAGATATTACTTAGCATCATGAAGTTGTGGTAATTATCCAGGTGTGTTCTGTGGATATAGTTTAGCTTTTAATAAATATGAGTCATAGGATTGGATGGCTAACCAGATTTTAACCTGAAACCTTACTGAAAGATATTTGACCACCATGGTTTTCAAAATGTGCAGGAAGATCTTTTGAGAGGGTAAGAAAAGGACAATAAAATTTTGCTTTTTATTTTTTCCTTACTCTCATGATGTTTCTATTTTATGTATATTTTAAAACACATATAACGTAAATATAGTAATATATGGTCAACTTATTTTTAACTGATGGGAATGTTTGTTTCAAAGACCACTAATCTATCTTGTTACCAGAATTATCTTTTTAAATAGAAATCTGGACTCAATATTTCCCTACTTAAAAGCCTTTGATTGCTTCCTGCTGCTCACAGGATAAAGAGTAGTCTGCTTAGCATTATTTACAAGGACCCTCTCAAAATAGTCTGTCTGAACCAGTGCTTCTCAAACTCAGTGATGGAAGATTCGGTTTCCCCTCTCCTAGTCTTTCAAGGACTGACATTTTAATGAAATTAGTAGAAAAATGAATTGTTAGAAAAAGGAAATTACAAAAATAATCACAATGTAAGTTGTGTTTTTTATTACTAAATTTAATAGACCTACATGACTGCCACATTCCATGGTTTCTAAATGCTTGAGTACCAGTTTTGGTGCTTATCTCTGTGGGTGAAGCATCAATCCACAGTCTACACGTGTAGTAACACTGGTCTGAATTACTTTTTTGCCCTTTTTGCTGCCTTTAGAGACCTTATAGTAGTTCATTTAGAGCTAGTTACTAGTCTCACTCAGAGTCATGCACTTTTATAACCTGTATGTGGTAATTCTCTGATTGTGGTCTCTCGACTAGCTGCACTAGAATTACGGGGAACTTTAGATATGCAGATTCTCAGGACTTGGCTTAGACATACAGGATCAGAAACACTAGGAGTGGATCCTACAATTTGTGTTTTAGCAATCCCTCAGGGTGATCCTGAGGCTCGCTAAAATTTAAGAAGTCCTTAACTCAGGGCACCCTATGTGTCATTCAAACTGGAACCCTTCTGAGAATGAAATGGACTGCTATTAATAAAGATGCGGAGTAATCTGAGACTATTTTAGGCAAATGAGGACAAATGGTCACTCTGCTTTTATACTCTGTTCTTTTTCTGAGAGAGGTCTCTAGTGTGTTCTCATTCCAGCATTCCCAAACTTCCGTGGGCAGGACAGTCACTCTCCTTTTATGATTTCTCTGAGCACATGGTCCAGTTCAGTTCAGTCGCTCAGTCATGTCTGACTCTTTGCAACCCTGTGGACTGCAGCACACCAGGCTTCCCTGTCTGTCACCAACTCCCAGAGCTGACTCCAACTCATGGCCATCGCATTGGTGATGCCATCCAACCACCTCACCCTCTGTTGTCCGCTTCTTCTCCCACCTTCAATCTTTCGCAGCATCACTATCTTTTCCAATGAGTCAGTTCTTTGCATCAGGTGACCAAAGAATTGGAGTTTCAGCTTCAGCATCAGTCCTTCCAGTGAATATTCAGGACTGATTTCCTTTAGGATGGACTGGTTGGATCTCCTTGCAACCCAAGGGCTCTCAAGAGTCTTCTCCAACACCACAGTTCCAAAGCATCAGTTCTTCAGCCCTCAGCTTTCTTCATAGTCCAACTCTCACATCCATACCTGACCACTGGAAAAACCATAGCTTTGACTAGACGGACCTTTGTTGGTAAAGTAATGTCTCTGCTTTTTAATATGCTGTCTAGGTTTGTCATAGCTCTTTTTCCAAGGAGCAAGCATCTTTTAATTTCATGGCTGCAGTCACCATCTGCAGTGATTTTGGAGCCCCCCAAAACAGTCTCTCACTGTTTCCGTTGTTTCCCCATCTATTTGCACATGGTACACACCCTTGCTATTATATTGCTACATTATATTGCTGCATTATATTATATTGCTACAATATAATTATCCTATTGTGTTGTCATTTTCTTGCTATATATCTATCTTTATCTCTCACTAGGCCATCTTAGCCATTTTGTCCGTTTTACTTTTCAAGTTATAAACATAAAACATGTTTTTAAAATAAACAGCCCTAGTATTTATAAAGTACAGGTCTAATTTTTTATCTCCCCTTCCTCACTTCTTCCCATAAGTTATCATTATTATTGTATTGACTATCTTTCTAAATCTAGAAAACGATATATACACCAATATATATTATTTTCTTAAAAAGGGGGAAATAGTTCATATATCCTGAAGCTTATTGTTCTTATTCGGTGTGTCTGTTAGATAATGGGGTTTCCCAGGTAGTGCAGTGGTAGAGAATCTGCCTGCCAGTGCAGGAGGTGTTAAGCTTTGATTCCTTGGGTCACGAAGATCCCCTGGAGTAGGAAGTAGCAATCTATTCCAGCATCCTTGCCTGGAAAATTCTGTGGCCAGAGGAGCCTGGCAGGCTGCATACGGTTCATGGGGCTTCAGAGTCAGACACGACTGAGTGACTGAGCACACATTCATGGATTAGCTGGTGTTCCTGTGTTAACACAAAGGGTTGAATTGCCCTCCTGTGAATGAGAGCTCTTCCCCAGCACCAAACCTTAATTGTGATTCCGAGGTTACAGGCAAGAAAGAGGAACACAGGAACTAGGCAGAAAATTCCTTTCTGGAGGAGCCCCCAGCCAGTAGACACAGCTTCCAAAAAATGTCACTTTTTCATATTAGGACATATTATCAGCATGCTTAAAATACCTCCTTACACATAGACTGACCTTAAGTTACTTATAAATGTATTTCTAACAGACTTTTACTGCGATTTTTGACAGACTTTTACTGATATTTTTAATGTGTCAAGTAAAATTCAACCTAGGAACACATTTTTTGTTTTGTTTGGAGTTACCAGACCTGTTGTGAACAATATATACAGAAACATTTTCTTAAAAGAAGCTTCTTCAGCTTGGGAAATCCCAAGATTTATACTCCATTAGTTCCCCAAATAGAAAATGTCTTTGTGATTACCTCCCATCTTCCAGCCAGCTATGCTCTGTAAATCCATATGTTCTCAGATTATTTACAATAGCAATTAAGACAGATCAGGTATTTCCTGACATTTTAAAATGAGAGACTGTGTTATCTATTAAAACCTTTTAGCTTGTTTGCACGGAGGAGGTCTGGCATCAGTCTGGGAATCCCTCGATGAAGGATTGAGCCACAGGCTTGCTAATAACCATTACCCCACTCATTCCTGTTTCCATACATTTCAACCATAGTCATTATTTTAATGACTGATTTTGATAGTTTAATTTTTCTAGGAGTTTTATTGTTAAAAGCAGTGCAGCAAATGTGCTTGTACATCATCTGTGTGCCTTTTTGTCTCTCCTTTCTTTAGGAGAGACACTCAGAAGTTAATATTCTGGGTAGAAGAGAATATGAATTTAATGCATTGATAGATATTGCTCAGTCACTCTCCTAGAAGAGTGTGCAGATTTTCCCACCTGTTTTTCTGTGACATCTGGGGTACAAGCTATTATTAGAAAAAAGTGCCAGTATAATATAAAAAGTAGCACTTCATAGTTTTAGCTTGCTTTCTTTGATTTAGAGAGGTTGATGTACAGTATTAATGACCACAAAGCTGCTCTTGTCCACTCTTGGACTAAGTGCTGCTACAGAAAAGGACAGTGTCATTGTGACTGCTGCTGCTGCTGCTAAGTCGCTCCAGTCGTGTCCGACTCTGTGCGACCCCATAGATGGCAGCCCACCAGGCTCCCCCGTCCCTGGGATTCTCCAGACAAGAACAGCAGAATGGGTTGCCATTTCCTTCTCCAATGCATGAAAATGAAAAGTGAAAGTGAAGTCGCTCATGACTACAGGTTATTCACATTTACCCATCAGTGGGTAGTTTTAAGGGCTGCATAGTTAAGATGCTGAACACATCAGAAGCTTTTCTGTGATGCTGTATTCTCATGGATCCAGTGAATATTTGAATGGAATATAGGAACCTTTTATCAATGCCAAAAGCATCTCTTACTGGTTTTTAATATGCTTTCTTGCTTCATGACCTTGAGTTAGAAGATAAAGATTGTGTTCAGAAGTGTATTCAGAGATGATGTAAGAACAGTTTGACTCATATTTCTTAGATGGTTCGTCTACAACAGTGTACCACTGTGAAAGTGAGACAGTTTCATAGTGTATGTGGTATGAAAGTATCACAGTGAAAGTGATCGTTATGGTTTGTTTTGTTTTTTTGTTTAAGTGACCTCTGTGAAAGTGCCATTTTCAACAGAGAAAAGGGTTTGCTAAGATCGTGAGGGTTTTGTTTTGTTTTTAATTAATTTTTGGCTGTGCAGAATCTTTGTTGTTGTGCGGGCTTTTCTCTAGTTGCGGCGAGCAGGGATTACTCTAGTTGCAGTGGGAGAACTCATTGCCATGGCTTCTCTTGTTGCAGAGCACCGGCTCTAGGGTGCGCTGGCCTCCATGGCTGCTGCCTGTGGGCTCAGTAGTTGTGGGTCTTGGGCTCAGCCACTCCAGGGCATGTGGGATCCTCCTGGCCCAGGGATTGAGTCTGTGTCCCTGCATCGGGAGGTGGACTCTCCACCCTGCGTCACCAGGGAAGTCCTAACTTTTTGAGTTTTGATTACATTTTAGGCTAATTTGAGCAAATCATTGGAATTAAAAAAATTATCCATGGACAATGCCAGATTGGGTGATTATCATTTGATGACTAGTTTGGCTTTTTTCCCCTAATCTCTCTAGTATCTTCTTTATCCATTATTTGAAGGTTCTTTTCCAGCCTAGGATCTCTTTTTTTAAAAAAATTTAACTGTCTTTAAGTATAACTTACGTACAATAAAATATAACAAATATATAGGTCAATGAATTGTAATAAATGTACACATCTGTTTAATACTTCGTTCAAAACACAGAACATAAAAAAAAAAATTTCCATCACCCCAAAAAACCTTCCTCAGATATTTTCCTAGTCAACTGCTTTCCACTGTGCCCAGGCAATCATATCTTTTTTGGTCTGTTTCTTTTCTCTCAACACTGTTTTTGAGATTCATCTTTGTTGTGTGTGTCAGTAATGTTTTCCATTTTTATTTCTGGATATTCTATTTTGTTTACATATCTTGATTGATTTATCTTTTAATCTGTTATTAGACATTTGGGTTTTTCTGGTTTGGGGCATTTATAAATAAAAATGCTATGTTGTTGCTGTTTTTCGGCCACATCCTACAACTTGTGGGATCTTAGTTTCCTGACCAAGGATTGAACCCCGGCCCTTGGCAGTGAAAGCACTGAATCCTAACTACTGGACCACCAGGGAATTCCCTGAACATTTTTGCATAGGTCTTTTGTGCTCATATATTTTCACTTTTGAATGAGTGTTTAAAAGTGGAAAAGTACTGGGTCATATAGTAAGTATAGTTTTAACTTCCAAAAAATCTGTCAAATAGTTATTCAAAGTGTTTGTGCCATTTTATGTTCCTACTAGCAGTGTGTCCGGGGAAGGCACTGGCAAGCCACTCCAGTATTCTTGCCTAGAAAATCCCATGGATGGAGGAGCCTGGTAGGCTGCAGTCCGTGGGGTCGCTAAGGGTCGGACACGACTGAGCGACTTCACTTTCACTTTTCACTTTCACACATTGGAGAAGGAAATGGCAACCCACTCCAGTGTTCTTGCCTGGAGAATCCCAGGGACGGGGGAGCCTGGTGGGCTTCCGTCTATGGGGTCACACAGAGTCGGACACGACTGAAGTGACTTAGCAGCAGCAGCAATGTGTCAGAGTCTTGGTTGCTTCACATTTTTGTCACCACTTGCAATGATCTGTTTTGCTTTCTAGTTTTAGCCATTTTAGTGACTGTGTATGGCTTTTAATTTGGATTTCCTGAATGAAATCTTTTGATGGAGAATGTTCTTGAGGTTTTCTTTGGCTTTTCTATAGGACTATAGAATTGCATACACTAATGGAAAATAATTTTTCTGTTATATTTAAATTTTTTTCTTTAGGTTTCTTTAAAAGTGATTGAAGACAGTAATTCAAAATGCCTGAAAATCCTGCTACAGGTAAACTAGATATATACTTCTTTCACTAAATTAATTATTCAAAAATGGAATGTAAGATGGGATTTAACTTGTACTCATTATCCTTCTTAAAAAAGATAAACTGCAGGTCCTGCAAGTTCTTGATCGCTTGAAAATGAAATTGCAGGAGAAGGGTGACACTTCGCAGAATGAAAAGCTCTCTCTGTTTTATGAGACACTAAAGAGCCCCCTTTTCAACCAGATACTCACACTTCAACAGTCCATCAAGCAACTGAAGGGGCAAGTAAGTTACCCATCAAGGTTTTACCTGTTGCTATTATTCAAACCAGCAAAGAAATATAGAAGGAGATAGATACAAACAGTCTACTCTTAATTCTGCAAAGAGACTGTATTGAGACTTGTGTGCAGGTAGCGTTGGCATAGATGGTTTAAAAATGTTGATAATAAGTTTTGTGTTTGGCTTGGGGTCTGGTTTTCATAGTTATTTATGTAAAGGTCAGATGCTTTGAAAATTCTCAACGTTTTCTTCAGAATTACAGGACACATAGCCCCTCTGCTTGGAGTGATGTCAATTAAGAGTTTTACCTAGTCTCCTGGTTGTTCTGTTTTGGGGTCAGGGATGGCAAATTGATTTTAAATCGTCTATTCTAGAAGCTGAACTTGAATAGTAGCTATCTTATAGATTAAATATGGGCAGAATTTTAAATGTAGTTGAAGATAATGTAGCAGAGTTGTTATGTGAAAATTAACGAAATTTGGGGAAAAAAATGCTTTTTGCTGATAAACCAAAATGCCTATCCATAAATATTTAGCAAGTGATTTTTCTATAACTAAGGATTAAATTCTGCACATATGTCTTTCTGTGAATTACTTTCTCTAGATCAAAATTTATACTAGAATTTTAGCACTCCCCATATTGAAGCTTCTATATTCTCTGATAATGGAATGAGTACATCACAGCAGTGAATGCTATTGGTGGCAGTACAAGTTGGGAAAGATCACTACAAATCTATCACTCATCTGTTCCGTTCCGTCGCTCAGTCGTGTCCGACTCTTTGCGACCCCGTGGACTGTAGCCTACCAGGCTTCTCCGTCCATGGGATTCTCCAGGCAAGAATACTGGAGTGGGTTACCGTTTCCTTCTCCAGGGAATCTTCCCGACCCAGGGATCGAACCCGGGTCTCCCGCATTGGAGGCAGACGCTTTAACCTCTGAGCCACCAGGGAATCACTCATACTGGACTAAAATTGGACTTAAGCAACTGTTCCATCATAATAACTATCTTTTATGTTTATTTAGTGTGCAGTTATTATGTAAATAATAATATTTTATTCATTCAGCTGTAAAATCTATGTGATTTTTCCTGTCTGTTTTCATAGAGTTTTTATGGGTGTTGATTTTTTTCTGTGAGTCTTATGACATTTGTTCTTGATATTTCCTTTGTTCCATTGTGTTGGTACTTGTATCAGCCATTGATATTTTTAAATCAGTCAATTAATTAATTTGGTCACACCATGAGGCATGACAGATTTTATTTCCCTGACCAGGGATTGAACCCATGCTCCCTATATTGGGAGTGCAGAGTCTTAATCTTAACCAGTGGACCAACAGGGAAGACCCTCAGCCAATGATATTTTAAAAATTAACCTCTATTTTTCTTTCCCCTTAATTACTGAATCCCCCCACCTTTTTATTTCCCCCACTAATGTTTAAGTGGCTTTGCAATACGTTTGCTACTAATGGGCAGGTTATTTAATCCCTGTGTGCTTCTGTTTCCATGTTCACAAAATGAAATAAGAGTATCTCTAGGGCTATTGTAAAGATTAAGTGAGACACTGTGTAAGAGTTTTGGTATAGTACTGTCCTTATAGCAAGCACTTAATAAATGCTGAGTTTTCTTTGAATATACTACCTGCAGATCTTTTGTGTATCCCCACATGGAAATGTATGAAAGGGAAAGTTACTCTCCAACTCTTTGTGATCCCATGGACTGTAGCCTGCCCTGCTCCTCTGTCCATGGAATTCTCCAGGCAAGAGTATAGGAGTAGGTTGCCATTTCCTTTTCCAGGGTATCTTCCTGACCCAGGAATCAAACCCAGGTCTCTTGCATTGCAGGCATATTCTTTACCAGCTGAGCCACTGAAATGTATAGATAAATGCAGAAGGGCTCAGAGTCTTATATACATGTTTATGTGACTGGACATATTTGTGTATGTAAAGTATAATGAGCTATATTACATGCTATATTAACCTGAGGTAACGGTAGAAGGCAGGAAATGAGAATAAGTTAAACATTTTGTATAATACTAAATACATTTATAGCCTTACAAACACCGATTCATGTATCTGTATCTTATTTCTTTCACATGTATATATTTAGCATACCATTATACATGTGAGAGATAAAATATAATATATAATAAATAGAAATACTTCTTGTCTGTAGGTTTCTGTTGATAATTCTCTCTTTTTTTCTCCAACAGCTCAGCCATATACCCTCAGATTGTTCAGCCAACTTTGATTTTTCTAGGAAAGGGTTATTGGTGTTCACGGATGGTGCCATTGCTAATGGGAATGCCCACAGGTCCTCTAATAACTTAACTGTATCTGGGTTATTTTCTTGGACTCCAAAGTCAGGAAATGAAGATTTTAACT
This sequence comes from Moschus berezovskii, assembly GCF_049115385.1. Taxonomy (NCBI): domain Eukaryota; kingdom Metazoa; phylum Chordata; class Mammalia; order Artiodactyla; family Moschidae; genus Moschus; species Moschus berezovskii. The sequence goes on from NC_142463.1 coordinate 37,465,017, forward strand.
CAGTCATACAACAGATGGCCCAGGTAAAGTTATATCTTGTCAAGGGACTATTTAGCTTTATTTCTCTTGTTGGAGGTTAAAAAAGAAACCTACATCCACACTTTTTGCCTCTACTCTGTGTTTTGTTTGCTTGTGTTTTTATATTGTTAAGAGGAGTTGATACTGTTTTCTAATCTGTGAGTTAGAAATTTGTTTAAAATTACATAAGAAAAATATCCATGTGCCTGGTGAGGATAGTTTTTAAGACAATGACTCCAGTCTGACACATCTGTACACTTGTAAGGAAAGAGATTTTCACCGTTTTGCTCATAGAAGGAAAAATGATATGTCTGCCAAAGTGATATAATTCCTTTGAAATTATTTTTAATTTTATATCAAAACAGAATTAATGGGAGTTAGAACTAATATAATTTGGAAAATCTAGTATATATAATTTGGAAATCTAGTATATATAATTTATAGTATATATAAAATCCAAATGTAATTTGGAAAATTATAATTTGGAAAGTCTAGGAAAACATTTGAAAGTGCAATCCCATTTCATCCTTAATATCTATTAAAATCAAATGATAGACAGTTGAATTTTTAGATATGCTAGTTTCCTTTATTCACTTTGCCTTCTAACAAGTACCCTAAAAAATGAAACTTTAGTTTGAAAGTTAAAAAGAATCTATTTAAGATGTGACAGTTAAATAATGTTCTACACCTAATTCCTTTTTTGATCTAATTGCTCTATCCCCTTAATTTGACAAATAATTATTTTTATGTGATGCTTTTATTAGTTGATTACATTTATGAAGTTCTCATGTAATAAATGCAATTATTCACCAAAGCAATAAAATACTTGTTTGTCACAGGTAACCCCATTTGAATGGTGGCCTGTCTGTAATTCTTTGAATTAACCTAATAAAATATTAATTTATCACAATAGAATTAAAAACAGAACCCTAAAAAATGCAGCTGATTCTGATTTAGGTCTCAACATTAGAATTTTTTTTGATAAGACTAGTTTACTTTTCTTATTTAATAATAAGAATATTTTGCTTCAAGAGAATTTAGAGAAATTCATTATAAAAAGTAATTTAGAATTTACTATGGCAAAAGACATTTTTTCTCAGGAATTTTTATCTAGCTTGGGATTCGTCTCATACTGTGAATGAAGTGTGAAAATCTCTCTCCAGTTCCCTGAGGTTGCAGAACAGTGCACATGCCCCTTTATGTTGTACTGAAAATAATCAAGTGAGAGGATTTCCAGAAATAAATAATTTATTATTGAAATTCTGAGTTTATTTGGTTTCCTAGAAATGACTTAAGAGAAGCTGTTTGGAGGCTATTTACAAAATAGAAATGTTAGTTCCTTAGAAAGGGCAGGTTGGTTAAATGTAGATTTCATTGACTTTTTTAAATCCCCCTTCATTAGGGCCGGCAAATCGAATACATAGATATAGAACGGCCCTCAACTGGAGGCCTTGGATTCAGTGTGGTGGCCCTTAGAGGTCAAAATCTGGGAGAAGTCGACATCTTCGTGAAGGAAGTGCAGCCAGGGAGTATAGCTGGCAGGTGAGGAAGCGTGTTCATTTGCTTTTTGCTAATTTTCTTCTAACAATTCTGAAAACATTAAGGAGAATAAGAAACTAGCCATACCAGCACAGTTAACGATAGCAGCTAACGCTTTCCTCTTCTATGCATTTTTCAGGCCTTTTGCATATGTTCTCACATATACTTGTGGCATCAGTCTAGCTAGTAGTATCATTATTCCAGTTTACAGATGTGAATGTTCAGAGAAGTTCAGTGGTTTCCCTACAGTCACAGAGCTATTACTGCTGGAACCATGTTGTGATTCTTAGACTGTCTGATGGCAAAGCTCATGTTCTTTCTGTTCCATCACACTCTCTCACAACTGAATGTGATACAGCAATGGTTTGATCAGTAAGACGGGCATATTAAAATTTACATTCTACATATTATATTATTTATTAAACTTGAGATTGTAATAACTTTTTTATTGGTCATAACATGCTGTTTATTTCACTTATTTTCAAACAAAAATCCCTTTGAAGTCTATGTGATTTCCCCCTCTGCACTTGTGCCTGAGTTTTATTTTTTTAAGGGTTATGTGTTTTGTCTCTACTTGATTTCAGCTCTTCAGTTTATTACTTATTTAAAAAGCACACTATTCATTATATTATGACTTTTTAAAAATATATATTAGTATTACTGTTGCCTGTTAGAAAACTAGCAGCAATAGCATAACTATGACAGAAAATTCAGTCAATAATATATTTTTGGATTCACGTTATCCACGTATTGGGGATCAGTTCTAATCTCCTCAACTGAAAATTCAGAAATGATGGATTTTTATGATCTTTGTACCTTTATTCAACAATCTAATGGAGCATTTCCTGAAGTTTGTTCTGAGGAGTTATAGCGGTAGTCAGCTCTTTACTTTTTTTATAATATGCATTTTTTTCATCTGGCTTCTTTTGTTCAACATTACGTTTGTGAAATTCATCAACATGGTTGATTGTAGCACTTCATTCGTTTTCATTGTTGTATAGTATTCAACTATACAAATACACCGTGATATATTCATCCACTACACTTAAAGAATTTTTTAAAAATTTGTTTTTCATTGTGCTGGGTCTCTGTTACTGCGTCTGGGCTTTCTCTAGTTGTGGCGAGCAGAGGCCACTCTTTGTTGGGGTGCCTGGACTTCTCATTGTGGTGGCTTCTCTTGTTGCAGAGCACGGGCTCTAGAGCACTCAGGCTCAGCAGTTGTGGTGCACAGGCTTAGTTGCTCTGACACGTGGGATTTTTCTAGATCAGGGATCGAACCTGTGTTCCCTGCATTGGCAGGTGGATTCTTAACCATTGGACCACCAGCGAAGTCCAGTAGTCAGTTATATTTGAGAAACTCAATCCTGTGTTTGGAGATTAGCTATATGTACTTAGGATAATCATATAATTTATTGTCCAAGTTGGGACATTTTGGAGAGTTAGAGGCTGTGCCATTAATATGACACTGAGACAGGAGGTATAATTAGGACTATTCTGAAGCGAGGCAATCCAGGGTAAACTGGACTTAGAGTCACTTGACAGTAGCTTCTTTAAGGCTATGAAGTCCCTTGACAAAAAGCCTACTTAACTTTGATTGGCTCAGATTTTCTTTTTAATTTTTTTTGACTTAAGAATCATTATTGGGATATAATTCACATAATGTAAGCATCACCATTTTGGGGTATATAATTCAGTGGTTTTAGTGTATTTTCAATGTTGTTAGTCATTTTGTGGTCCATTCTTGCATCTCAATTACTCTGTACTAATCGATCTGTAAGTACAGCTTGAGGTGAGCACTTCTGAAAAGAAGAGTTTCATATTTGAGTGTGTAGAGACTTGTCACCACAGCGAAGTAGTCAGGCGGCTTCCCGGAAGCAATGGTGCTTAAGGGAAATTTGAGAGGCAACAGTGGAGTCTCCAGAGGGCAGAAGGTGCCAGGGAGAGGAATAGAGACTTTATCTGTAGCCCTGAGAAGAGGTGGAACACAGCTCATATCTTAGGACTGTGTCTGGTGTTTATCTGATGTGAAGCTTAGTGCAAGGCAGTGAAAGAAGTCGCTAGAGAGAGGTAGAGGCCAGCCATGCAGGACCTTCTGGATTATTTTAAATGGTCTTTCTTTCTTCTGAGGATTCTCCACATAGAACTGTGTTATATCAGGAGCTTACTGAACATCCTTTGGCTCTTGAAGTCATGGAGATCCATTATTTCTGAATGTTGTGGTGGAGAGAAAAGAACTGGTCTCACCTTGAATGCAAAGTGTGAATTCATTTATATATGAGAGAGTTAAATTATAAATAATAGTAGGAGTAAAATGAGTTCAGCTTTAGAATGCATCAAAATAATATTTTCCAGAAGACTTCTGCAGTTTGTTTATTTTGGGTTAAGTTTATATTCCCTAGGCAGACTGGAAAGAAATGAGATGTCCTGGAAATCTACTGGGTAGAGGAAAAGGTAGATTAAAATAGAATTGATTTCCAGAAAATAGAAAATTTGAGTGTGAGTAAATTAAGGACCAACTTATTGCAAAATGAGTTATTAATATATCAGGGTCAAAAAGATTCAAGAGTAACTCATTCATTTGGGATTAATTAAGAAATTTCCCTTAATGAATAAGTTGTGAGTAGGAATTTAGGTGAAGAAGTTAGAGGAAGGAGAATGTGAGAGATGGGAAAATGGAAGGTGATTCCTGGATATTGTCCTGGAGTGGTCATATTTAAAAATAAATATTCCTTAAAATAAAAAAAAAAGATTTCTTCAGGACTAAAAGATTTCTTAAAAAAAAAAAGATTAAAAATAAATATTTCTTTAAAAAAAAAAAGATATCTTCCGGACTATAAGATTTCTTCAGGAAGTTCACAAGCAACATTTTCAATGTTAAAAATTATATATATATTTCAAAATTATGAAAATAATACATGGCTATGATCTAAAATATAGAAATATATTAACTCCCTTCCTACACACCGAAAAGCTCCTGGACTTTGACTACCCTGAGACAACTGTAGGAAATGCATTAGAATGTTTTTTTTGGCTATACTGTGTCACTTGCGTGATATTAGTTTCCCAACTGGAAATTGAACCCAGGCCAAAGCAGTGAAAGTGCTGAGTCCTAACCACTGGACTGTCAAGAAATTCACTAGAACATTTTATAAAGACAAGTTCTTAAAGTATGTACAATTTTGTATAGTATTCTTATTCCTCTAATATAACATAAGCCTTTCCTAATAGTAATAGAAGGATATATATAAGCAACATTTTTAATGCAATGTGACCTATTGTAAGAGCCACCCACAATTTTGGCATCAAAAACTGAAATACCCAGTTTGTTTGTTCCAAAGGAGAGTATAAAACATATGAGTCCCTCTTTTCAGAAAACTTAAAATCTAGTAGGAAAGGATGTAGCTAGCTCTGTGGACAGCACAGTTAGTAAAAATGAATGCTCAGTGAGTGATAAGCAAGTAGCTCAGAGCATCATGATAATGAGGTGAGTGATGAAGAGACAGGAGACAGAGGCAAAGACACTTTGTTGCAACATGGAGGGTGGATTGAATTTGGTTGAGTAGAGTGGAAGGGCATTAGAGATAGAGAAAACCATTTACACAAAAGCAGGAAATGCCAGACATGTTTGAGAGGGAAAGAGTAGATCAGGATAGTTGGAAAGGGGGTTTATATATAGAGAGAGGAAGCCAAGTTGGAAGAGTACTTTGGGGCCAAATATAGTGGCCTTTGAGTACCAGTCAAGTTTACATTATGTCCTAGAGGTCAGGAGCTACCAAATTCTGGTCCTTGATGAAATTTTGCTGAATCTGCTGCTGTGACCTGAGAAAAGCATAAGGGTGATATAGTGGAATTTTCATAATTCTAAATTTATGAATTATACTTCTCTGTTCTGAGATGAATCCCTTCTCAGAGAGATTTTTACTTTTGAAGGTTAAAAAAGTTCTTTTATGAAGCAGTCATGACAAAATTCTTTGCTTTGACGCTCTCCTTATTGGCCAACAACCATAGACAGTCATTATATACTTTTGAGATGAGAAATACCAGCACAATTCAGTTCAGTCGCTCAGTTGTGTCAAACTCTTTGCAACCCCATGGACTGCAGCACACCAGGCCTCCCTGTCCATCACCAACTCCCGGAGTTTACTCAAACTCATGTCCACTGAGTCAGTGATGCCATCCAACCTTCTCCCACCTTCAATCTTGCCCAGCATCAGGGTCTTTTCAAATGAGTCAGCTCTTCGCATCAGGTGGCCAACATATTGGAGTTTCAGCTTCAACATCAGTCCTTCCAATGAATATTCAGGACTGATTTCCTTGAGGATTGACTGGTTGGATATCTTTGCAGATTCAGCACAGGAGAGCCTAGAAAAATAGACTTTGAGGAATTTTGCAAGTCAGGCTTTAGATAAGGTATTAGATAAGGATCTCAGTTAGATGGTTGACATTGAGAATAGAAAGGAGAGATGGGTGGATACAAGAGAGATAAAGATAAGAAGGAACTGTGGAGATAATGAAGAGGAGGAGGGGTGTTTAGGAGATAATGAAGTCATATATAGTAAACCAGAGTAAATCCTACTCTTGGTATGCACTTTAAGAAGTTAGAGAGTATGGTTTACAGTCAGACTCTTTAGATAAGATGCTAAACTCCGTTTAATTTCTTACATGTAAAATTTAACTAAAATACTTTAAAAGGTGATTGTGAAGAATAAAGTAGATAATGACAGTAAAGCATTTAGCAGAGTTTCTGGCACCTCATAAGTACTCAACAAATATTAACTATATCGAACATTTCTGGAGGAGGGCATGGCAACCCAGTCCAGTATTATTAGATACTTGAATATTCAGGACTGATCTCCTTTAGGATGGACTGGTTGGATCTCCTTGCAGTACAAGGAACTCTCAAGAGTCTTCTCTAGCACCACAGTTCAAAAGCATCAATTTTTCGGTGCTCAGCTTTCTTTATGGTCTTACTCTCACATCCATACATGACCACTGGAAAAACCATAGCTTTGCCTTAGATGGACCTTTGTTGGTAAAGTAATGTTTCAGCTTTATACTATGCTGTCTAGGTTGGTCATAGCTTTTCTTCCAAGGAGCAAGTGTCTTTTAATTTCATGGCTGTGGTCACCATCTGCAGTGATTTTGGAGCCCAAGATAATAAAGTCTCTCACTGTTTCCATTGTTTCCCTATCTATTTGCCATGAAGTGATGGGACTGGATGCCATGTTCATAGTTTTTGAATGCTGAGTTTTTAGCCAACTTTTTCACTCTCCTCTTTCACTTTCATCAAGAGGCTCTTTAGTTCTTCGTCACTTTCTGCCATAAGGGTGGTGTCATCTGCATATCTGAGGTTATTGACATTTCTCCCAGCCATCTTGATTCCAGCTTGTGCTTCATCCAGCCCAGCATTTCACATGATGTACTTTGCATCTAAGTTAAATAAGCAGGGTGACAATATACAGCCTTGATGTACTCCTTTCCCTATTTGGAACCAGTCTGTTGTTCCATGTCCACTTCTAACTGTTTGCTTCTTGACCTGCATACAGATTTCTCAGGGGGAAGGTCAGGTGGTCTGGTATTCCCATCTCTTGAAGAATTTTTCAGTTTGTTATGATCCACACAGTCAAAGGCTTTAGCGTATTAAATAAAGGAGAAGTAGCTGTTTTTCTGGAACTCTCTTGCTTTTTCAGTGATCCAGTGGATGTTGATAATTTGATTTCTGGTTCTTCTGCCTTTTCTAAATCCAACTTGAACATCTGGAAGGTCACAGTTCACGTACTCTTGAAGCCTGGCTTGGAGAATTTAGAATATTACTTCACTAGTGTGTGAGATGTGTACACTTGTGTGGTAGTTTGAACATTCTTGGACTTTGCCTTTTTTTGGGATTGAAATGAAAACTGACCTTTTCCAGTCCTGTGGCCTGGAATTTGGCTGAATTTTCCAAATTTGCTGGCATATTGAGTGCAGCACTTTCACAGCATCATCTTTTAGGATTTGAAATAGCTCAACTGGAATTCCATTCATCTCCACTAGCTTTGTTCGTAGTGATGCTTCCTACATAGTCCACCAGAGAAGGGAATGGCAAACCACATTAGTATTCTTGCCTTGAGGACATATGTATACCCATGGCTGATTCATGTTGATGTATGGCAGAAACCAATTAAAATAAATTAATTAAAACAATTAACTATAATAGTGCTTTTTTCCCTTAAGATTTTGCTGATTACTTTTGAAAAATATCCTTTTTTCCTTGGTTAGCAGCTGGGGATTGGTGATGGGAAGGAGATAGATTTGGAAATAATCTTTCCTGCTTTTCAAGGAGAGTTTGGCTTCTATTGACAAATGTTGGAGAAGTAAGGGACAATGGAGATGAGGTGAATCTGCTAGAGTGGAGGTTATTGGGGACCATATAGCCCTATATGGTACATGTAGAAGTCAGATTGGAGGGAGTTCAGGGGTACAGGTGCTGCCACAATGACAATGCCCATACTTGCAAAACTTTAGCACTGGGGCTCTATACATTGTTTTTGCTTATTTTCCAGCCAAATGGCTTTTAAAATGGTGTGGTGTGTAGGGATGCACTACTTAATTGGTTAATTAGCTAATAAGTGCTTTGATGAAAAGCACTCTGAAGAGCTCTGTTACATCATGCAATTAAATATTTCAATAATTGTATTAAGTGAAGTAGTACCATAAGGTATAAACTGCCTGAATAATACATCTTGAAAATCAGGGTATTTGGATGGGAGGGGAGTTTGGGGGAGAATAGATGCATGTATATGTATGGCTGAGTCACTTTGCTGTCCACCTGAAACTATCACAACATTGTTAATCGACTATACTCCAATATAAAATAGAAAGAACACTCTGGCTGTTTTATCACTTAATATTTTCTTCTATCATCAAGGGATCAAAGGTTAAGGGAAAATGATCAAATATTGGCTATTAATCACACGCCACTGGATCAGAACATTTCCCACCAGCAAGCAATTGCATTGTTACAAGAAACTACTGGATCTTTGCGTCTAGTCGTGGCCAGGGAGCCAGTCCACACAAAAAGCAACATTTCTGCCAGCCTACCTGATGCAAATCTGCCTGACACAGTGAGTTGCAAATTTGGAAAATCCTTCATTTTGAATCATACCTTTGTTTTTTAATAAGCGTAAAGATATTTAGAAGATGTCATTTTACTTGTCATAGTTCAAAAAAGATTACATCTCTAAAGACAGCATTAGCATGTTAAACAAGATAGTTCATGAAGAGTTTTTGTTGTGTTTTTCACCATCCTCTAATTCTCCTTGTTTAAGGTTATTATTTAATGTAGGGGGTAATTTATAGTATTGGGTATAATTTGTTCGGTAATGGAAAGAGTTCCTTGGTCATGTAACCACTTAACTAATTAAGCTAGGAGTTTTTATTAGAGATTTACTATGAGTATCATAAGATTTGGTTATTTGCTTTAAAAGTATTTTTATAAATTGGATTTTTTATGCCTAGATTATGGATACTGCAAAATTACAGAATTTATTTTTTTTTTTTGCGTGTAAGGATGTGTACTGAACAATTTAAAAGAATAAAAGTTAAAAAAAAGAATAAAAGTTGATGTTCCTTTGGGAATCTTTAAACTTGTTTTGTAACATTTCACAGATTTTGACCTGCATCTTCAGAACACAATCTAATAAATCTTATTTTCTTATAACACTAAGTGCTGGCTGATTTATTTAATTTTCATTCATTAGGAAAAAGAAGAAATAGACTTTCTGGGTACAGTACAAGGTCACAACACTAATGTACAGACATTTTCCCTATTGTAATCAGTAATATTTATGCAACACAGTTTATATAATAAATGGAATGAACAAAGTGGGAAGTTGCTTAGCACAGTGGTTAAGAATAAGGAGTCCGGAGTCAGGCTAAGGGGGGTTCAAGTTCAGCTCTTACTGCATAACTGAGTCTTACTGGGCAGATGCTTTGAGTTCTCCACACCTCAGTTTCATCGTCTGTTGCTTGGAAGTAATAACAAAGTGTCTAGTTCACAGAGATGTTGTGAAGATTAAATGAGACTGCATTAAATGTGAGACTTAAATGAGAATGCATGTGAAGAGCTAAGCACAGTGCATGGGGCAGAATATTAACTGCTGTCCCTAATTCAGGCATTTTTAGCAAACATTGTTGCTTCCTGGATACTATATATTGTTCCAGGTGTGAATCTGTTAGATATTCCTGAAAACTCTGGTTATTTTTAACATTGTGTAATAACTTTCCAATTTAGTATAATAGAAAAACTAAGTATGTCTTAATGTCTTGAGGGGTAGGCTTTTGCCCTGCAGGTGGATTAAGTAGATTTAATGTATACTTCTGATGGAGCCTGCTGTTAGAGGAAAAATGCTTTTATGTCTTTTAGTCTGATTTGTATAATCCTTTTGCCAATATCTTCAGTTGGGTCTACATTTCTTCTCCTTCAGAGTCTCTTCAATCATTCTGGTCACCCTGTCCTCCTCACCGTCTTATGCTTCACACTGCTGCCAGATTAAACTTTCTAAATCACTGCTCCTGTTGTTTCCTCTTCTGAAACCTTCAGTTATTCTCCTTATCTAAGTCTAGCTTTGTTCTTAAATTTCCCTTTTTGCTTGAATGTATTTTTTCTCTGTAGAGCAATTAAAATGCTGCCTTTTCCTTGAAAGTGTTAGTCGCTCAGTCATGTCCGACTCCTTGCTACTGCATGGACTATAGCCCACCAGGCTCCTCTGGCCACGGAATTCTCCAGGCAAGAATACTGGAGTGGGTTGCCTTTATTCCTTGAAGTCTTTCATAGTTTTTCACTGGATTTTACCTCTTATCTCTATAGCCTTCCCATCTTTATAATATTTTATGATTCTCTTTTGAGATAAACACACATTTATTGGTTCCTACTAGGTGATTGGCACTGTGCTAGACATAGAAAGGGGAATGAGGCAATGTGTTTCTGTCCGCTTGGAGCTACAGTGTCTTATGATCCAATATTCTGTCTTATGTTTTAATTGTTTATGTTTTAGTTTACCTCTCCATGAGATTATAAAATCCTTAAGAGGATCTCTGATCCTACAGAAATCATCTCTGAGTCGTTAGAAAGTTGACTTGATTAATTACATGAATGAATGTTAATTTTTTTTGGTGTATCTGTTACACTAATAATTACTGTATTGGTAAGCAATGAATGTATGTGTTTTTAGTAACACTTTGGTTTTTGCTTGCTATTACTTTGTAGATTCGTTGGGGCCATATTGAAGATGTTGAGCTCATTAATGATGGCTCAGGATTAGGTTTTGGAATCGTTGGGGGAAAATCAAGTGGTGTCGTCGTAAGAACTATAGTTCCTGGAGGATTAGCAGATCGAGTAAGTTGACCTTCTTTGATTTCATTTTGGTTTTGTACAATTTAAATTGTGTGGCAAGTAACATGGGTTACTGGAATTATGATAATGTGACCAGAACTTAAGGATAGCTAAAAATGTTTTTTTCTATAAGTGTTAATGTGGACTCACTCTGCTTTATTTTAATTGGCTATACTCTAATATAAAATAAAAAGTTTACATAGAAAAAAAAAAATTAAAAAAAAAATAAAAAATCCATAGTAGGAACATACACAGAAAAAAAAAAAATAAAAAGCTCCTAAATCAACATTTTTGGGTGTGTGTGTATGGTTTTTTTTTTTTTTTTGCCCTGTGATTGACAGTCATCTTGGCTCTATCAAAAGACTGTTTTTTATTGAAAGGCATCATTAATGGGTATTGCATGCTGAGTATCTATGTTATTTTCTCCCTGTGTCTCTCTCAAGGGTGTAAATGTTAAGATCATTGTAATCAGTACAATGATTACAAACCTTTATCCCAATATGGCATGAGATAAATTTCACTAGAAGTATAATTTTTTGACATTATAAATAAAAATACTACCCTTCATGATTTAGCAGTGTTTAAACTGAAAGTGGGACATTTAAAAGTTTATCAACTATTTCTGCTTAGTTTTACACTGAAGAAAATGTTTAAGTACTACATTGAATTTTTAAAAAGCACTTTAGAAATTTGAAGCTACTTGATAATGAATTCATGTTACATAGACTGTCCATGATAATCAGTATGACATATAAATTGCATGCGTTAACGTCTTTGTTGTTGTTGCTGTTTAGTCACTAAGTTGTGTCTGACTCTTTTGCGACCCTGTGAACTGGAGCCTGCCAGGCTCCTCTGTCCATAGGATTTATGTCTGCTGCTGCTGCTGCTAAGTCACTTCAGTCGTGTCCGACCCTGTGTGACCCCATAGGCGGAAGCCCACCAGGCTCCCCTGTCCCTGGGATTCTCCAGGCAAGAACACTGGAGTGGTTACATATAAATTTATCCCTTCATATAAAGTATTAATAAAAGCGTATAAACATAAAAGTATCAATAAATGTGAATATACAGAGTTTTAGTAAGAAACATATAAAGAATCAATAAAAATGAACTTCCTATGCACATATAGCTTTGAGGCAAACTTCTCAGCTCCCTATTTCTAGTCAAAATTGTTTCTCCTTATACAAACTGTGGAGCTACTAATAGTCCTATTATTCTTTCAGCAGCTAAGTTTATTTATTTAGCATAATGGCTTTCAGAGTTTTGTCTGTGGGCCCTGAGGGTCCCTGAGTTTCTTGCAGGGGGTTTATAAGATCAAAATGACTTACATAATAATACTAAGATGTATTAGCCGTTTCACCATGTTGACATTCACAATGATGATGAACCAGCAGTGGCAGACTAGGCCTGCTGTTGCCTTTGTATGTGTTAGAGCAATGACACCGAGCTGTACTAGGAGTCATTGCTTTCTTCTTTACCATGTGCTTGCAACAACAACAAAAATGGCAGTTTCATTTTAAAAAGTGCAGTAAAAACTAATTTAAGTAAAGTTTGACCTTTAAATGCATGTCTTTTTAATACTGTGTTACAGAATGGAGTATACCATATAGCACTTCTTCCATATACTGAAGTATGGTGTTTATCTTGAGGAAAAACATTTGTGAGACAAACTGTCCACTTTTTAATATGGAACAGCATTTTAATTTTTAAAATTTTTATTTGATTTTTTAATTTTTTGCCTTTATTCACAAAATTTTTTGAGATTTAATTTTTTGAGATATATTATTTTAGTTTTAGGTGTGCAGAATAATGATGTGATACTTCTTTATATTATGGAATGATCACCACACTGAGTCTACTTAACATCCATTACCACATAGTTACAATTTTTTTTCTTGTGAAAAGAGCTTTTAAGATCTCTTAGCAGCTTTCAGGTATACAATACAGTATTTTCACCTGTAGTCACCGTGCTGTGGTTTACTTATTTTATAGCTGAAATTTTGTTTCTTTTGATCTTCTTCATCCATTTTGCCCACCTTGCACCCTGCCTCCCCAGCAGCTGCCAATCTAGAATGTTATTTTTATTTTTGAAAGAATAACTGATAGAAAAATTATTATTCAGGCTTGACTATCTGGTAGATGTTTCCTTGAAATGAATGAACTAAGCCTTAAAGGAAAATAGCTAACAGCATTTGTTCAGTTCAGTTCAGTTCAGTTCAGTTCAGTCGCTCAGTCGTGTCCGACTCTCCATGACCCCATGAATCACAGCACGCCAGGCCTCCCTGTCCATCACCAACACCCGGAGTACACTCAAATTCATGTCCACAGAGTCGGTGATGCCATCCAGCCATCTCATTCTCTGTCGTCCCCTTCTCCTCCCGCCCCCAACCTTTCCCAGCATCAGAGTCTTTTCCAGTGAGTCAACTCGTCGCATGAGGTGGCCAAAGTATTGCAGTTTCAGCTTTAGCATCAGTCCCTCCAATGAACATCCAGGGTTGATCTCCTTTAGAATGGACTGGTTGGATCTCCTTGCAGTATAAGGGACTCTCAAGAGTCTTCTCCAACACCACAGTTCAAAAGCATTGATTCTTCGGCGATCAGCCTTCTTCACAGTCCAACTCTCACATCCATACATGACCACGGGAAAAACCATTGCCTTGACTAGACGGACCTTGGTTGGCAAAGTAATGTCTCTGCTTTTTAATATACTATCAAGGTTAGTCATAACTTTCCTTCCAAGGAGCAAGCGTCTTTTAATTTCATGGCTGCAATCAGCATCTGCAGTGATTTTGGAGCCCCCAAAAATAAAGTCTGACACTGTTTCCACTGTTTTTCCATCTATTTCCCATGAAGTGATGGGACCAGATGCCATGATCTTTGTTTTCTGAATGTTGAGCTTCAAGCCAACCTTTTCACTCTCCTCTTTCACTTTCATCAAGAGGTTTTTGAGTTCCTCTTCACTTCCTGCCATAAGGGTAGTGTCATCTGCATATCTGAGGTTATTGATATTTCTCCCAGCAATCTTGATTCCAGCTTGTGCTTCTTCCAGCCCAGTGTTCCTCATGATGTACTCTGCATATAAGTTAAATAAGCAAGGTGACAATATACAACCTTGACGTACACCTTTTCCTATTTGGAACCAGTCTGTTGTTCCATGTACAGTTCTAACAGTTGCTTCCTGACCTGCATACAGGTTTCTCAAGAGGCAGGTCAGGTGGTCTGGTATTCCCATCTCTTTCAGAATGTTCCACAGTTTATTGTGATCGACACAGTCAAAGGCTTTGGCATAGTCAATGAAGCAGAAATAGATGTTTTTCTGAAACTCTCTTGCTTTCTCCATGATCCAGCGGATGTTGGCAATTTGATCTCTGGTGCCTCTGCCTTTTCTAAAACCTGCTTGAACATCTGGGAGTTCACAGTTTACATACTGCTGAAGCCTGGCTTGGAGAATTTTGAGCATGACTTTACTAGCGTGTGAGATGAGTGCAATTGTGTGGTAGTTTGGGCATTCTTTGGCATTGCCTTTCTTTGGGATTGGAATGAAGACTGACCTCTTCCAGTCCTGTGGCCACTGCTGAGTTTTCCAAATCTGCTGGCATATTGAGTGCTGCACTTTCACAGCATCATCTTTCAAGACTTGAAATAGCTCAACTGGAATTCCATCACCTCCACTAGTTTTGTTAGTAGTGATGCTTTCTAAGGCCCACTTGACTTCACATTCCAAGATGTCTGGCTCTAGGTCAGTGATCACATTATCGTGACTATCTTGGTCGTGAAGATCTTTTTTGTACAGTTCTTCTGTGTATTCCTGCCACCTCTTCTTAATATCTTCTGCTTCTGTTAGGTCCATACCATTTCTGTCCTTTATCGAGCCCATCTTTGCATGAAATGTTCCCTTGGAATCTCTAATTTTCTTGAAGAGGTCTCTTGTTTTTCCTATTCTGTTGTTTTCCTCTATTTCTTTGCATTGATCACTGAGGAAGGCTTTCTTATCTCTCCTTGCTATTCTTTGGAACTCTGCATTCAGATGCTTATATCTTTCCTTTTCTCCTTTGCTTTTCGCCTCTCTTTGTTACTGATGATAATTTGAATTTTCAAGCAGAAATTATAATTTTGGAAAATATTTCTCTGATTAGATTCTTAGTGATATTCAGTTCAGTTCAGTCACTCAGTCATGTCTGACTCTGCAACCCCATGAACTGCAGCACGCCAGGCCTCCCTGTCTATCACCAACTCCCGGAGTCCATCCAAACCCATGTCCATTGTGTTGGTGAGGCCATCCAACCATCTCATCCTCTGTCTTCCCCTTCTCCTCCTGCCCTCAATCTTTCCCAGCATCAGGGTCTTTTCAAATGAGTCAGCTCTCCACATCAGGTGGCCAAAGTATTGGAGTTTTAGCTTCAACATCAGTCTCTCTAATGAACACCCAGGACTAATCTCCTTTAAGATGGACTGGTTGGATCTCCTTGCAGT
Organism: Moschus berezovskii; assembly: GCF_049115385.1. Lineage (NCBI taxonomy): Eukaryota > Metazoa > Chordata > Mammalia > Artiodactyla > Moschidae > Moschus > Moschus berezovskii. The sequence continues at coordinate 37,480,417 of NC_142463.1, forward strand.
CCAAGGGACTTTCAAGGGTCTTCTCCAGCACCACAGTTCAGAAGCATCAATTCTTCGGTGCTCACTTTCTTTATAGTCCCACTCTCACATACATACATGACCATGGGAAAAACCATAGCCTTGACTAGATGGACCTTTGTTGACAAAGTAGTGTCTCTGCTTTTTAATATGCTATCTAGGTTGGTCATAACTTTCCTCCCAAGGAGCAAGCATCTTTTAATTTCATGGCGGCAGTCACCATCCACAGTGATTTTGGAGCCCAGAAAAATAAAGTCAGCCACTGTTTCCACTGTTTCCCCATCTATTTGCCATGAAGTGATAAGACTAATAAACCATGATCTTAGTTTTCTGATTGTTGAGCTTTAAGCCAACTTTTTCACTCTCTTCTTTCACTTTCATCAAGAGGCTCTTTAGTTCTTCTTCACTTTCTGCCATAAGGGTGGTGTCATCTTCACATCTGAGGTTATTGATGTTTCTTCCGGCAATCTTGATTCCAGCTTGTGATTCCTCCAGCCCAGCATTTCTCATGATGTACTCTCCTTATAAATTAAATAAACAGGGTGACAATATTCAGCCTTGATGTACTCCTTTTCCTATTTGGAACCAGTCTGTTGTTCCATGTCCAGTTCTAACTGCTTCCTGACCTGCATACAGGTTTCTCAAGAGGCAGGTCAGGTGGTCTGGTATTCCCATCTCTTTCAGAATTTTCCACAGTTTACTGTGATCCACAAAGTCAAAGGCTTTGGCATAGTCAATAAAGCAGAAATAGATGTTTTCCTGTAACTCTTGCTTTTTCAGTGATCCAGTGGATGTTGGCAATTTGATCTCTGGTTCCTCTGCCTTTTCTAAAACAAGCTTGTACATCTGGAAGTTCACGGTTCACATATTGCTGAAGCCTGGCTTGGAGAATTTTGAGCATTACTTTACTAGTGTGTGAGATGACTGCAATTGTGTGGTAGTTTGAGCATTCTTTGGCATTACCTTTCTTTGGGATTGGAATGAAAACTGACCTTTTCCAGTCCTGTGGCCACTGCTGAGTTTTCCAAATTTGTTGACATATTGAGTGCAGCACTTTCACAGCATCATCTTTTAGAATTTGAAATAGCTCAACTGGAATTCCATCACCTCCACTAGCTTTGTTCGTAGTGACGCTTCCTAAGGCTCATTTGACTTCACATTCCAGGATGTCTGGCTGTAGTGAGTGATCACACCTTCGTGATTATCTGGGTCATGAAGATCTTTTTTGTACAGTTCTTCTGTGTATTCTTGCCACCTCTTCTTAATATCTTCTGCTTCTGTTAGGTCCATACGATTTCTGTCCTTTATTGAGCTCATCTTTGCATGAAATGTTCCCTTGGAATCTCTAATTTTCTTGAAGAGATCTTAGTGATATTAATAAATATGATTTTTTATATTAAATAATGTATTGATTGTATGTCAATAGAGAACCTGCGTAGCTATGAGTCAGTATTTTCTGAAGATCAATGTATAGAATGGCAAAATAATATATAGGTAAAAAGAATCCATTCAAAATTCAAGATTGATGAATAGATTTTAATTAAACATTATCTGAAAACTTGATGTTTCAGATTCCACATTGCAACTAATCTTTAAGAAATCATCACTTGTCAAGTTTTGGTGTGTTATCAAAGATTTAGGCTGAAAGAGCTATGGAAATACTTTCCCATTTTCCAAATATATATCTGATGAAGGGCAACTTTTCTTTGTATACTTCAACCAGAGCAACACATGGCAACACACTGAATGCGGAAGCAAATATGCAAATTCAGCTGTCTTCTTTTAAGCCAGATACTAAAGAGATTTGTAACAATTTAAGAATGCTGTTCTTCTCACATTTTTTTGTTTGTTTGTTTTAGAGAACAGAATTTTTGTATAATTGGGAACCGGAGTTTAACCAAGATGACACGTAAAATGTAACCATGGTACCATCTATCACTACAGTCAAGATAATGAACATATTCATCACCCACAAAGATCTATGCCCCTTTGTAGTCCCTATTTCTTCATCCTCAATTACTTTTGAGTGTAAGGGAGATCAAGATGGTTGAGAATGGTCATCTTATGGGTGTTCAAAACACATCTGTGGCACGAAACAAATAATAATCTTGAAGGGTTTTTTTAATTTAGCAACTTAGACAGAGATGAAATATTGTGGAATATTTTGGCATCTTTTCCCACTCAGCCCCTCTCCTTTCAGTTCAGTTCAGTTCAGTCGCTCAGTTGTGTCTGACTCTTTGAGACCCCATGGACTGCAGCACGCCAGGCTTCCCTGTCCATCACCAGCCTATGGAGCTTACTCAGACTTATGTCCATCGAGTTGGTGATGCCATCCAACCATGTCATCTCCTGTTGTCCCCCTCCTTTAGCAATTTTAATAGACTTATTTGCTAGAGTAGCATTTTTCAAGATGCAAAGTGGTTATTATTAAAGAACAAAGGGTCAAAGAAATTTAGAAAGTACCAAGTTAAACAAAATCAAGTAGATTTCTTTACTGGAAGAATTATCTGAGCTATTAAATACTGATGTACATTATGAATTTTCACAAGGAGAATGTGATGTGCAGATTTTCTGTTGGTGGCACTGTTAATAAACGCCCAGGTCTGATTTTCACCCTTTCCTGGAAGGGATTGTCGCTGTTTCAGGTCTTCAGAATGGGGTGGTCATGTGCCCATCAGAGTCAATGTAGAAGTGAGTTTTTATGCTTGACTTTGTTATCTGCCTAATATACAGTATGTTGTATAATTCTTAAAACAGTCATAAATTTTATTACCAAATTATAGATATGGAAACTTAAGGAATTGCCCAAAGCTACACAACTTAGAAATGCCAGAGTCAGAATTGAGCCCACATGTCGGAGAAGGCAATGGCCAGCCACTCCAGTACTCTTGCCTAGAAAATCCCATGGATGGAGGAGCCTGGTAGGCTGCAGTCCGTGGGGTCGCTAAGGGTCGGACACAACTGAGTGATTTCACTTTCACTTTTCACTTTCACACATTGGAGAAGGAAATGGCAACCCACTCCAGTGTTCTTGCCTGGAGAATCCCAGGGAAGAGGGAGCCTGGTGGGCTTCCGCCTATGGGGTCACACAGAGTCGGACACGACTGAAGTGACTTAGCAGCAGCAGCAGTGGCAGATTTACTGTTTAAATCTACTTATTCAGAGTTGATACCAATGTTTTCATTTTCTTGTATACACCTGTCCAGGGTTGGTCAAGACTATCGAGAATTGCCAGCTCTAACAGTAATATTGCTGTTGGCTCTCTTATATAAAGAATATGTGCTGTGCTGTTTTAGTCCCTCAGTCATGTCCAACTCTATGGGATCCCATGGACTGTAGCCCACCAGGCTCCTCTGTCCATGGGGATTCTCTAGGCAAGAATACTGGAGTGAGTTGCCATGCCCTTCTCCAGGGGATCTTCCCAACCCAGGGATCGAGCCCAGATATCCCAAACTGCAGGCATATTCTTTACTGTCTGAGTCACCAGGGAAGTCCAAGAATTTTGGAGTGGGCAGCCTATCCCTTCTCCAGGGTATCTTCCTGACCCAGGAATCAAATCCGGATCTTCTGCACTGCAGGCAGATTCTTACCAGCTGAACTACCAGGGAAGCCCATGGTGAGACCTAAATATAGGGGACAGAGTAGTATTCTCTTTCCTCTCCTCCTCATCCCAGCTAAATGGCAGAGAAATCTCTTCAACTAACTCTGTGTTTTGTTGCTAAATCTTTAGAGTTGTTGCTTATGTAGCTTGATTATGGCTTTAAAATTATTAAAGGGAATATTGGTTTTCATTAAAATGTACTCATACTTTTGACTATTAATACTCACTCTTGACTATGGCAATCTTCATGGTAAGGTAGTACGAATGTCTTAAGTCCTTAGATGTGGTCGAGGTTGATCGTAAAGTGATACTTACATTCTTCTAAAGGGATTGATTAATACTAAATACTTCCTTTAAAGACTATAAACTTGTATAACAGAAAGTTAGAAAAGCAAGTCAGTGTTTCTTATTTTAAAAAGTTCATAAAATGGCCCCTGTATTTCCTTTTGTGTACATATCAGTCAGTATGGGGTAGAGTTGGGGGATATGGCATAGAAAACCTGAGTCTACAGAGGTATCAAATGGATGCATCTGAGAATGCTGTAAGCAAGACACTCGGCTAAAGCTTTTGCCATGTAGTATTGAGTTTAGTGCTTACAACTCAACGAGGGAGAAAGTTATCCCCATCTTGCTTAAAGAAGGACCTGAGATTTATATAGGATCAGTAACTGGCCTGTGACCCTACACCTTGACCAAAGTAGTTCCAGGATAAACTTGGATGTGTCTGACTCCAATGCCTTTACTTGTCATTTTACTGTTTATTGCCTCTAATGTTGTAAATGAAATGAAAAAATACTGATGTATACAAATTTTTTTGAAATGTTCATTGGTACATAGTTACAATGAGGGGGCTTCCTTGGTGGCTCATTGATAAAGAATCTGCCAGTGCATGAGAGGTGAGTTTGATCTTTGGGTCAAAAAGATTCCCTGGAGAAGGAAATGGCAATCTACTCCAGTATTCTTGCCTGGGAAATCCCGTGGACAGAGGAGTCTGACAGGCTGCAGTTCATGGTGGGGTCTCAAAAGAGTTAAACATGGCTTACTGACTAAACAAGAACAACAAGAAGTTACAATGAGCAATCAGTGGATGTCATTAGGGTCATTTCCATGGATAGGGAAATTATTTGATATTGTCCCAAGATACTCTCCAAAATTCACAGTACCTGAAACATACATCTTTTGAGAATTCTGTTCAGCTATTTCAGAAATTTTCAGCAGTTAAAAATGTTTTTTTTTTTTTTTAATTGGTATAGGCAGTGTGTAAAACTTCGCTTTGCAAAAATCTCTTTCATATGCTGTGGAGGATTTCTAGGGACAGTAAATACACTGAATTACTCTGTTTTCTCCCAGAGGTGACCTGTAGAGCACAACCTATTTAAAAGTTGTCATGAATTATTGACTTTTTGGTATCAGGCAATTATGAGTGATGTTATAATAGCTATCCATTAACCTTTAATATTGGGCTTCCCTGGTAGCTCAGCTGGTAAAGAGTCTGCTTGCGATTCAGGAGACCCCAGTTTGATTCCTGTCAGGAAGATCCCCTGGAGAAGGGATAGGCTGCCCACTCCAGTATTCAAGGACTTCCCTGGTGGCTCATATGGTAAAGAATCCACCTGCAATGGGGAGACCTGGGTTCAATCCCTGGGTTGGGAAGATCCCCTGGGGGGAGGGCATGGCAACACATTCCAGTATTCCCTCCTGGAGAATCCCCTTGGACAGAGGAGCCTGGTGGGCTACAGTCCATGGGGTTGCAGAGTCGAACATGACTGAGCGACTAGGCACTCACAACTTTTAATACTAAGAAGAAATGGGACCAGCCAAGGATTAGAGAGTGGGCGTGAACTATTGAGGAAAGTGAGGAATTTTCTTTCTAGAATAATCAAGCATTCCCTGGTGGCTCAGATGGTAAAGAATAATGAAGGCCCAGCTTGAGGCCCCTGCAAGTTGGTTATTCCCAGTAATTTTGCTTTATGTCTATAAACTGGTATTTTCGTTATCCTTCAAAATTATTGGTAAGGCCTCTGGAAATTTGAGTAGCATTATTTGAGTAGCATTATGGACTTACTTATTTTGGTTTGGCCAAAATTTTCATTTGGTTAGTGAATATATTCAGTGAAATTCTTAGTGAAAATTAAAATGTCTTTTACTTAAAACAGTATGAACTTTTTGGCCACCCAATACTTAGTGCTTTCCTTTAATTCCTTAAGGGAAAGAGAATTTATTTTATAAAGTCACTATTTTCTTGGAGAAGGCGATGGCACTCCACTCCAGTACTCTTGACTGGAAAATCCCATGGACGGAGGAGCCTGGTAGGCTGCAGTCCATGGGGTCGCACAGAGTTGGACACAACTGAAGCAACTTAGCGGCAGCAGCAGCATTATTTTCTGTCAATGACACGTTGCCTTTTAATTAAAGACCAATAATAGAAATAGCTTGGAATCAAAAGTGGTAATAATTTCCTTTTCTGAATTGGGTAGGTATTTAGTGTTATTTTTTAATTTTCAGGGAAACATTTATTTCTTTTGTAGCTCAGACCTAAAATCCTTTAGATTTTCAAATAGTTTTTGAATTGAAATTATCATGTATAACAGCCTAGCAGAGAACTTATAGTACAGAGTAATAAACATGTTTTAAACCCATAAATGCTATGGATTATGCTAATTTAGCATGGACATGCTGACTTGAATTAAAGTATTTTTTTCTCTTAACTATATTGATGCTGTGTTTTCTCTGTAATAGTGTATTACCCCTTCCTCAGCTATTTTAAATTTTGCCTTTCGTACTATCTTTGCCCTTATGCATAATTTTTTCTCTCTTTTGAAAGAATCTGTGAGTTAATAAACATTTATATTTGAATGTGTGGTTAGCACGCCAGGACTTTGAATTTTGGCTTATTAGCTATCATTGATTTATGATTTCTGTTAAAGAACAAAAAGGACTCTATACATTTTAGTTTCCTTCTACAATAGACAAGCTATGAAAGGAGAATGTTAATCAGAAAGTATCAGTAATATGCAGTATTTGGGGCCGCCGGACTTTAAAAGCTAGCTGTCATTTTGGTGCCTTTCCTATCAATCTGATTATGATTGTTTTTGCACTTGTGAATTCTGTTTAACACCTGTTTTTCTGAAAGAAGAAAATGTTTGACTTTCAGTGACAGGTGCAAATTATCTGCATCATTTTAAATTGAGGTAAAATTTATTTTTGCCTGGAGAATCCCATGGACGGAGAAGCCTGGTAGGCTACAGTCCACGGGGTCGCAAAGAGTCGGACACGACTGAGCAACTGAATGGAACGGAAATATGTACTTAGCATGAAATGTCCCTTGTCCAAGTCAAGCATGCAAATATTTATTGCCATATTTTTTATTCTGTGTTCAGGGCATAATTCTGTTTAAGAATCATTTATTCACAGAGGCATCTTACCCTTATTTTTCATGAATACTGACTGTCAAGTAGTTGGTTGTTTTATTTCATGTTCGTTGCATTGGTAAAAATAGAATATCAAATTATCAATGCTTAAAGTAGAAATTCAGCAATTAGTGTTTTCTTCTTCCATAATAATTTCCTCCTTGCATCTATTACTTTTCTCTAAGTCTTTCCAAATGTTTCTGAATTGAATTGCCCTTCTTCTTCACAACTGCTGTTTGCTTGCAGTAGCTTCTAGTGCCTTCTGCAGAATTCACAGTAAAGCATATTGTTTTCTACTCATTATTTTGATCTCACACCTTCTTTCATACAGGTTTCTGCAAAACTGGGGAAAAGGAAGGATGGGGAATAGACTTTAGTTTTAAGGCCTCCTTTCTTTCTCCTTCTGATGAGTTGTTATTAATGAGTGAAATTAGATCAATGATTTCTCAGAATAATTTTGTTTTTCTTTTTTCCTGGATTAAAGGATGGAAGACTCAAAACAGGGGATCACATCTTGAAGATTGGTGGCACAAATGTGCAGGGAATGACCAGTGAGCAAGTTGCACAAGTGCTAAGGAACTGTGGGAATTCTGTCAGGATGCTTGTTGCAAGAGACCCAGTTGGTGAAATTTCCATAACCCCTCCTACTCCTGCAGCCTTGCCTGTTGCTTTGCCTGCTGTGGCCAACAGGAGCCCTAATTCTGTGAGTATACAAACTATTCTTTCATCATAAATTCAGTATTGGGTGTGATACATTGCTGGATTAGAAATGCTTTCAGTTCCAAGTGCCGTGTGGATGTGGGTCATGTCTCAGTGCTCAACAGTGAAGCAGAGAACCCAACTTGGAGACACTAGAAAAGTTTGACTTTCTTTTTTGTCATTTCTCAGGGTTAAAGTTTCAACTTCCCTGAGCCTCTGCTACTCATCTGTAAATTGGAGACTAATAATACCTGCCATTCCTATTTCATTAGATTGTTGAAGAAATATCCAGGTAGCGGAGGGGGAACTTTAAATACTGGTCAATGTATGAATATTATCATTGGTAAGACCAAATTGGGCAAGGGCAATAGACACTAATAATAATAATATTCTGATTGCTAACAATTGTTATAGTTATAATCATTAGTATTAATCATTATCAAGCACCTAGATTTATGCAAGACATCTGAATTCTTTGGAAAAATTCTGCAAGATAGGTCTCATCCATTCAATAGATGAGGAGATGGGAGTCCAAGTAACTTATTAAAGGTCATGTAGGTAGTAAGTTGCAAACTGGGATTTGAATTTAGATCTTTCTGGTCCCTTTTAAGCTCGTTTTTTGTTTGTTTGTTTCTTCCAGTTTTACTGAGATATAATTGACATATAGTACTTTATAAGTTTAAGGTGTATAGCATAGTGATTTAATTTACATACTTTGTGAAGTAATCATCACACAGTAAGTTTAGTGAACATTCATTATCTCTATCTGTGTAGATACACAATTAAAAAAGTAGAAAAAAATTTTTTTCTTGTGAGAACTCAGGATTTACTATCAACGTTTATATGTAACATACGATACTAATTATACTCATCATGTTGTACCTTGCATCCCTAGTACTTATTTATCTTAACACTGAGTTTGTAGCTTTTGAACACCTTATTCTGGCCCCCTCATCCTTCAATTTCAAGCTCTTTCCAACCATATCACAGGCTCTGAATCAGGAGATAATGAGGTGAAAAGAAAGAAATAGTTTTTAAAAGGAGGAGCCAGGAAGAAGAGGAAAGAAAAGTGAGTATGGCAGAAGAGGGTGGGAAGCCACCTCTCATATACATTTGAGGAACCATTTGACGTCTTCTGGAAGGGCTTTCCCTAATGGGAACCACATGAGAAGAAGATTTCTGTCACAGATGTTAGAATCTGTCAGAGGTAATAGAATTAGATATATGATTCTAATATCTCTGACAGATACTCTTCTTTTGATTTCTGCTCCAAACTTGTTAGAACCATTTTCTTTTCCCTCCATTACTTTGGATCTCTGAAGACTACTTTGTAATGAGGGACCAATGTAGCTGTGTAGTCAGTGAGAATTTGATACAATCAGTTATTTACTTTTTATTGTTAAAGGTTTGAATTGAAAGCAAGGTGTTATGTTTTTAGACACCTTGACGTTCAAGCTGGTTTTAGAAAAAGCGAAAGAACCAGAGATCAAATTGCCAACATCCGTTGGATTATTGAAAACGCGAGAGAGTTCCAGAAAAACATCTGTTTCTGCATTATTGACTATGCCAAAGCCTTTGACTGTGTGGATCACCACAAATTGTGGAAATTCTTAAACAGATGGGAATACCAGACCACCTGACCTGCCTCTTGAGAAATCTGTATGCAGGTCAGGAAGCAACAGTTAGAACTAGACATGGAACAACAGACTGGTTCCAAATTGGGAAAGGAGTAGGTCAAGGCTATATATTGTCACCCTGCTTATTTAACTTATATGCAGAGTAAATCTGGAGAAGGCAATGGCAGTCCACTCCAGTACTCTTGCCTGGAAAATCCCATAGATGGAGGAGCCTGGTAGGCTGTAGTCCATGGGGTCGCTAGGAGTCAGACACGACTTCACTTTCACTTTTCACTTTCATGCATTGGAGAAGGAAATGGCAACCCATTCCAGTATTCTTGCCTGGAAAATCCCAGGGATGGGGGAGCCTGGTGGGTTGCCGTCTATGGGGTCACACAGAGTCGGACATGACTGAAGCGATTTAGCAGCAGCAGCAGTGGCAGCAGAGTACATCATGCGAAATACTGGGCTGGACGAAGCACAAGCTGGAATCAAGATTGCAGAGAGAAATATCAATAACCTCAGATATGCAGACGATACCATCCTTATGGCAGAAAGTGAAAAAGAACTAAAGAGCCTCTTGATGAAAGTGAAACAGGAGAGTGAAAAAGTTGCCTTAAAGCTCAACATTCAGAAAACTAACATCATGACATCTGGTCCCATCACTTTATGGCAAATAGATGGGGAAACAGTGGAAACAGTGGCTGACTTTATTTTTTGGGGCTTCAAAATCACTGCAGATAGTAATTGCACCCATGAAATTAACAGATGCTTGTTCCTTGGAAGAAATGTTGTGGCCAACCTAGACTGCATATTCAAAAGCAGAGACATTACTTTGCCAACAAAGGTCCATCTAGTCAAGGCTATGGTTTTTCCAGTAGTCATGTATGGATGTGACAGTTGGACTGTAAAGAAAGCTGAGTGCCAAAGAATTGATGCTTTTGAACTGTGGTGTTGGAGAAGACTCTTGAGAGTCCCTTGGACTGCAAGGAGATCAAACCAGTCAATCCTCAAGGAAATCAGTCCTGAATATCCATTGGAAGGACTGATGTTGAAGCTGAAACTCCAACACTTTGGCCACCTGATGTGAAGAACTGACTCATTGGAAAAGACCCTGATGCTCTTTCCCTGATGCTGGGAAAGATTGAAGGTGGGAGTAGAAGGGGACAACAGAGGATGAAATGGTTGGATGGCATCACCGACTCCATGGACATGAGTTTGAGTAAACTCCGGGAGTTGGAGATGGACAGGGAGGCCAGTTGTGTTGCGGTCCATGGGGTCACAAAGAATCGGACACGACTGAGTGACTGAACTGAACTGCTTTTTTACAGAAAATTTTTAATTAGAAGACAAATAATGATAAGTTTTAGATTAGCATTTTGCTCATAATAATTATTACAATAATTAGTCTTCCATTTGTTTCTTTTTCTATACATTAAATTCTTTCAGATACAAATTTATGGTGAGTTTTTTCTAAGTGGTTGTATTAACTTTTTATCATTGTGTGACAAATGATCACAAACTTAGTGGCCTGAAGCAATAGCCATGGTTGGTCCACATTACAGGAGGTCAGAAGTCTTGGTGAACTTGACTGGGTTCTGCTTAGATTCTTACAAAAGCTAAATCAAGGTATTGGCCTGACTGGGCTCTTAGCTAGATACTCTAGGGACAGTTCATTTCCAAACTCTGCCATATTGTTGGCGGAATATAGTTTCTTATAGCGGTAGAACCAAAGTCTCTCTTTACTGACTGTCAGCGGAGGACGTCTTTCAGCTCTTTAAGGCCCCTTGTATTCCTTCTCATATGATGCCTCCTTCTTCAAACCACGGGTCCAGTCCTTATGCTTCACATCTTTTTCACATCCCTTTCTACCATCAATAGGAGAAAACTCTATGCTTTTGAAGGATGCCTGCTTAGGTTAGGCTCACCTGGATAATTTCCCTTTTTCATGACATAAACACAGAAATGGCATCAGGGATCAAAAGTTGTGGGGACAATCTTAAAATTCTGTGTACCACAGGTGCTCAGAAAATACTTGACAAACCATTCACAAATTGCCTTTATACATACAGTTATGTAACTAAACATTGTACTTAATAAGATTATTTTTCTTTTCAGGACAATTCTGCTCTTTTTGAAACTTATAATGTTGAACTCATTAAAAAAGATGGACAAAGTCTTGGGATTAGAATTGTTGGTTATGTTGGAACATCTCAGACAGGTAGATGAATCATCTTTGTTTTATATTTGGAAATAATTGTAAAGGATGTTAAAGTTTCTAGACAATAAAATTAAATATCTGCAGATTTTAATTTAAACATTGAACAATAAAACCACGAATCTGTAATAGCAACTAGTTACAAAAAATAATTAGAGAATCACAGTTTTATCTCAGTAGTTTTATAGCCGGCTCAATAGTCATTAACAAGAGAATTTAATTATCCAACACAATGTATAACATTTGAATTATACCTCCTCTTGTTTCTAAGATATATATTTTGAATATTGTGAGTGTTACATATTCTGACATTTTATATGTGATAAGGTAAAATGATTACTGTGTGTATTTCATATTGTGAATGTCAAAAAGTATTACTATTATGTCTAATCATCAAAAGAAGATAAAATAGACACTTTAATAGAAGTATTTTTCTTTCATATAAAGGGAATACTTGTAAGAATAAGTGCATGCAAGAATAAGTGCCCAAGTATTTCTGAATAATACTCCCTGAACTCTTTCATGCAAAGCTCTGGTAACTTTCACTGTAAGAGTTATCCTATTATGATAAGAAATAACTGTAAAAAGGAAAAATAAATCTTTTTCACAAATATTTGCTTGTAAGATGAAAAGTTAGAGTTATGAAATGTTCTAGTGTTTTAATAATTGCAAGGTTAGAGAGCTAATTTTTTAAAGTTATTATTTTGCATTTTACAGCAGGTGGGAAAGATTAAAAGTGCTAATGTATTCAGAGTCCTGAATGAAATTCATGTCAGACCACCTTGTGCTATTTTAGCCTAATGAAATAGCTGCTTTCAGACCTGTAGATTTTTCTGAGTGCCACCAGTTTTTAGGTTTAGAATTTAAATGAGTTCCAAAAGAGCTAAGGATGGATTATATATATGTTATATATATATTATATATATTATAATATTATATATATATAAAATAATATTATATATATATAAAATAATATTATATATATATATTAAATATTATATTATATGTTGCCAAAAATCCCTGTGTTGAGTAGCTCTTAATATGCTGTCTGGTTAGAGAAATCATGGCTAAGTTCCTAAACTTGTGGTTTCGGAAGCTTTATTGCATTAAATTTTCAAGTTGTAAACCTAGCAATATACTTACAGAGTAAAATGAAGTGAGTAGCTGATAGATAATTGAGAAAAATTGATGTTTATGTTACTGAGTGAAGAAAAGAAACATTTTACTTTACCCTCAAAAGAAGTTTTTGGGACTTGAGCAGGGACTTGAGAAGTAGCATTGAATCAAAAAAATAGAATATTCTATAACTCAGTATGCTTTTTAATGTGCAGTCCTTCAAAATAATTTTTGCTTTATTCTTTGGAACTTTTGAGTAGTTGGTTTGCTTAGTTTCAGAGGGAGTAGAAAAATGAATATAAGAAATGTCTGTTCAGGGAGACAGATGTGTAAATAGCTCTCAGTTGTTTGAAGATAAATGAAATATATGTTTTAGCAGAGATACAAATAAACTCATGATATGGCAGATGAAAAACGAATTCTGACAGAGGGAAATGGAGAATTCACAAAGAAAGAGATATTTGTACTACACATAGTAAAGGAGAAAGATTTTGTTAGAGGGAATGAGATCAACAGGAAGAAAAAAATGAGAAAAGGGATACAATCATGAAAATACTTGGAGCTTTGGTGGAACATCATGAGTCTCGTGTGTCTAGACTTCTGTCTTATTGGAGCGGATGGTAGTTGGAAGTCAAAGTAAAAAAGAAAGTTTGGGGCAAATTATGGAAGTCCTTGAATGTGATTCTATCAAATTAACATTTTATTACATAGGCTGTAGGAATCCATTGATGTTTATTTTCCTTCTATTGAAAATATTTTAAGTTCATTTGAAATTAAGATAAAAGTATAAAATCATCCTGAGCTATGGTCTTTCTTTTTCTAACTTCTCTTCCAACCCCTTCACATAGGCATGTATACTTTTTATATAGTTGTAATTTATTATTTATATATATATATATAATTATATAATATATTATATATAATGTAATTTGTATATATATCTATATATAATGAGATCTAAAGATAGATAGATAGAAGCTTATGTGAATAGTCAACTAAATTTAGGCAGGAAAACCTACTAGGACCCTCTTGTCTTCATGCTGGTAAGTACTGACGAAGGCTTACGCCAGGTCACCAGTGAGAAGGGAGAAAGAGTAAGAGAAGGTAAGACTTAACCTGAGCTCTCCTGAATTCCAGCTGATACTGGAGTGCATTTCATCAAGGTTCCATTACTGATTATTTTTCCAAAAATAGGTATCAGTCAAATCATTTCAAATTCGAGTCACTTGTGGTGGTGACAGTTTGAAATAATCCATCAGTTTCTCTGCCTGTGTTCAGAACGGCATTTATCAAGCCTCCAGTGAGCCCCTTTAGCTAATTAACCTCTTGATATGAATTTTGCAATCAAGGCCTAATTAGAGCTTTTTTCCATATGTTTTGTGCATCTTAGGAGAAGCTTCAGGGATTTATGTGAAAAGTATAATACCTGGCAGTGCCGCATATCACAATGGTCAGATTCAAGTGAATGACCAGATAGTTGCTGTAAGTAACTGCCCTCTGTTACAGGATTAAATCAAGTTGAGGGAGGGGGAGTAGTTATCATTATTATAATATATATGCAATGGAAATGGCTTAATATAGTTTTATAATGTTTTAAAAAATTAAGTTTGTACAGTGAAATCTTATCAGTTTGGACTCTCACGGTCCTTAATTTTTTTAATTAAAAAGTTTTTTTAAATTTAAGTTTAAGGTGATTTTCAGTGTTGTGCCAATCTCTGCTGTATAGCAAAGTGACTCAGTTTTACACATATATACATTCTTTTTTAATATTCTTTTCCATTGTGGTTTATCCCATGAAATTGGATATTGTTTTCTATATTATACAGTAGTTATTTATCCTTTCTATTTTTTTTTAACTGCCTGTGAGGAAAGGAGTCATGGTTTTGGTAGGAAAAAAAAATACCATATACATATGTATATTATATAATATGCATACACATATATTTGAAAGATGCTCTAACATTCTCCTAGAAAACACTTTTCAAGCACCTCTTTGTGTTCTTTAAATTCATCAATTTTATATGCAATTAATAGGAACTATTTATCTTTGTGAAAGTAGTTTTTCTATTAACAGTAATTAAAAAAATATTTTTAATTGAAGGATAGTTGCTTTAGAATGTTATGTTGGTTTCTGCCATACACATGAATCAGCCATAGGTCTACATATGTCCCCTCCTTCTTGCATAGTAATTTTCAGTATATACAGAATTGAGATATTCTATGTATTTGAGAATATAGTCATTGCCTTTCATCAATTGAGATTGGTATTTCCTCCATTTAGTAGAAATTAGTTTAATTTTTCAGTTTGTTTTCATAATAATTTTGAAGCAGGTAGACACACATTTAATTTAGTGATTCAATCAGAAACAAATGTTGGTATAATTTGAATGTTTGTCCTTCAAGTCCATATAAGGAAGCCCCTTTCATGACCCTTGGCTTTCCAGTATTGGCTAAGGAAATGTTGCTGGAATTGACCATTTGGGACTGGTGATAAAACTTTGGAGAAAATCTTAGGGGAAAAGTTAAACAGTGGTTTGACTAGTTTGAAGAAGACTGAGTGAGGAGGCCTACTAGTTCTGTTGGACTTAAGAGTGTGATTCCTTGGGCCCAGCAAAGGGATGAAGTTTCCAGAGCCCTGAAGATAAGAGGTCTTCAAAATATGGACTAATTTTCCACTGTACCTTCATTGGCTGAGCAGCTGCTAAGAACAAAGACTGCATCTCCTGATTCCTGGCAAACGCAACTTTGCCCCACAAATTGGTTGCTTCTCTGAGGTACCCACCTGTACATTTGGGGAGAAACTTCAGGAACAATGTGAGGAGCAGCAGTCCTTCAGTGAGACTGGAGAGATCCTAGGAAAAAGTCTGTCATGAAGGAGGCAGTGGTCAGGTTGAGGAAGTGGCTGTTAAGATGACTAGGAAGCTGGAGAGGGAAGAAATGCTTGAAGAAGGAAAAGAGAGGGCTGGCTGCAGTTGCCCTGGCATCTTCAGAAAGCAGTAGTATCCCAGAGGAGTGTAAGGAGACAAGAGAAAGACTCACAAAGAAGAAAAACAAAGAGCTCCAGGAGGCTCTTAGAAGAATGGAATGGAAGACCCATCTGTCTCCTTCTCCAAACCCAAGAAGAAATCTTTTTTCCAAGGAGGAGCTGGTTCTTAGTGATCTTGAAGAAACAGCTGGCAGTAGAAGTCTTTCCAAGAGGAAGAAAACTTTCACCAAAGAAGAACCAGTTAGTGACCCTGAAGAGTCAGGAAACAAGAGTCCCACGGAAAAGAGGAAATTGTCTTCCAAGGAGGAGCCACTCAGCAGTGGACCTGAAGAGGTTACTGCCAGCAAGAGCTGTGACTCCAAGTGAAAGCAAAAACTCAGAAAGCTCCCCCAGGAAAATCAAAATGGACATCTCCCTAGTGGGGCATAACTTACAGATATATTTCACAACCCATTGTCTAGAGCCCAATAAAAACAAAAACAAAACAAACCCCCTCCAAAACAAAAAACAGAATGTATGACTCGGTTTGACTGAGATTAGTAAATGCCTTCTTTCACTTGCTTTTTCAAAATCCTGGAAAACCTAATGGAGGGAGATTAGTTCCTTCTGGAAAATATCACACAATGTTATACGCTACAGGGATGAAGTATTGGATGGTCTGTTCAATTTTAGTGATAATGGCTTCTATTAATACATCTTGAGAGCTGTATATAAAAATTGACCACATTTTATGGCACTTTGAATGTTGAATAGCATCAGAGACTAAGATCCATTGCCTCTTTCAGGCTATATCAAATGTATGACTTACGGATATAGGTTTCAGTTTGCTTTCTAGTTTCTCAGGAAGTTTGTCAGCTTGTTTTACTATGAAATTTGCATTCAAAAGAAGCTAACTTGAAACCTCTGTTTAATGTATCTCTTAATGTTGTAGGTTGATGGTGTGAATATTCAGGGTTTTGCCAACCAGGATGTTGTTGAAGTGTTACGAAATGCAGGACAAGTGGTACACCTAACCCTAGTTCGAAGGAAAACATCCTTGTCTGCTTCTTTGCCTGAAGGGCCCTCAGACAGAGGTAATTAATTCCACTGTCCCTCCTCCAACCTTGTAGTCTGGGTTTAGAAGAATAACTCATTTATGGATGTTCTGTGAGTCTGGAAAGGAAAAACTGCCTACCTTGTGTAACCCAGTGATGGAGAAGTGAATCAGCTCATTTATGCATTGAAGAAGAGTTTCCTTTGCCTAATGTAATGTGGCAGTCCAAATGTAGAATGTGAACCCTGATATGTATTAATCTCTGACAGCTTCTCTAAATGAAGATGGAAATAATTTTCCCCAAAAGCTTCCAAATTTCATTTATTACTTGCATTTGAATAGTAAAGCTTTGCCAACCTTTGTTCCAGAGGCTCTCATTTGTCTAATGCTTTGACATTTTGCAAACTTCAGGTTTCATATTACTTCTAATATTTCTTGATTTACTCTGTGAACTATAGCAAGAGAAAATATAACGTGGATTTCTGTCAAGGACACTTTGATTCATAAAATGATATTGTTATTTTGATTATAAGAATAGTAGATTTATGGAACAAATACATAATTCTATGCATGCCAATTTTTAATTATCAACTTACAGATAGATCAACAAATTTAGTAATTATGGGAACACATTCAATTTAAGTTGAATGACTACTTACATAACTAGTGAGTAGGAAATAGTTTCATTAGAATTTGTCAGAAGTTGAGTACATTTTTTTTTTCTCATTCTCTGAAGATATAGTATTATATCCTGGAAACTTTTGCTTTCAATTGATATTGAATTATATTGATATTTACATTGGAACTTTTAAAGTTTTATATGATAGTGGAAATTTTGCTGCTGAAAGATAGATGCCTGGTCAGCTGCATTGTATGTGTGAAATTTAAAATTGGTTAAATAATACAAATTGTACATATGCTATATTGACCTTAAAAGGTTTGCATAAATATTTATACCGATATAATAATTTTCAGCAGCTCTGATAGAACCCTTGGCTTTAGTCTGCTGTATCAAATGAACTGTCATCTGTGAATCAGCAGTTCTTTACTGGGCATGCCTACATTTTAAATTTATATTGGGATAGGTTTTGACCCTAAATCTGCACTTCTTCCATGGTTTGGGTGTCCTTCCTATGTGTTTCATACCCTTTAGTACCCTTTGAAGAGCACTTTGCTGGAGCATTTATCATACTACGTTGTGGTCACCTATTTTGTGTGTGGCCACTGTCATGTAGGGGAGTGGTTATGTCTCTATCCACTGCCCCATCTAACACATCTCTATGTGCCTTCTTTATAGGCAGCAGTTAAGTCTATTTTACTGAAACGGACTGCACAGCTTCTAGCTCTTAAGTGATATCTTCCCGTCATTCAATAATCTTACCTTTTCTCCTCTAAACTCTTTTTATTTGCATACCTTGTGTATACTTATTTGTATATCAATTTGCACACATTTGTAACACACAAACAGTCGTGTATTGCTTTGTACTTTGTACTCTGCCTAGCGTGTAACTCTTCTCCCCAAGCTACATCAGCAGTGTCTGGCTGGCATTTGTTTTACTGGCACTGGGCTGTACATTCAGTGTGTATTAAAAGACGAATGTTATAAAAAATCCTATGGAACTTCCTTGGTGGCGCAGTGGATAGGAATCTGCTTGCCAATGCAGGAGACTCAGGTTCGATCTTTGGACCAGGAAGATTCCCCATGCTGTGGAGCAGCTAAGCCCATGTGCCGCAACCACTGAAGCCCTGCAATGACTGAACCCACGTGCTACAATGACTGAAGCCCGGGTGCCTGGGGAACAAGAGAAGCTACCGCAATGTCCCACAACAAAGAGTAGCCCCTTTTCATCACAACTAGAGAAAGCCCACATGCAGCAACAAAGATCCAGTGCAACAAAAATAAATAAATAAAAATTTAAAAAGTGTGGTTTAAAATGTCATATTAAGATCTTAAGGTTATATTAAATTTCATATAGAAACTTTCAACTTATTTTTTTAACTTTTTATTGTAAAAATGTTTGAACACACAGGAATATTGGAAAATGATATGAAACATAACCACAGAATCCATCATTTAGATTTCAGCAGTTAGCCATGTTTGCTTCATCTATTTAGCTTTTTCTGAACCATTTAAGAGTGAGTTGTAGATATCATTAGTCCTACATACTTCAGTTTACAGCTTCTAAAAATAGCCATAATATCATTATCCAGAGAAAATTAATAGTAATTACCTAATATCAAATGCCTAACACATAGTTAAATTTTCCCAATTGCTCCCAAATGTCTTTTGTAACTCCTTTTTCCACTTCCCTTGCTCCTCTTAAAAACCTCATAAAATCAAGATCATTGATTTTTATGCATTGTACTCATTGCATGTATTATACTTTTTTTTTTTTAATATAAAATATTCCCTTGTCCCTGCCTCCACAGCATAGACTTTTTGGAGGGATATGCTCATTTGTCACTGGAATACTACTTTCAGAATTTGATTGTTTCCTTGTGGTGTCATTTAACATGTTACTCTATCCCTCATGTTTCATGTGAGTTGGGAGCTAGAGCTAAAGCCTTAGATTCAAGTTCATTTTTTGTTGTTGTCAAGATTTATTTACTTATTTAGTATTTTGGCTGTGCCGGGTCTTCATTGTTGCACACAGGCTTTCTCTAGTTGCAGTGAGCAGGGACTACTCTTTGTTGCAGTGTGCAGGCTTCTCAATGTGGTGGCTTCTCTTGTAGAGCACGAGCTCTAGGTGCAAGGACTTTAGTAGTTGCACCACATGGGTTCAAGTAGTTTTAGATTGCCAGCTCTAGAGTGCTGGATTAGTAGTTGTGACACATGGGCTTAGTTGCTCTGCTACATGTGAAATCTCCCTGGACCAGGGATCAAACCAGTGTCCCTTGCATTGCAAGGCAGATTTGTAACCACTGGACCACTAGGGAAGCCCGAGTTCAATATTTTTGATAGGAATACTTTGTAAGTCACTTGTGGTTATTTATGCATGCAGGTCAATCTGTATGCAGGTTAAGAAGCAACAGTTAGAAGTGGACATGGAACAACAGATTGATTCCAAATCAGGACGGGAGTATGTCAAGGCTGTACCTTGTCACCCTGTTTATTTAACTTGTATGTAGAGTACATCATGCGAAATGTTAGGCTGGAGGAAGCACAAGTCGGAATCAAGATTGCTGGGAGAAATATCAATAACCTCAGATATGCAGATGACACCACCTTTATGGCAGAAAGTGAAGAAGAACTAAAGAGCCTCATGACGAAAGTGAAAGAGGAGAGTGAAAAAGTTGGCTTAAAGCTCAACATTCAGAAAACTAAGATCATGGCTTCCGGTCCCATCATTTCATGGCAAATAGATGGGGAAAAAATGGAAACAGAGACTTTTTTGGGGGGGCTCCAAAATCACTGCAGATGGTGACTGCAACCATGAAATTTTCTTTCAAGGAGGAAGAAAAGCTATGACCAATCTAGACAACATATTAAAAAGCAGAGACATTACTTTGCCAACAAAAGTCCATCTAGTCAAAGCTATGGTTTTTCCAGTAGTCATGTATGAATGTGAGAGTTGGACTATAAAGGAAGCTGAGCACCAAAGAACTGATGCTTTTGAACTGTGGTGTTGGAGAAGACTTGAGAGTCCCTTGGACTGCAAGGAGATCCAACCAATCCATCCTAAAGGAAATCAGTCCTGAATATTCATTGGAAGGATTGATGTTGAAGCTGAAGCTCCAATACTTTGGCCACCTCATGCAAAGAACTGACTCCCTGGAAAAGACCCTGATGCTGGGAAAGGTTGATGGCGGGAGGAGATGGAGACAACAGAGGATGAGATGGTTGGATGGCATCACCGACTCGATGGACATGAGTTTGAGCAAGTTCCACGAGTTGGTGATGGACAGGGAAGCCTGGCATGCTGCAGTCCAGGGGCTCGCAAAGAGTTGGACTTGACTGAGCGACTGAACTGACTGACTGAACTGTGGTTTTTTAAAAATAACCTAAAACGTTTCTGGCGGGCTTCAGTCCATGGGGTCACTAAGAGTCAGACATGACTGTGTGACTAACACAACAAAATGGTTCTTATACAACCTTTGTTGTGTTTAAGAGAGAGTAATTGACATGCTTGAGATTGAAAGCTTACATAGCTCAATATAGCTAAGAGAAGAACCTCTGCAACCAGGGGAATTTTCTCCCTTTTCCTTCTCATTCCCAAGCTTACTTATGTAGAGTTATTTGTTAAACTCATGATGACATCATGCCAGAACCAAGTTCAGTTCAGTTCAGTTCAGTCACTCAGTCGTGTCCAACTCTCCGCGACCCCATGAATCACAGCACGCCAGGCCTCCCTGTCCATCACCAACACCCGGAGTACACTCAAACCCACATCCACAGAGTCGGTGATGCCATCCAGCCATCTCATTCTCGGTTGTCCCCTTCTCCTCCCGCCCCCAACCTTTCCCAGCATCAGAGTCTTTTCCAGTGAGTCAACTCGTCGCATGAGGTGGCCAAAGTATTGCAGTTTCAGCTTTAGCATCAGTCCCTCCAATGAACATCCAGGATTGATCTCCTTTAGAATGGACTGGTTGGATCTCCTTGCAGTATAAGGGACTCTCAAGAGTCTTCTCCAACACCACAGTTCAAAAGCATCGATTCTTTGGCGATCAGCTTTCTTCACAGTCCAACTCTCACATCCATACATGACCACGGGAAAAACCATTGCCTTGACTAGATGGACCTTGGTTGGCAAAGTAATGTCTCTGCTTTTTAATATACTATCAAGGTTGGTCATAACTTTCCTTCCAAGGAGCAAGCGTCTTTTAATTTCATGGCTGCAATCAGCATCTGCAGTGATTTTGGAGCCCAAAAAAATAAAGTCTGACACTGTTTCCACTGTTTTTCCATCTATTTCCCATGAAGTGATGGGACCAGATGCCATGATCTTTGTTTTCTGAATGTTGAGCTTCAAGCCAACCTTTATCACTCTCCTCTTTCACTTTCTTCAAGAGGCTTTTGAGTTCCTCTTCACTTTCTGCCATAAGGGTAGTGTCATCTGCATATCTGAGGTTATTGATATTTCTCCCGGCAATCTTGATTCCAGCTTGTGCTTCTTCCAGCCCAGCGTTCCTCATGATGTACTCTGCATATAAGTTAAATAAGCAAGGTGACAATATACAACCTTGACGTACACCTTTTCCTATTTGGAACCAGTCTGTTGTTCCATGTCCAGTTCTAACTGTTGCTTCCTGACCTGCATACAGGTTTCTCAAGAGGCAGGTCAGGTGGTCTGGGATTCCCATCTCTTTCAGAATGTTCCACAGTTTATTGTGATCCACACAGTCAAAGGCTTTGGCATAGTCAATGAAGCAGAAATAGATGTTTTTCTGGAACTCTCTTGCTTTCTCCATGATCCAGCGGATGTTGGCAATTTGATCTCTGGTGCCTCTGCCTTTTCTAAAACCTGCTTGAACATCTGGGAGTTCACGGTTTACATACTGCTGAAGCCTGGCTTGGAGAATTTTGAGCATGACTTTACTAGCGTGTGAGATGAGTGCAATTGTGCGGTAGTTTGGGCATTCTTTGGCATTGCCTTTCTTTGGGATTGGAATGAAGACTGACCTCTTCCAGTCCTGTGGCTAGGATTGCCCAAAACAATGGAATTGGCTTCTGCTTATCTTGCTCCCTGCCCACCACAGCAGTGAGAACTGTGGCCCCCAGGGTTCTCCTCATCCCCTACTCCCCAAGGCTGTATTGTCATCCTGCTTCGTCATAGACTTTATCTTGTTTTTTTCTTCTTGTTGCCTAGTTCCTTGTCGTTCACTTGTTCGGTTGCTCAGTCATGTCCTACTCTTTGCAGCCCCGTGGACTGCAGCTTGCCAAGCTTCCATGTCCTTCACTATCTTCCAGAGTTTGCTCAAACTCATTTACATTGAGTCGTTGATGCCATCCAACCATCTCATTCCCTGTTGTCCCGTCTCCTCTTGCCTTCAATCTTTCCTAGCCTCAGGGTCTTTTCTAATGAGTTGGCTTTTTGCATCAGGTGGTCTAATTCTTTATTCTTTTCAATAATAACTACAAGTGTGTTTCTAAAGAATTGAGCCTGTTATCACAAATGGCCTTTTAAATAAAGGAATAAAATGTGTAAGTTACCTGAGATGTTTGTAATAAGGTTGTGAAATGGAAGAACAGGAGTGAAATAAGCTTACTTAAGTATGATCTTCATCTGATAGTGATTCAAGTTAACAATTCCTATTTTAGGAACTGTGGTAGAACCACCAAAAACACCAGCCCTGTTTCTGACTGGAGCAGTGGAAACGGAAACTAATTTGGATGAAGAGGAGAAAACCGAAGAAAGAATGGAGGATCTAAAAAATGACAACATGCAAGCCTTAGAAAAACTGGGTAGGCTCAAAGCATTCAATTCAAAGCAGTCAGAGTCATTTGACTTTATTCTTTGTTAACCATTTTCTCTCTTTATAGTTAACATAACGTAAAGAATTTTAGAGGCATTTTTGAAGATATAAAATAAGATATTCTTCATATCAGCATCTTAACACGGCAGTTGAGAATAAGCGTATTTGTGTTTAATCACTGTTTAATAATGTTGATTTTGAATACATTTTTATTAGTGTGATGATATCAGCATTTTAATTACTGCATACTTTAGCTTGTGTATTAACATTGATATAGGTGTCTGTATACACTTAGTAATATTTCCTTTTCACCATAACAATAGCGTATACATTTTTATATATTTCACCAAATTTCCAGGTTGCTGTATATTTATTGTTTAATTTTCTTTTTAATTGATGAGCACCTTTACCTTTGGGCTTTGTTGTATGTTTCCTTTGCTACTCTAGTTGACTCTGTTCTGCAAGCATTTTCAGTAACAATCTCACTCAGTTCCCTATACAAAGGCATTCAGAAAAGGCTTGCCAGTTGAATGAAATGGAATGCTTAGACTTCATCCACGTCCAGAGACACTCTGATTTTTGGCTTTGATTGTCTTCTGTCAGAAAAGAAGGGCCTGAAGGAAGGAGTAAACACTTCAGTCAAATTTTAAAGCTTCATATTGTTTGGAAATTTAGGTTGTTCTTTTTGATCCAAGTAAATTGCAGTTAATTTTTGCTGTTTAAATTCATGTGAGCCCAGATAGTTGTACCGTATATTATCAAGTGAAAATCAGATACTTTCTAAAGTTAGAAATACGGGTTTTCCTGATGGTCCTGTGGTTAAGACTGTGCTTTCAGTGCATGTGGCACAGGTCTGATCCCTGGTCAGTGAACTAAGATACCACATGCCATGAGGCTCAGCCTAAAAGAAAGATAAAAAAAAAAACGCAGTAAAAAAATAATAAAGTGAAATATTTTTAGAAATATCTGCTCAAAGGATCAACCTCACTCCTTTTTGTTTTCATGAGTATATATAATTTCAGTTAGAGAGTTAGACCAAATTCTTCCAACTGTTATGAAGTTAACTCTTTTTGCTGTAGGGGCAGACCCATTTTCCCTCTTCCCTTCAGTTTCTTTGGTTGGTCTAATAATTAAATTAACAGAAGATAGAGTGACATAGGAGAAACACAAATTTTCTATGTGTAGGAGCCCCATAAAGATGTGAGCCCTTAAGGGCAAGTTGGGCAATTGAGGCTTCTATGCTATCCTGAGCTAAGGAATGGGATGGGGGCCTGGGACTTCCAATGGGAGGAGTAATTTACAGGATGATAAGAAGAACAGTTGTATGATAATTAGAAGTTCGCCCAGCTATGCAGATAGGTTTTTCAGATTAAAAAAGTTGTCTCTGGTGTGATATATATATACAATGAACTATTGTGTGCTTAGTTGCTCAGTCCTGCCTGACTCTACGATGCCATGGACTGTATCCCTCCAGGCTCCTCTGTCCTTGGAATTCTCCAGGCATGTGTACTGTAGTGGGTAGCCATTCCCTTCTCTGTGGGATCTTCCTAACCCAGGGATCGAACCCTGGTCTCCTGTGTTACAGGTGGATTCTTTCCCATCTGAGCCACCAGAGAAGCCCACAATAGAATATTACTCAGCCATTAAAAAGAATTAAATAATGCCATTTGCAGCAATGTGGATGGACCTACAGAGTGTCCTATTGAGTGAAGTAAGTCAGACAGAGAAGTAGAATTATCATATGACATCCATTATATGTGGAATCTAAAAAGAAATGATACAAGTGAACTTACAAAACATAAACAGACTCACAGACTTTGAGAATGAGATTATGGTTGTGGGGATGAGGCTGGGGGGAAAGTTGAGGGGAAGGGATAGTTAGGGAGTTTGGGATGGATATGTACACACTGATATATTTAAAATGGGTAACCAACAAGGACCTACTGAACATAGTACATGGAACTCTGATCAGTGGTATGTGGCAGCCTGGATGGGAAGGAAGTTTGGAGGAGAATGTATGGCTGAGTCCATTCTCTATTCACCTGAAACTATCACAGCTTTGTTAATTGGCTACATGCTTAGTGTGTGCTTGGTCACTCAGTCATGTCCAGCTCTTTTCGACCCTGTGGACAGTAGCCCACCAGGGTCCTCTGTCCACGGAGTTTTCCAGGCAAGAATACTGGGTGGGTTCCCATTCCCTACTCCATAATCAGCTATACCCCAATATAAAATAAACGTTAAAAAAAAAAAAAAACTCTAGGGGGATCTGGTCATACAGGGGAGCCTCCACAATATTGTGGGGAAAAAAATAGTTGTCTCTGGTTATAGCTCTCTTTCTGGTACGGGTTCCCTAGCTAAATTCCTTTAGGTAGTTAAGGGAGGGATGAACGTTTTTCCTGAGTCTGCTGGATCTTGGCTGCCTGTAGTTCAAAACAGCCCACATTCCAAGGTGGCACTAGTTGGCATATTCTTTGTTGCTAATGAAATAATTGTGTCACATCATCTTAATATTCACTTTTTGTGTGTGATCATTTTGTGTTGCCTAGAATTTATTGAGCTGCTGAAAGTAATCTCTCTCCTCTGGTACAAAGGCCTTTGTTCTCTGCTTTAAAACTCAGGACTGTGATTTCATTGTATGACTGAGGTAAAAATAAACTCAAAAGAATTGTAGGTGAAATAAACATCTTATTATACATGTGTATAAAATTTCTTTAGATTTCATGTTTTTAAGCTTGCAGGCCAACCAACACATTACAAATTTTCTTTAAATTAGCCTACCACATAAAAAACTGTGAGAAATTTAATAGAACTCTTAATGTAATTTCTTATGGAAATGTTAATAGAGTAGGCACAAAGGTGCAGAACCCACATGAAGGATATTTTGTTTTTAATAGGATCTTTAGTTAGTTATCCTCGAAATGTAATCTAGCACATCAGTTAATGCAGTTACTTTGTGGATATGCTTTTGTAAATCTAGTAATATAAGTTCTTTAGTGTTCATTAGTCTTAGTTTCTGATTTTTGAGGTTAGTCTGTTTTACTTAATGATTTGTACTGTGTAATTAAGCATTATATGCATCTGAGATTAAATGTCTGCTGAAGGCTTGCAAAAGCTGATCTTGCAAGTTATGTTTGATTTCAGACAGATGGTTATATCAGTTGTGGTAAGTGTTCTGTGACTTGTCCACTCTTGTGACACAATTGAGTTTTTCTTAGAGAAAAAAGATGGAGATCTGTTTATTGTCTGCTGCCACTGTGGATCTAAACTGAAATTATAGTTTTAGTACATTGATTTTTGTCTATTAGGTATTATTCAGACTACAAACTGCATTGAGCTTCTGGCTAAGGTCATATGGAAGATAAGCAGGACACTTAAAATCTGTCTTCACTTTAAAAAATCATCTGACCTATGCAAAAAAGGCAGTACTTCCCTTAAGTAAGAAAATCATAAAGGTTTGATAACCACATAGCCACAAACAACCAAAGTAAAACCAAAGTTTTTGTTACATTGAAGCTCATGCAACTCATTGGTTGAATTAAATCAGACAAACTTTTATATCCACCCAAGTAAAAAGCTTGATTGGGTCATGTTGGTGTGCCTTGTTGATAGTAAAGATATCTTGATAGGTTTTTATATTTCTGTGGGTAAGTGGAAGGTACAATGCTGAAGCGATTAACATTCACCTTAAATCTTTCTTTGTCCTAACATAGCATAAAGCAAAGTCAAATACATTTTACTTGTAAATCACAGGATGTTTGCATGTAAACTATATAATTCATATTTTAGTTATAACTTATCATTTCCTCTTCCTTTTAAAATATTCCTTAACAGCAGAAGCCCTATTCATAGTTTGGTCACAGCCAGTCTTTTACATGTGTTATAAGTCACCTCTGATTAACTTTACCTAAATAGACCTAAGTTAATACACTTTTCTTTTTATTCATTTCCCTTTTACTTACTCAAACTGTGCTGTTATGGAAGAACTCAGTAGTTTAGTGGGTTTAATTCACAGTAGCTTCAACTTTTTTTTTTTAATTCAGAAAAAGCCCCAGACTCTCCAGAAAATGAGCTGAAATCCAGATGGGAAAACGTACTGGGCCCTGATTATGAAGTAATGGTATGTTAAAATCTTCTAATAAAAAACACTCATGTCTCATTCTATGTCATGCTCCTAGTGCCACAATTGAAAGAAATGGGAGACTCAAAGAATAACCAGCCTGCCTTTATTTTTACCTCCTGTGTTTTTTTCCCTATTGGATCAATTAATTAATTGTATTTTTTTATTTTATACTGTAGGAACAGTTAAGGACTTCAGACAAGTTTCAGTTACAATTAACAGACACTCAGTTCATGTTGAGACCATTTAAGTTAACAATAGGCTGAAAAATGTTAGGAGAGAGAGGACTTGCCTTTAAATTTATAACCTGTATCAGCTGCTTAAAATTGCTGGCATTTTTATGATTGCTTTTATGATCTGTTTGTTTTATTGTACACTGAAAGGGCTGTGGATATTAGTCCTATGTTTCACCAAGAATGTTACAGTTTTATGAGAAAAATGAAAGAATGATTATCAAATGTATTTGGGAGAACAGGAAGTAATTTAGGTTAGGTATAAGTTTATAGTGCCAGTGGTCCATTAGACTTCCTTTCACCTGTTATTAGATTCATTGAGTAAAGGATTGATTACATTTCCCCAAATGAATCCACATGAAAGCAGAAAGCTGCACTTAGAAAAGCCTCTGCAGTGCCCATTAAACGTGTTAGTAATAAAGTATTCTATTAAATTTCTATTGTTATTCACATTTTCTTACATATGTTTGTCATTAGTATTTGTTGGCTGGTTGGAGACTTTTTTTTTTCTGTTCTAGCCACTATCTATTGTCAGATGTTTTCCAGTGTCATTCAGTTCAGTTCAGTTCAGTCGGTCGCTCAGTCGTGTCCGACTCTTTGCGACCCCATGAATCACAGCACGCCAGGCCTCCCTGTCCATCACCAAATCCCAGAGTTCACCCAAACTCATGTCCATCGAGTCGGTGATGCCATCCAGCCATCTCATTTTCTGTCGTCCCCGTCTCCTCCCACCCCCAATCCCTCCCAGCATCAGAGATTTTCCAGTGAGTCAACTCTTCGCATGAGGTGGGCAAAGTATTGGAGTTTCAGCTTTAGCATCAGTCCTTCCAATGAACACCCAGGTTTGATCTCCTTTAGAGTGGACTGGTTGGATCTCCTTGCAGTCCAAGGGCCTCTCAAGAGTCTTCTCCAACACCACAGTTCAAAAGCATCAATTCTTCGGCGATCAGCTTTCTTCACAGTCCAACTCTCACATCCATACATGACCACTGGAAAAACCATAGCCTTGACTAGATGGACCTTTGTTGGCAAAGTAATGTCTCTGCTTTTTAATATGCTATCTAGGTTGGTCATAACTTTCCTTCCAAGGAGTAAGCGTCTTTTAATTTCATGGCTGCAATCACCATCTGCAGTGATTTTGGAGCCCCCCCAAATAAAGTCTGACACTGTTTCCACTGTTTCCCCATCTATTTCCCATGAAGTGATGGGACCAGATGCCATGATCTTTGTTTTCTGAATGTTGAGCTTCAAGCCAACCTTTTCACTCTCCTCTTTCACTTTCATCAAGAGGTTTTTAAGTTCCTCTTCACTTTCTGCCATAAGGGTGGTGTCATCTGCATATCTGAGGTTATTGATATTTCTCCCGGCAATCTTGATTCCATTAACATGAGTCAAAACAGTTTATACTTTCTCTTCTTGCTAGTTTTGTATTTGCATGTTGGTCCTCATGAACTGCTGCTTCTTTACTTCGTAGATTTTGGAGCTATTTTGTCATTAGCCTGCTGCTGCTAAGTCACTTCAGTCGTGTCCGACTCTGTGGGACCCCATAGACGGAAGCCCACGAGGCTCCCCCTTCCCTGGGATTCTCCAGGCAAGAACACTGGAGTGGGTTGCCACCTAGCAAATGACCTTTCTACTATTTGGAGTGGTTAATATTCAAAATAGTTTGGCGTACCAGTTTTTTTAAACGGTCGGTTTTAAATGAGCTCTTTTTGGTTAAAAATTTATCCTCTTTGGGGCATCCCTGGTGGCTCAGCAGTAAAGAATCTGCCTGCAGTACAGAAGACATAGGAGATGTGGGCTCGATCCTTGGGTCGGGAAGATCCCCCAGAGGAGGAAATGGCAACCCACTCCAGTATTCTTGCCTGGGAAATCCCATGGTCAGAGGAGCCTGGTAGGCTACAGTCCATAGGGTCACAAAGAGTTGGACACGACTGAACATGCACATTATCCTCTTTATAACTACCCTTCCAAATTTAATTTATCACATGATGAGGTCATAACCAAGGGACTCGAAAGAGGAGACAGAATTTGGAGTTGGAAATTTAAAGTGACAGGGATGAGGCAACGAAAGGAGAAGCCAGGCAAGATGGTGTATACCTACCTGCATGTACATGCTCTAGTGTTTCTTACTGCATTTTCTTCCAGAATCTACTTATCTAAAGTGCAGCACTTGTAGAAGATTTAGCTGAACCACTGTTTAACTTATCCCCTCCTTCCAGATGCCCTGTATTTTATTAACAACTTACAGATGCAAATCATCAGTGAAATGTTTTGCTTGCAAGGAATTCACGTCTGTGGATGTCTACCACTGAAGCTCAGAACAATAGTTTTATGCCAGGATTAAGAGCTTTCAGGATTCCACTGTCTTCCCACCCACCAGTCCAGGTCTTTTGTTTGTGTCCTTGCTGGCTCTTTCTCTTAGGGAAGTGGTTTGAACTTGCTGTGGAAATTCAGGTGCTTCAGTTTTTCCAGACTTCTCTGATTTTAATGACCTTGCAAACTTTGTTTCAAGGCCTAGGTTTAGAAATAAAAATGACCATAGTCTTGGTTTTGTGAAAAGAATAAAATTGTTATGACTTTAATATAATGGAGGATTAAATTAAAGTTTTAGATGTCATGGATTTAAAAAAATAGTACATATATTTGCCCATCACCTTCTAGTTCAGCTTTTGAATCATTTATGAAAAAAGATTGTTGTGGAGAACAATGACAACATAGAAGCAAATATTCTCTGAGATTTTATATTGTGTGTTATGGATTTTAGAAACATAGAAAAAAGATTAGGTGGAGTTATCAATATATAGGTTTTATACAGATTTTTTTTTTCAGAAAGCCTAGGAAGAAATAAAGTTATGCTTTTACAAATATTGACAGTATCTTTTCTTGTGAATTTAGGTTGCTACTTTGGATACACAGATTGCTGATGATGCTGAATTACAGAAATACTCGAAGGTAAGCACATTGTTTAAACTGTTGTCAGTTTTTTGTTGTTTGAAGAACTTTCTCTGAAATCTTGTCAAAGTAACTAGATTAATGCTGTGACCTAAAGTTTTCAGAATTTAATTTTAGAGGTTTTCTGAAAATGTAGTAGATTCTGACTGGTATGAAGTGTGATAGATGTGATAGTTAGAAGAATGTAGGCCACTTCAGATGCCAAAATTCCAGGCTTGACTGCTTTGCCCACCTTAACTGTAGTATGCAGAGCAGGCTTTGCAGAGTGTGTTAGTTTTTCAGATATTGCAAGTCCTTTTAAATTGTTTCCTGGACTTCCCTGGTGGTCCAGTGGTTAAGAAATCTACCTGCCAATGTAGGGGATATGGGTTTGATCCCTGGTCTGGGAAGATTCCATATGCCAGCAGATAAAAGCCCATGTACACAAATACTCAGCTAGACTGAATATTTGATATTATGTACAACTACAGAAGGCTTAAGGTGATGTTATCTCTGTCCAAGGGAGTCACTTTTTCTTCTAATAAGGAGATACTTTGTGTATGTGTGTGTGGGTGTGGGTGTGCAGTGAGGCAGAGGTACAGTTCAGGTAAGGTTTGGATTCTCTTGGGTTGCCTTTGCTCCTAACACATGACCTCCAGGTATTCCATTGAGTCTGAGGTATTTATCAGTCCCTGCTCCCTGGTGGAACCTGGGAACTCCAAGTCTCCCTCAGTATTTTGGGATTGTAGAAATCTGCTTAGATCTTCAGGGGTTTCCTGATTAACCTTCAGCTTCCTTGCTGTTAGAACTTGAGATGTCCTTGGAGGAAACCATGCCCTCGCTTAGGCTCAGTTCTTGTAGTTCAGCTTTAGTTGTTCTTACATATTCCAAGCCATAGACGCCATATCATCATTTTCTGTACTAAGGAAAAAATATAGTGACCACACTTTGTACATCTTAAAGAATGTCATTGTCTTTCTCCAGGCAGAACGTGTTCTATCTCATCTTCATCCCTAGTTCCTTGCCACCAGTCTACTTTATCTTCTTCCTGATCAGCTTCTATGCATTATATCTATTTGCACTGAGTTACTCTGATAGAATGGTGTGGAAAGGTTTTGAGTAGAACAGATATTCAGAACCACCTCACCAGTACATTCTCATTCATTCATTCATCAAGTATTTATTGATACCAACTCAGTGCTAA
Organism: Moschus berezovskii; assembly: GCF_049115385.1. Classification (NCBI taxonomy): domain Eukaryota; kingdom Metazoa; phylum Chordata; class Mammalia; order Artiodactyla; family Moschidae; genus Moschus; species Moschus berezovskii. The sequence continues at coordinate 37,512,016 of NC_142463.1, forward strand.
GTCCTCCACTGGGTCTGGGATTTCAGAAGAGAACAGGAAACAAAAGAATAATCCCTGCCCTGTAGAACTTACATTTTAGTAGGAGGAGATAGAAAATAAGTAATAAATTATATAGTATAGATGGTATGTGCCAAGCAGGAAAGATGAATAAAGAATTCAGGAGAGAATGTGGGTTTGCAATTTTAGATAGGTTGATCAGGAAAAGCCTCATTAAGAAGGTGACATTTGAGGAAATACTTTGGGGGTGAAATAAGCAGCCTAATTTTTCTTCTATATAATACAAACAATAATGTCTACATTGTAGAAGGTTGCTGCTGCTGCTACTGCTGCTGCTAAGTCGCTTCAGTCATGTCTGACTCTGTGCGACCCCATAGATGGCAGCCCACCAGGCTCACCCATCCCTGGGATTCTGTATATTTAATATATGCCCGAGTTAGTATAGCTCAGTGCCAATACATAAGAACCATTCTGTAAATGATAGTTTTGTTTCCAGTTGTATGCTTCTAGTACTTTTAGCCTCTGGCCTATTAAAGTCTCCTTTAAAAAAAAAAAAAGCTGTTTTAAAACATTTAATTGAAATTGGAGTAGTAAAGAATCTACCTGCCAATGCAGGAGATGAAGGTTCGATCATCCCTGGGTTGGGAAGGTCCCCTAGAGGAGGAAATGGCAACCCATTCCAGTATTCTTGCCTGGAAAGTTCCATGGGCAGAGGAGCCTGGTGGTGGACTATAGTCCAAGGGGTTTCAAAGAGTTGGACATGGCTATGTTTGCACACACTAGATTATAGCAAAAACTTCATTTTTAAATTTTTTTGCACTGGAAGAATTGCACTATTCTTTTTTTCATATTTCATTGTTACCTGTATATGTTTACATACTTGTAGTTGGTATACTTATTCTTTTGTATAATATATGTGGCACAGAAGGGATGTGTGCTTTTTTTAATGTTACAATATCACATGTTTACTTTTTTAAACATTCATTTCTTTATTAAATGTCCACAGATTATTTTAATGAATTATGATTGAAAAAAATCCTCTTAAAATTGGAAGTTTGGTTCTTGATTTAGTAGTTTCTACTTTCTCTCTGCAATATGTAAAGAAAACTGGCTTGTCCAAACCCATTACACTCATGAGGATCCTAAAGTTTGCATATGTTGAATTAGTCACCTCAGATTATACAACTGGATAATATAGTAGCAGAGGCAGCTTGCAGCTTAGAGAGCATTTTTTTCCTTCCTGTAATATTTACAGAGTCCTCCTTCACATCAGACACTGCAGCCAGCTGTGGGGAACAGTATACAAAGGGACCTCTCTCTCCTGGAGCCTGGATTCTGGGCTAGGTTTGCTGTGCTGTGTTTAGTCACTCAGTCATGTCCAACTCTTTGTGACCCCATGGACTGTAACCTGCCAGGATCTTCTGTCCATGGGGATTCTCCAGGCAAGAATACTAGAGTGGGTTGCTATGCCCCCCTCTGGGGGGATCTTCCCAACCCAGGGATTGAACCCAGGTCTCCTGCATAGCAGGCAGATTCTTTACCATCTGAGCCACCAGAGAAGCCCAAGAATACTGTAGTGGGCAGCTTATCCCTTCTCTAGAGGATTTTCCCGACCCAGGAATTAAACCAGGGTCTCCTGCATTGCAGGTGGGTTCTTTACCAGCTGAGCTACCAGGGAAGCCCTGGGCTTGATTTGGGTCATGATAATACACAAGTGAAAAATAACCTGAGAAGATAGCTATAAATTGTAAAAGTGATTCAAGGTAGTGATTGTAAGAAGTGATTATGATTTAAGAAGCATAAACAGAATGATGAATGCAAGTACAGTTGCGAAAGAGTTGGCCTGTGGGGGGAATGGAAGTTGTTTTGGAGTGTCCAGGTGAAACTAAATGGGCAGTAGGATGTTTTTAGGTGAGGAAGACCAGGTAGGTACTCTAGGGCCTTGAGATCCACACTGATAAGCCTGGGCTTTATTCTCAGTGCCAGGTAACACCAGTTTAACGTTCTAAGCAGGTTAGTATCATGCTCTGAGATCAAGGCTGTAGGTTTTTCCTCTGTCTTGTTAGCTTTCTGATTAGGAAAATCATGTTTCATAACTATTGCTGGTGTTTCTAATTGTTTATCTGTCTTTAGTTGGTCACTCTGGTAACCACTTCATAGCCAGAAGGAATTGTTTTAAAAGATGCAGATTCAAGAAGCATCTCTCTTTGTGACAGGCCAGTGTTAATAGAGAAGACTTTCTTTTGAGGTGGATGGAGTTGTAGGGAAAGAGCGAGGTGAAGGCACTTTACAGTGGTCTGAGCATTAGCTGAACTGCTTCTAGGAATCTGTTAATCATGACACAAGAACAGTTTTCCCGCATCTGGGGACACTTGCACTTTTAGGGATGGCTTTCTCGGCAAGTGTTTACTGTTAAGATAATCACAGAGCTATGAGGGAGAAGCATTATGCTCATGCCAGTGACCTTTCTGCCGGCCATCAATTGTAATACAAAGTGAGCATTAGTAATTAGTGATATCCCTTGTGTGGGCAATAAAAAGACCAGGCCTTGTTCTCTGTCTTTGACAAGACAGACTGACAAATTTCACTTTGTTTCCTTCCTAAATTACTTTCTCAGAGCCAGAGGGCATTAAGATGTGAGTTTGCTCCTCACTCTGAGCAAGTAGAATTGTGAAGGCAGTGGAATGTACTGGGCCCCCCACTCAGCCAGCAGGGGTAGTGCTTTGCTTTAAAGACATTTCTCCAGAATAACTCTATTGGTTAGCATCTGTTTTCCTTTCCATTTTTAGTAGGTGGAAACCGAGTGTCAGGTAGGTGAAGTGACTTGCCCAGGATCATACACAGCTTTTGCTCTTCAGTCTCTTAGTCATGTCCAACTGGGGTCTTTGTGACCCCATGGACTGCAGTATGCCAGGCTTCACTGTCCTTCACCATCCCCTGGAGCTCACTCAAACTCATGTCCATTGAGTCGGTGATGCCATCCACCTATCTCATCATCTGTCGTCCCCTTCTCTTCCTGTGTTCAATCTTTTCCAGCATCAGGGTCTTTTCCAGTGAATTGGCTCCTAGGTGGCCAAAGTATTGCAGCTTCAGCATCAGTCCTTCTAATGAATATTCAGGATTGATTTCCTTTAGGATTAACTGGCTTGATCTCCTTAAAGTCCAAGGGACTCTCAAGAGTCTTTTCCAGCCCCACAGTTTGAAAGCATCAGTTCTTTGGGACTTGGCTTTCTTTATGGTCCAACTCTCACATCCATACATGACTATTGGAAAAACCATAGCTTTGACTAAATGGACCTTTGTCAGCAAAGTAATGTCTCTGCTTTTTAATATGCTGTCTAGATTTGTCATAGCTTTTCTTCCAAGGAGCAAGCATCTTTTAATTTCATGGCTGCAGTGACCATCTGCAGTGATTTTGGAGCCCAAGAAAATAGAGTCACTGTTTTCGTTGTTTCCTCGTGTATTTGCCATGAAGTGATGGGACTGGATGCCATGATCTTAGTTTTTTGAATGTTGAGTTTTAAGCCAGCTAGTAAGTGGCAAAATTTAGAAAACAAATCAGGAGTTATCTGGCTCCTGAGTCTGTGCCATTCTTTATGCTTTTCCTCTTGAGTAGATAATATATGGACAAGACATAAAATCTAAACGTTTCAGAAGCAAGTACTGCAAAATATGTTTCCCACCCATCCCAGTCCCTTTGTTCTCCCCAGCGGCAACCAGCCACTGTTACCATTCTTACGTATGTATTTTATATACTTAAGTATATAATTTTCTGGCCTCTTTTTGAGTGAATAACATAAGATACAAAATCAAATAACTGTAGTGACAGTGGTTATCTAGTAGGGCAGGTGGACTATCAGAAACATCAGAGGAGCTTTTTCAAAATAGGCATGCCCTATTTTGTTCCTCCGGACTAATATTCTGATTTTGTAGGTTTGGGGTGGGGTCCCTAAGGGGAATGGTGATTCCTTCCTTGCCTCACTTCATTGAGAATTATTACTCAGGTTTTGCTAGGATGCCTTTTGTGTACCGTTGACCCTTGAACAACATGGGTATGAACTGCATGGGTGCACTTACACGCAGAATTTTTTAACAGTACGTGCTATAGTACTGTGGTCTTGCTGGGTGGCGCTAGTAGTGAAGAACCCGCCTGCCAGTGTCGGAGATGTAAGAGACGGGTTTGAGCTCTGGGTTGGGAAGATCTTTTGGAGCGGAACTTGGCAACCCACTCCAATATTCTTGCCTGAAGAATCACATGGACAGAGGAGTCTGGCAGGCTACAGCCCATCGGGTCATAAAGAGTAGGACACGACTGAGTGACTAAACAACAACACTACAGTACTACACCATCCTCAGAAAAGGAGGAACCTCAGATTTGGAGGGCTGACTATAAGTTATACCCAGATTTTCAATTTTGTAGAGAGTCAGTGCCTCTAACCCTGGATTATAAATGGTCAGCTGTACTCAAGGAGGGAGGGGTTACTTCCTTCAGACAGATGAAGGAGGCTTATGTGAGGATGAACTATACTCTCAAGAATGAGTTTGGAGAAATAGAACAGTGGATATTCAAGGTGGATGAAATACCGTGAGCAAAGGTAGACAGAAAGAGCCATAAGGGCAGAGTGTTAGGTTAGGTATCAAAAGCTCAAATATGTCTTGGGCCAGACAGGTAACAAATGCTATCTGAAATGAAAAATGGCAGCTGATGCTTGACCTCGGTGTAAGGTAGCTGAAGAGATCTTCAGTATATTTATCTACAGCAGAGTATGTAATGTTTATTTTTTGAACATTCAGTGTTAAAATTTTAATTTTTTTTAGTCCATGCCATGTGACTTCTGGCATCTTAGTTCCTTGACCAGGGGTTAAATATGGGTCCTTGGCAATGAAAGCATGGAGTCTTAATCACTGGACCGCCAGGGAATTCCCTAGAATTAAAATTTTAGACAGATGAGAGAAACTAATATAAA